>NC_086324.1:71793381-72393381 GCF_036172605.1 Pelobates fuscus | reverse complement strand
TTTCATTGCAAACCTAAAAAAAACGATAGTGTTAGGAATAGAAAACTGTGTTCCTAACACTATAGGACCACTTTGCCCCCTCCCCCAGCTATGAGAGCGTTAAAAAAAAACAAAAAAAAAACCATAAACACACGATTCCAGCGCCAATGTCCCTAAGCACTGGGTCAGGCTGCACAGATGTCAGCCAATAGGGGGGAACCTAATGCGCATGCGCGGCAAGTACCGCACATGTATTTGGCCTTTCACAAAGGAAAGCATTGACTCAATGCTTTCCTATGAGAATTTTCAACACGCTGGATGTCTTCATGCAAAGTCAAAGCGTGAGGACATACAGGTCATTTTAGGGAGTCAAACACTTTGACAGTGCAGGAAGCGCCGTAGACTGCCACTAGAGGCAGTATTAACACTGCAATGTTTTACATTGCTGGGTTAAGGGAACAGGGACACTGCACCGAGACCACTTCAAAGAAATTAAAGGGACACTCCAGGCACCCAGACCACTTCAGCTCATTGGAGTGGTCTGGGTGCCAACTCCCACTACCCTTAACCCTGCAAGTGTAATTATTGCAGTTTTTTTAAAACTGCAATATTTACCTTGCAGGGTTAAGTCCTCCCCTAGTGGCTGTCTATTAGACAGCCACTAGAGGACACTTCCTGCTTCATAGCACAGGTTTTCTGTGCTAGAGCGTCGCTGGACGTCCTCACGCTGTGTGAGGACCTCCAGCGTCGCTCTATTCCCCATAGGGAAGCATTGAAATTCATTTTCAATGCTTTCCTATGGGGTGCGCTAATGCGCATGCGCGGCATTGCCGCGCATGCGCATTAGGTCTCCTCGGCCGGCGGGCGAGATCAGTCTCGCCCACCGGCCGACGTAACCAGAAGGAGGAGCGGCGGGGGAGGAGGAAGCAGCGACGTGGGACCTGTCGCTGCCCCTGGTAAGTGACTGAAGGGGTTTTCACCCCTTCAGCAACTGGGGATTGGGGGGTGGGAGGGAGAGGGACCCTCCAGTGCCAGGAAAACGGATTGTTTTCCTGGCACTGGAGTTTCCCTTTAAGTGGTCTGTGTGTGGAAAGTGTCCCTTTAAATCCACTCACGAAGAGGAGATTGTTCACAGGCCTTCGGGCAGATGTCACCGGAAGTGGAGTGGGTGACTACATGGAGTGAGTCACAGCTCTGGGGAAAAAGAAGAAAAAAAAAAAAAGTTAATAAAACCTGAATGAAACAGAACAGTGATTGCCATTGTCATATGTACTAGCAAAACAATGCTTTCCTATGTTGGAGCATTGGACTGGTTTATCATCTGTAATGATGAGCCCAGTGAGAGGAAGAGTTTGAAACTGAAGGTAGTAATTCTATTTACCGTAGCTATTTTTTGGGGTCTTTTTTCAAACCTCAAATCTAAGTTCAAACTAGTCAAATTCTCAGTTTAGTAATTAACCTTGTTAATGTATGTAGCAGAATTTTTCATTTTTTTTTAATGTCCTGTTGATTCTTCTTTGCACAGGCACAGCTTCATGTAAGCTCCAGGAATGGATTGAAATATGGCTTCTGGAGGTATGTACTTGGTGAGAGGAGCACAAAGAAGTTTGGGGAACACAGCAAGATAATCACTGTCGATGGAAATTTGGCATCCGGCAAGGGGAAGCTGGCACAGCAACTGGCAGAAAAATTAGGTGAGGTTAAAAAAAAAACAAAGTGTGTGTGTGTATGTATATATGTGTATATATTATGAAATTGTAATTACTCCCCAGCTATGCTTCCAGTTAGGCTACTTTTCCATAAAAAATTGAAATTACTTGAATTCCAATGGTGCACATAGGAGGGAGTGCTCTGTGTGTAAAAAGCCTGTGTAACACGACAACACTGGGCTGCGCCCGAAGGGAGACCAGCAGGTACAGTACAATCTAGAAGACGATGACATCTAACATGACCTACTAGCAGGCAGATACGTAAGGGAAGAGTACCCTGGGAAGGGGAGACGAAACAAAAACAGGGAATAGAAAAAAAAAAAAAAAAAAACTATGGAGGACTGACCACACAACACTTGAGTAACGTTTCACAACTACCGGATGCGCATCGGACACATTAGACAGGCCTCAGACGTGGCGCTTCCCCGAAGAGTCGACAACGACCCATATTATGACGCGAACCCGGGACCCGGCATAGGGATCATATATCACACATAGGAACAACACTACGACCGCAAATTCCCTACGTAGGTCCTCATAGAGGGTCTTAGCCCACCAACCGACGACACACCCTACCCTAGCTGGACGACTCGTAGCCAGAGAGTCACGGGCATACACAAGAGTCAGCGAGACCAGTTAGGATGCTTACCCAGAGAGGAGCCCAGAAGAGGCAAGAGACCCGAAAGGGAACCCACTACCAAGGGTGCCTGAGAACCTGCAACAGGTAGTCACACAATAGGCCTTGTGGTATAAACACATACCTGAGACCTGCGTGTCCTTATGCTTGCACAATTTATTAAGGCATACGTGCTTCTGCAAACATGAAAATCGTCTTACACACCAGCAGCACACTGTCAGGTCATGTTGGAGGGGCATCGAAATTGTTACTGTGCATCAATGCAAGACATATGCATGCTGTATGATGAACACTCAGTTTGCCTTGAGACCTGCGTGTCTCCCTTACCATGGTTGCACATGAGATCTGCGTATCTCGATTGATTAATTACTAATTGTTATTTTGTTATTTTGTTCATTTGTTCACCTGAAACCTGCGCGTTTCTTAGCATTTCACCCTTTCTTGCTAACGATTTTGAGAATCTTTCAATAAAAAGATATTTACAAAAAAAAAAAAAGCCTGTGTAACCCTTCCCACAATTACAGGCTCCTCCTCTGTCAGGGAAACAAGGCAGAGAAAGAGTGTACGTTTGTTGCGGTGTAATTCGGTTGTGGTGTGCTGAAACAGACGTTTGACTTAGGCCTTGTAAAAATGAGGGCAAAAAGGTTTAACAATGCAATACTTTAATACGTAAAACATTACATATACAGATCCCTAAAGGGATACTGTAGTCACCCAAACAGTTTTATCTTAATGAAGCAGTTTTTGTGAATAGATCATGTCTCTGGGGGGCGGAGCCTAACCGCGAAACAGGAGAGACGCCATTTCTGGTAGCTCCTGACCGGGCACTGAAATCCAGCATAATCCCTCTGCTTACCAGACTCATTTGGCTCCTGCGGGAACAGACTAGGGGCCATCTGCAGCATCCGTTGATGCCTTTCCTATCCTCCCCAAAGCAGGGGAAGCCGGAACGCAGGTCTGGGGTCTACTACTCACAGGCGCCCGCGTACCTCGAGGGGCTCCTCTGCAACCGGAGCCTGTACAGTGCTGCTGACACGCCTGACTGCCGCATCCCAGCGCGCGCACACACACACCTACCACCGGCAATGGGACGCAGATCCCAGAAGCCACAACCTGGCAACAACACGGAGCAGCGGGACATCGGCACTTTTATGAGGCAAGTACCGACCAAAATGGTGACCACAGACGGCCCTGAAGGCCCAAACCTCCCAACAACCCCAAATATGCCAAGCCTGACCCCCAACCCGACACTAGCAACACAAGGGGAAGCACAGACTAACTCCACAAAAATCCCTGGGGCGACAGCCCCTGCCACAAAGCAGGACCTCCATAACATGCAGAATACACTGCTAGAAATACAGAGGCTCCTTACTGCAGACATGGCTACCCTAAAATCAAGCATAAGACAGATCAGTGAGAGGACGACCGCTGCTGAAGGGGACATGGGGAAAAATACGGAAATGCAAAGCGCAATGCACCAATTCCAAAATGCACAGCACAACATGGCGCTACAAATAACCGCGCAGGAAGACATACACCGCCGCAACAACGTTAAAATTAGAGGGGTACCCCCCACGATAACAATGGAGGAATTACCCCACTACATGAGGAGACTCATTGCCACTCTATTACCTGCGGCCCTTGCCAAAAAGTTCACCATGGCTGGACTGTACCGCCTACCTACCATCACCAAGACCTCGACCCCAATCACGGGCGATGTAATTATTCGGTGCTTGTCACCCCAAGACAAAAGCTACATCGTGGCAGCAGTGAAGGGCAAGACTCCATTGTTGTTTGAGGACTCGCATCTAACATTCTACCAGGACCTTACCAAGGCCACGCTACAATGGCGTAAATCATTGGCAGCCCTCACTAGCCACCTACGCTCAGCAGGAGCAAGGTAACAAGGTAAGTCAGCAATTGCTGCCGCCCCCCCAGGAACACCGGGCTTGTAATGAGCCTGGCGGTCCTAGGAGGTATTATCGGCAATATCGGTATCTATATTGGCCGATACCGATATTGCCGAAAATACCGAATATCGGGCGATTATATCGGTAAAACTTATAATCGGTCGATCCCTAGTTTTCACCCCTTCAGCAACCGGGGATGGAGGTGGGAGGGAGAGGGGACCTGCAGTGCCAGGAAAACTGATTGTTTTCCTGGCACTGGGGTGTCCCTTTAAGTTTATAAAGCTGTTTATTGAGTATGGTACAAGTGAGTTAATACATGCGTGAAAAGAACATCAAGCAAACTGGACACGCAGATCCTAACATCTATATCAATACTATCAAAGTATTTAGTGCTATTTAGCTAAACATATTTCTATAATGTGGGCCAGATATTGGCTAAGAATACATTGTAACTGAATCTTGGTCGAGACCATACCATGACTGCCCATTTGTGTCAGTAGGCATGTTTGTTACTTGCAGTCACTATCATAATTGTTAGCAACCTCTTAATCTGGCTCTGGGAGTAAGATGTTGCGGTTACTTGAATTGACCCTCCACTTTGTTTGGATCTTGCTATATTCATAATATACAACTGGTATAGGAGAGGAAATACAGAAAATGTATGTATGTGTGTATATATATATATATATATATATATATATATATATATATATATATATATATATATATATATATATATATATATATATATATATATATATATATATATATATATATAAAAAAAAAATGTTTTTCTTTTCTCTTGCTACTACTGACCTGCTTGGGAAAGGGGGGAAGGGGGGACCTTTTTGTAGGTGGAGGTTACTTGTCAGTCATTAGAGACACTCCACTGCCCAAATACAAAATACATGGTTTAGTAGATATAACCCAAATGAACAGTTGCATGCATTTAATTTTGCAATTTTTCGCTGGTTATATCGAAAAACAGCTTGCAAAATCTGCCTTTCTCTTGTCTGCAGCCTTTGCAAGTCCTCCCCTTCTATCCCCACCCAGACTTTCTGTGGCTGTACAATCACAGACTTCCCAATACATCTCAATGTAACATGTTTGCAAAACCGGTGCCCTGAGCAATTGCTGCCTCGTGTGTTTAGCTCCACTGAGCTAAACAGACCAGAAAGTAACCAGACCAGTTGTCTGCTTGACAACCAGGGGGTGTAACCAGGTTCAGTTACAAAAGTTCCAATTTCTATTAAAGGGACAATATAGTCACCCAGACCACTTCAGCTCAATGAAGTGGTCTGGGTGCCAGGTCAGAGAAACTGCTATGTTTACATTGCAGGGTTAATCCAACCTCTAGTGGCTGTCTTCCTGACAGCCGCTAGAGGCGCTTCTGTGACGCTGAATGCGAAATTCACATCCAGCGTGCAGAACGTCCATAGGAAAGCATTGAGAAATGCTTTCCTATGGAGTGTTAGAATGCGCGCGCGACTCTTGCCGCGCATGCGCATTCTGCTCCACTTGGGAGCCGACGTCGGCAGGGGAGGAGAGGTCACCAGCGCCGAGGGAGCACTAGGGCATCCTCAGGGTCCCCCTTCAGCGCCACTGGAGGGGACCATGAGGGTTGGGGTCCCCCAAGTATGACCTAGTGTCAGGAAAACAGGTTTGTTTTCCTGACACTATAGTGATCCTTTAAATTCTATGCAATTTTTGCAAAATGGGAAAAAAAGATGACACACTCTTTACACATATAGCATTTCAGCAAGCTAAAAGTGCTTTTAGGGATCTGAAGAGTCTCTTTAACAATGTGATTGCTGACTCCCAAACAGAAAAGAAACCAGGTTCAAAGGAAGGAAAATAAATAAATAAAACATTGGTGGTGTGGGTATAATCCAAAAGCTTGAAAAAAACATTTTGATTTATGTCAATCCAAACAAAAAGCTAAAAGGTGCAAACAGGGAGGGCATACCAAATACAAAATGCTTTACGTGTATTGTGCCTCTCAAGCCTTTCCTCTTCCTCTGTCCCACTCATTATAAAGTTGATTAAGACATTTTAAACATGTGCCAAGATTCTGCTTAGTCTTACATGTTCTTTCATTTCTCTTTTTCTAGGCATGCGGTATTTTCCAGAAGCTAATATATATTACATGGATGATTCTACTGATGGAAATTTTCTACCTGCCAAATTTAATGGCCATTGCAGTCTGAAGGAGTTCTATGATAACCCTAAAAACCCTGATGGGAACTCCTACCGCCTGCAGCTGTGGATGTACTGCATGCGTTTCATGCAGTATTCAGATGCCCTGGAACATCTCCTGAGCACAGGTATTACATTCTCACTTGGACATCCTGCCTATAATAACTGCTTTTACCACACTGGTCACCAATATAGGCTTCAATATAAATACTTTGGATCAGCGTTAAAAAGAACACGAATAACTTTTCAAATCATTTTATCTGCAGGAGTCTCAATAAAGCTTATGGGAATTTTAACAAACTGTAATAATTTTTTATGCCAAATTAATTAAATCAAGGCTGTTTGGAGTATCACCATACATATGGGTACCATTTGGTGACATGGGCCCCAGGTGCCAAATGTATACCTTGTTATAGAAAATGTAATCCATTAACTCCATCCATCAGAGGTATTCAACTCACCATAAAACAGTCTCTGAACCCTCACTGATTTTAGATAATGTCAGAATTAAATGTTGTCAGATAGACCTCTCAGGGATCAGTTCCTGCAGGCCTTGTATCAAGTGACATTTGTTGACTGCCCAAACCAAGCATGCAATGTTCTCCTTGCCTACAGCTTTGTGTTGATGTATTGTTCATTTCATTATGTTTTTAATTTTTTTTTTCTATTATGATTATCCTTTAGGTAGGATATCCATATTCCCCGTTATAATTTCAGTTTGTGGGAAGGAGGTTTAAAAAATGACTCCCAATGGTGTGATGGTTTATTCAACACCGACTAGAATGAGTACTTAGAGTGTTACTATCGCATTCCACGATCACTGTATTCTCTATTGATTGTGGGTTCCAGAGTTTTAGTTTCGGTGTCTCCAATTACTAATGACTATAAATTGTGCCCCTTTAAAAGCATTTGCTTTACTGTGCTGGGACTCCCTGGATTAAATACTCCAATTCTAGTGCATTCCATAAATCTTTGGCTCACTTCACTACTAAATGCATGTATTTAATGATTGGAGGGCAAGATGTTGTATCTAATTTGTTTGATTTTCATCTCACAGGTCAGGGAGCAATTCTGGAGAGGTCCCCATTCAGCGACTTTGTGTTTCTGGATGCCATGTTAAAGAATGAATACATCCGCAAGGAATGTAAGCAAGCATGAATAAATAACACCACTACATCTACTGTATGCATGCATTAAAACACTTGGCCATGTACATACATGCTAACCTATAAATGGATAGCAGTGTACTCCTTTCTGCCAGTACATTTATCCATCTGTGCGCGATATTAACCCCTTAATAACTGGTATCCTCCGCAGTCCTGAGTCCTTTTGTAAATCTGTTATCGCTAAATGCTATTGCAGTTCTCTTTAAAAGGGAGGGAGTCACACAATAGGCCCCCACTCTTGCTGCCCCTGGAATCTGATCGCTGTGCTAAGATGCCATAGAGCTTGAATGCCAACTGCAGTTACCAGATCATTGTTGGCATATACTGGACTATTGCCTGATATCTAAAGCATGAAACCTCTATAGCAATAGTTTTGGTAACCCCGCCCAGAGCACCTGATTGCTATGACAGGCTGTCTCACTAATCCGATACCTGATAGCCTGCTGCTGAGCTAACAGACCGACTCTGTCCTGATATGCCTGAACAGTTCATACTGCTCTATTGCTTTACTGCTTTACAGTGAAGCAGTCCAACAATGCTCTCTGATTGGCCCCCAGGCTGACTGATCACCCTTGGAGCCGATAGCGGTAATGACTTGCCTTTAAGTGGCTCTGTCACTAAAAATAAAGTTTATCTATTCTGCTTCTACATACATACCTGTGTCTAAATCTTTTTTTTTTTTTTGCCAGAAATTTGGAATGGGTATACATGTGGGGTATTTCACAATACGTGAAATTCAGCGTTAAAATTTAATAAATAAAATAAAAAATTTATGCCGTAATTTGGCAGAAATTGGTGATGAAACAACCTGCCAAAAAGACTCCAAATGCGCAGTATTAAGTAACTCAAATTGTCTTATTTTGCAAATGATATGCCAGGATAGGAGTAAAATGTAGTTGGGGATGGCTACAATTTTGTCCAAAAAGTGACATGGTCCCAGTAAAACTGTTAAAATTGGATATCTGAATTCATATGTCTCAAATTTGTCACTGTAATTGCCTTCACCGGTGTGTTTTATCCCATCACCTACTGCTAGTGTTGTTGTTGTGCCAAGCGGTACATCTCCTTGAGCAAGCTACAGGAATGGCATCACCTCTAAAATGGCAAATACCAATTGCTCACCCGACTCGAGAGGCCAGTTGTCTCGTATTCTGACCAGTCTGGACTAGTTGTTTGCAAATTTCTCGACCAAGCTCTAACTCAGCTCCAACACATCAGAGCAGCAGACCCCTACCGTTCTTGAAAATCTGGTACTCAGTGATACCTTCTAAGCGAACAGGTGGGCAAATCCACAAGAGGACGAGGATGCATGCTCCTACACAGCTATAGAGGCCACGGAAATCCTTGTCCGTTTTACAAGTGAGAGCAGAGTACTCAAATTGCTACATAGTGGACTTAGAGGGGCATGACTCAATGCTTACATGACGATTGACATTCTTCCTGTGCAGCAATTCCAAATGCAGCCTGTGAGTCTCACTCAACATTCCTGTTTGTCTGGACAGCTACCTATACCTGAGCCTATGGATGTTTGACTTCATGATTTTGTGCGGGCCGGTATTCTGCCTTTGGAGTGAATCAATTAATCATGGATCCTTTTCTGGGACCATATTTTAAACACCTCTCCATTTGATCCTACATGAACCACATTGCTTTAGTCACGTTACCCATATTTGTTTTTGGTCTAACATATATCACACATTTTTCTTATTCCCTTCAGATTAGATGCGGTGCACTTGACAGGAAAGCACACTGGCAACTAGATGGATTTAAAAGTAAAGCTCCTAATACTTTGGCTCTTTTGCAAGTGTGCTCTCACCAACCCTCTAGCACACACAGAGGCCAATTAAGCTTGACTTTTTTTTTTTGCCCTTAGTTCATTTAATTATTTTCTTTTTCGTATGTCTAATACAGAGAATACTGATAAGTCTGTTGAAAAAGGGAAATGTATGTCCAAATCTAAACATCTGATCTGTTCTTCCTGCAGCAAGTCTATGCCGGATGCCTATAAGCCTCTGCGTCATGGAAGCATCTGAGGAAGCTAAAAAGTAATAAGTCTATTCGTTCCGATCTTTTGCCTTTAATCCTAAATATTAAGGAATTGATGCTTAGGGTAATGGAAATATCCATCGAAGAGAGCTTTTTTTTTTAACTAAGCATTTTAAAACTATTTTTGCAGTTAAAGAAGAGATTAAGAAGGGATTGGAATATCTTCCTAAGGTGGATCTATTTGCACAGTTGTTGAACAGTAAATTGGTTCATCCCGAGGAACATTTTCCATATGGAGACAGCCACTAACCTGATACAGTAAGGAGATTGGCTGAGTTCACTAGACCTCAAGGACGCGTACCTAAACATTTGTATTGCAAAAAGAAGCAGAACATTCCTATAGTTCTCCATTCCAGGAACAGACTATCTTCCCTACATTTTCTGTTCAGAGCCCTTCTGTTTGCTCTCTGGTATCAGCAACTCTGGTTTTGCTAAGGTACTATTGGCCATCACAGCTGTTTTACGGAAAGAAGGTCTCCATATTGTTCCATACGTAGACATTTGGCTCCTTACAGCTTCTTCAAGAGAACAACTTCTACAGAATATATTATATTATTCATAGACTCAGTTTGTATGAAAATGTTTCCCAAAAGGAAGAATATCTTCAAGTCTTGTGGGGGTGTTCCCGATACGCAGTGGTTAGTTCCTACCAAAAGTGGTTCAAGTAAGGACAATCAGTGAACGGGTGTCAGTTACGTGGGGGGTGAAGACTAGCCCATCTGGTCTGATCATACAGAAGAGCTGAAAAACTTACTGCTGGCTATAATAGCTGCTTTGCAGTTTGCTGCGTAGCCACAGACTGGTCAGAGTGCCCATGATGACTCCTGACCAGCACTGAAATCGCCTTATTGGGGACATGAACAGAACCAGTTCATAGAGCAGTGGAAGAAGGTTGCCTAGTCTGATGAATCATGTTTTCTTTTTTTATCAGGTGGATGGTGGGCTGTGTTTGCATCATCTGCCTGTGGAAGAGATGGCAGCAGGATACACCATGGAAAGAAGGCAGGCAGATATAGTGTTATGCTTTGGGCAATGTCCTCTGGGATACCTTGGGTCCTGGCATTCATGCAGATGCTACTTTGACACATACCACCTACCTAGAGATTATTGCAGACCTTGTACACCCACTTATGGCAATGGTGATCCCTTATGGCAGTGGCCTCTTTCAGCAGAATAATGCACCCTGCCACACTACATAAATGTTTCAGGAATGGTCTGAGGAACATAACCAAGAGTTCAAGGTGTTACCTTGGCCTCCAAATTCCCCAGATCTCAATCCAATTGACCATCTGTGGGATGTGCTGAAACAACAAATCAGATCCGTGGAGGCCCCACTAGATAACAGATACTTTGTGCCAGATACCACGGGACACGTTCCGAGGTGGAGTGGGGGGGTTCATTTATTTATTTGCCTCAGAGTTGGTATTGTGTGAAAGGAATACTATAAGCACCAAAACAACTTTAGCTTAATGAAGCAGTTTTGGTGTATAAAGCATGCTCCTACAGTCTCACTGTTCAATTATCTGCCATTTAGGAGTTAAATCACTTTGTTTATACAACCCTAGTCACACGTTCTTGCATATGGCTTCCAGAGCCTTCCTAACACTTCCTGTAAAGAAATCTAATGTTTAAGCTTCCATTATTGCACATTCTCTTTAACCCTTTAAGACCGGAGGGCGTACTATTATGCCCTACTTTAAGCGGCTCTAAACGCCGCTGGGCGTAATAGTACGCCCTCCGTTTTTTTGTTACTTGCCCGGTTGCCGGCGATCCCACGCCGGCGATCGCGGTTGGGGGGACTCCCAGGGAGCCCACCGCGGCACGTCCTTCCTTCTAGGGGCCCCCCCGGCCATGTGAGAGTGAGGTCCTTGCGAGGACCTCACAATCACATGGCCGGGTTTGCTGGCTCAGGCATTGCCAGCAGGGGGACTAACTGTAATGCCAGTCTTCAGCTGGCTGAAGGGAAAAAAAAAAAGTTAAAACCGTGTAAAAATAAATATCTATATATATATATATATATATATATATATATATATATATATATATATATATATATATATATATATATATATATATATATATATATATATATATATATATATATATTGTAAATACATTAAAAATAAATAATTAAAAAATATATAGATGTTATTTCGTTCTAACTGTATTGTGATATTAATATATATATTTATATCAAAATACACGTAGAACGAAATAATATATATATATCTATATACATAAATATATACGTGTATGTGTATATATATATATATATATATATTTATGTAATATTTTTACATAATTAGGTATCTTAATTACAATTAGCGGGACCTGCCTGACAACCCATGCCGAAAGTATAGGGAATTTAATTTGCTAGCACTATATTTAACCCTATAACTTTCCAAGACACCATAAAACCTGTACATGGGGGGGTACGGTTTTACTCGGGCGACTTCGCTGAACACAAATATTAGTGTTTCAAAACAGTAAAATGTATTACAACGATGATCTCGCCAGTAAAAGTGACGTTTTTTGCATTTTTCACGCACAAACAGCACTTACACCGACGATATTATTGCTGTGATACTTTTTACTGTTTTGAAACACTAATATTTGTGTTCAGCGAAGTCTCCCGAGTACAACAGTACCCCTCATGTAAAGGTTTTATGGTGTTTTCAAAAGTTATTGCGTCAAGTAAAAGGCTTGTTTTTCCATTTTTTTCACATTAAAATTTGCAAGATTGCTTACGTTGCCTTTGTGACCCTATGGTAGCCCAAGAATGAAAATTACCCCTATAATGGCATACCATTTGCAATAGTAGACAACCCAAGGTATTGCAAATAGGGTATGTCCAGTCTTTTTTTTAGTAGCCACTTAGTCACAAACACTGGCCAAAATTGGCGTTTTTTGCATTTTTCATACACAAATACTAACGCTAACTTTGGCCAGTGTTTGTGACCAAATGGCTACTAAAAAAGACTGGACATACCCCATTTGCAATACCTTGGGTTGTCTACTATTGCAAATGGTATGCCATTATGGGTGTAAATTTAATTCCTGGGCTACTATACAGTCCCAAAGGCAACGTAACCAATCTGCAAAAATCAATTTAAAATGTAACGTGCTATATTTGACCCTGTAACTTCCCAAAACACCATAAAACCTGTACATAGGGGGTACTGTTTTACACGTGAGACTTTGCTGAATACAAATAAGTGTATTTTATTGCAGTAAAAGCAAACTGTATTATGACATTAACAGTTAAAATGTCATTTAGAACTAAAAAAATAAAATTTTTCTTATTTTCTCCCATTTTTTTTCATATTAAATTATGTTTCATATCTAAATATTTGATATTAAATGAAAGCCCTGTTTCCCCTGAATAAAATAATATATAACAAAGGGGGGTGCATTTAATATGAAAGAGGTGAATTACGGTTGGACAGACATATAGCACAATTTATGCCAGGTTTTGTTTACGTTTTGTTCACAACGTGTACATTTGGCTCAGTCCTTAAGGGGTTAAACTAGAATTTTGTATCTCCTGCTCTGTAAATAACTTTCTAGACCCTGCAGGAGTCACCTGTGTGTGATTAAAGTTCAATTTCTATTGTGTAGTTCTAGTAATCAGTTCACCACAATTCTCTCTTTAGCCATTAAACACTCTTGTATTTCGCATGCCACTGTTTGAAAAATATTTTTACATCCCAAAATATTCAGTTATTTCAATATATACTTAGTGTATGCAATAATTGTTCCTAAAGTAAAGAGTACTGTTGCAGATGGGAATTACGTTTCTAGTCTTAAAATGTCATATATATATATATATATATATATATATATATATATATATATATATATATATATATATATATATATATAATATATAAAAAACTTTTTTTTTTTTTTTACCCCTGCCAGGTGTGTCCAACTACAATGAAATTAAGGGTGTGAGCATTGATGAGTTCCTGCCCCCTCATGTGGCTATCTATGTGGATGTTCCAGCTGCCGATGTACACAAGAAAATCCAGGAGAGCGCAAATGTAATTGCACATGTCTAGGTTATTTACCCATTCTGTTTTCGTGTTCAATATCCGTTTATTAAGAGAGATCAGCAGAAAAACTATTTAACATCACAGTTAGGGCCTAATGTCAGGAATAAGGTAAATTAGCAATTCTTAAAGGAAACTACAATATTTGCCAGATAACAAATTGTGTTAGTACAGAGTTGTATTGTTGCCTTATGTGGAACATTTATGCATGTAGAAAAAAAAAATTCAAGTGTGTGTGTATTCATTTATTTTGATTTTTACATCTCTGGAATTTACTCCATTTGCCTATTGTGACCCTACTTTGCATACACAACCAGTGTTGGTCCCATACTATTTTTGTAGTTGACTCCCTATAGGTTTTTGCTCCATGTGCCAGCTGAACCTTTTCTGTTTTGCCCATTTGTGTATTGCTTTATGGAGCTCCAGTGTGTAGCACTTACTAGTGTCTCCCCTTTTCATGTTGCAGGCTTCTGAGAAGAAAGTTTCACTGTCATACCTTCAGAGTATTGAAGACGCCTACAAAACCTCTTTCCTACCACAGATCAGGTTAGATTTTAAGGATGCTGTACGCCAAGCATGTCAAACTCCTACGCTAACACTGGCCAAATAAACGAGGTTTAGGTTTATGTGGGCCGCAAATAAACAAAAACTTCAGTTTTCATAGAAACGTAGGTGGTTTTTTTTTTTTTTTTAAAGTATAGTGTAAAAAAAAAAAGTTGCCTAACTGACACTGGACGTCCTCACACTCGTAGGGCTTCAAAGTAAACAAAAGTGCGAATTTATTTTAAGGAGATTTGCATATAACTAATATTTCAGTCCAACTACCTTGACATGTTAAGAAAAGTTTGGTAATGTAACTGAAATGGTGAATGTATGCTGTTGCACAGCTGTAAAACAGCCAAATATAGAATGAGACAGCAGATAAGAACCATTCGGCCCATCTAGTCTGCCCAATTTTTTTTCCGAAATACTTTTACTTAGTCGCTGGCCTTATCTCAAGTCTAGGATAGTCTTATGCCTATCCCATGCATGCTTAAACTCCTTTACTGTGTTAACCTCTTCCACTTCAGCTGCAAGGCTATTCCATGCGTCTACTACCCTCTCAGTAAAGTAATACTTCCTGATATTAGTTTTAAACCTTTGCCCCTTATTTTTAAACCTTTGCTCCTCTTGTTGTGGTAGTCTTTCTTCTTTTAAATATAGTCTCCTCCTTTAATGTGTTGATTCCCTTTATGTATTTAAATGTTTCTATCCTATCCCCCCCGTCTCGTCTTTCCTCCAAGCTATACATGTTAGGATCCTTTAACCTTTCCTGGGTAGTTTTATCCTGCAATTCATGAACCAGCTTAGTAGCCCTTCTCTGAACTCTATCCAAAGTATCAATATCCTTCTGAAGTGAAGAACACACTCATAGGACTTAAAAATCAACAAGGTAGCGTAATTTGTTGACATCATCAAACTTGATGAGTGCAGCCAATCCAATGCTTTCCCATTGGAAAGCATTGTGAGGCTATTGTGCATGTGTGGCAAAACACTTCCCTCTTTTCCTCCCCCCAATGTAATACACTGACCCCTCCCTACCCCAATTTAATACACTGCCCCTCCTATCCCCAATTTAAAACACTGCCACCTCCCTTCCCAATTTATTACTCTGCCCTCCCCCCAATTTAACAAACTGCTCCGCCTCCCTCCACACTAATACGCTGCCTCACTCTCTCCCCCAATTTAATACACTGGCCCCCTCCCTCCCTCACATGAATACATTGCACTCCTCACTAATTTAATACACTACTCATAATGGCCCCCAAACCCCTCTCCCCCTATCTTAAGATGAGCCTGTCCTCCAGTTCTAGCTCTGCTCATATTCATTGTGGGCCCATTGCTGTCCGCCTTTCCTGTTTCTATTCTAAATATGCTACAAATTATGGCATGTTTTGCTGTTGTGGTTCCTGATCATTTCTTTTTGTTCTTTCTAGTGAGACCTCTGAAGTCTTGCAGTATTCAGGCAGTGAAATTCAGGATGTGGAGAAGGTAAGAGTTGCTGCGTAGAAGGAAGAATTGCTGGATTTGTACGTAAAAACATCGTAGCTTGTATTTCCTTATATTACCTTGTACCTATGTCTCCTAGGTTATTGAAGATATTGAATACCTAAAGTTTGACAAGGGACCATGGACAGAGCAGAATGATGTCACCTTACACCATCTACGTATGCTGTGAGTATTAATTATATCTTGGTTGAGTCAGGGTTTAGACTGGTTTGCTATTGCTGACTATATTGTTTGTCCCCCCCTCCAACCCCCCCTAAAATTACCCAACTCACAGTATGCAAATACATGAAGGTTTTTTTGTTTTGTTTTTCTTTTATTTTTATTTATTTTTTTAATTCTGTGATGACTAAATTGTGCAGATATATATATATATATATATATATATTATAGTTGGTGGTTGGCTGTGCTATTAAGATGGGCACATTTCAGAATATGTAAGCGAACCGTACCATACGGTTTTTATACAAGAACTATGAATGACTTTGTGGTTCTGTGACACCATGATTCATACACAATCATCCGAAAAGCTATACATATTTTCCCCATATCGGGTAGCGCTGCAAGTAACTAGGTTTGGAACCAAGACCTGCAGCTTAAGTGGTTTAATATGCATGTCCATATTTTCCACAAATCTGTTTGCAACAGATTGTATATAAACTGCATGTAAAAACACAGGCCACTCAGTGATCTCCCTCCTCAAAAAACAAAAACATATTGAGTGCTTATTTCCCCTAATAAGATGTTTAAAAAAAATAAACTTCAAATATCCTTTGAAACGCCATGTGCATATCCTATTAGTTCTTTACAGCTGGGTATATTATTACCCACCCATTCTCTGTGCAGTTTATATATACCAGCTGTTTAAGTGACAATAAAGGAAGAGAATAGAATCACACAATGCACTAACTGCATACATAATTAATGCACAATCAGAAATTGCAACTCCCAAACTATGCAGTAACAGTCACAAGCGGTGGATCTGTTGTATAAACAGTTCATGCAGCTGTGCCTTTCATCTTCTCATAAATACTGCTATATCTATCACAGGGGATGAAACAAAATCAGTTTAATTTAGTTTACATAGATTCTGATACACTAGAAAATATTACACATTTTATGTGGTTTATCTGTGTTGACAGCATAGATTTTCCAACTGTTCCCTGTCTTTTTAACTCTGGGAGGATTAATCTTAAGGGCTGCATCACATGTGTCATGCACGCAAGCACAGGAGTCTATGGGAGATCCTGCATATCTGACTCTTCTTGGATCACTTCATATAAACACCATGAGATGTCATAGACCACAACTGATGATGGAAAATGTCAGGATGTGGTGGCAGATGTTCCTACTAATGCCACATGTTGCCAAAAATTGTCTTGTCCATAAGACAAAGTAGTGCCTATTTTGACTGTATTGAAATATCAATAACCCTCCAGTGCAGTGTTTTGAATTTGTGGTGATAAACAATAAAAAAATTATATATATATATATATATAATATATTTACCACCACCATGCTTCACTGATGAGGTGGTATGCTTTGGATCATGAGCAGTTCATTTCCTTCTCTATGCTCTTCTCTTCCCATCACTCTAGTACAAGTTGATCTTGGTCTCATCTGTCCATAGGATGTTTTTCCAGAACTGTGAAGGCTTTTTTAGATGTTGTTTGGCAAACTCTAATCTGGCCTTCCTGTTTTTGACGCTCACCAATGGTTTACATCTTGTGATGAACCCTCTGTATTCACTCTGGTGAAGTCATCTCTTGATTGTTGACTTTGACACACCTACACCTACCTCCTGGAGAGTGTTCTTGATCTGGCCAACTGTTGTGAAGGGTGTTTTCTTCACCAGGGAAAAAATTCTTCAGTCATCCACCACAGTTGTTTTCCGTGGTCTTCCGGGTCTTTTGGTGTTGCTGAGCTCACCGGTGCGTTCTTTCTTTTTAAGGATGTTCCAAACAGTTGATTTGGCCACACCTAATGTTTTTGCTATCTCTCTGATGGGTTTGTTTTTTCAGCCTAATTATGGCTTGCTTCACTGATAGTGACAGCTCTTTGGATCTCATATTGAGAGTTGACAGCAACAGATTCCAAAAGCAAATAGCACACATGAAATGAACTCTGGACCTTTTATCTGCTCCTTGTAAATGGAATAATGAGGGAATAACACACACCTGGCCATGGAGCAGCTATGCGTTCCAGACTTCAGGCTGTAATTGACTGCAAAGGATTTGCAACCATGTATTAAAAAGTGAAAGTTTGATTTATGACTGTTAATCTGTCCCATTACTTTTGGTCCCTTGAAAAGTGGGAGGCACATATACAAACTGTTGTAAGTCCTACACCGTTCACCTGATTTGGATGTAAATACCCTCAAATTAAAGCTGAAAGTCTGAAGTTAAAGCACATCTTGTTCATTTCATTTCAAATCCATTGTGGTGATATATAGAGCCAAAAAGATTAGAATTGTGTCGATGTCCCAATATTTATGGACCTGACTGTATATGTATCTCTTTTATTTCCTTATGGAAAAACTCAGAAGTGACAACATTGCTAAAAGTAATGCTTTATTTTTTTGTAAGTATATTGCACTAATCTTTTATAGTTTGTGCAGAATTATTTAATCATCTGGCTGTATATAAAACCATTGTTATGTCAGCGATTCTATCTCAGTAAAGGGACTCATCAGCTATTTTTAATTTCACAAGTTTTTCTGCAAACATTTATGTGTACATACCCCTCTGCAGCTTCTCTCTGCAAGATCTCTCTTTATTGTCTTAAATGAATGAGATCTGCAACCGTACAGAACCTTATGGAAAATATCTTCTACTGTATATGGTGGACCAGGTTCTAATTTTACTTGTCGTTTTTTTTTTTTTGTAGGGTGGAGGACAAGGACCAAGTTTGTAGCATGCTTACTTTACCCTTGTACCTTCCAGAAGTCACAATTGGAGCTATGGATTATGATGCTGCATATTATCAGTACAAATCGGTAAGTGAGGCACATTGATTTGCAGAACGTCTGTTGTCATTAAAGGAACACTCAGAGTACCATAACCACTACATATCTCCCACTGATCACTCTCAGCTGCATTGCAGGACTTGACTTAGGAGAGCTAACAGAAGTTCCTTCTTAGGGACTTTGGGCTGTCATGCAATGATAGTGGAGGCTGGGCACAGTGCTCGGCAAACCCCAGGTAAGAAGTCATAAACGTTCAAAAAAAAGTTTGACTCCTTAGAATGGTAGGGTAGAATGACACTAATGGCACCAAGTTGTAGTGTTTATGGTGTTTAGAATGTTCCTTTACTAGAATATATAACTAACCAAAACTCTTAATTATATATACAAGAATTATATTTTGTAGAGCAAATTAAAATCCAAACCACAAAACTGAGGATAATATAATCAAGCTATGATTTATCTGCTCCCCCCCCCCTCTCATTCTTGTGATTTATATTTAAATTTGCAACAGTTTTGTTTTAATTTAGTGAATAACCTCATCTGAATTCAGCTATATTTTGAAATCACCCAATGAGAATATAGCTTTTACTTTAAAATCCCTTTCTCTAATTCCTCTTTAATACTTTCAATAACATGATTTTTTTTGCAGCAGTATCCTGTGGAACAAAAACTTTTCATACTTTATTTTACTTTTTTGTATATTCATGTCTGTGTGTTACGTGACCACTTAACCAAACTGTCTCCTCATATATCATACAGTAGCTAATTGTTTTTTTATTTTATGGCCCATAATTGACAGAATTTCAGGTTCCTATGGAATTTATACTATACCCCTCTGTTTTCTTTGTTTTTGCAGCTGCCTGGTAAGAAATATGCTGATGGATACAATGCAGATGTTGGGGATAAGTACATCTGGCTGAAGTAAAAGCGTTCTGATGGGCAAATCAGAAATCATTGTTCCCACCATGCAAACACACTTTCACTATGTGAATGGGCCAGGTTTCTGCTATGCTGAGCAGAAATCGCTGATGGCCCACTGGACTACAAACTGAACTTTATTACATTCTGTTTTTGTTTGCGCCCAAATTTAAATAAAAACCTATTTAAAGTAACTGATTTGCAATCAATGTGTTTGATTACAATTAACAATGGACTAGAGTTTGGAGAAGCAATAAGGTATTAGATCCGATCGTTTCACCAAATAGCAATGTGAATGTGAGTAATCTTTTGGACTTGAGGATTTTCCAGGTTACCAAACAAGTGTGTGTTGTTTTCTTTCTAATTTTTACTGCACACAGTGTCTACATTGTACCATGTGGTATATATTGAGTTTTGTTTTTTTCTGCACAAGTTATTTTCTGGGATTTAAGAGCTCATATAATATATTATACAGTTTAACATTAAAGGACCACTTTATTAATCAGGCCAACTGTAATGTGTTTTAAGCCTTACAGCAAAGTGAATCTGGTTTTCCATAGATGTTCAATGTTTTATTGTTAAAAACAAATACTCAATGTATAGTTCTCTGAAAAACCAGCTTGGCTGGTCAGTTGTAAAAACAGCAGTCACTTGCACCAGAACACTGTTTACATAATGTACTTTGTTCAAAAGAGGTTTGAAGTCGCATTATCTTTGTTTTTGTAATCTCAAGTAAAGATTGAAATGTACAGGATGGTCCAAAATTCAGAATAGAGTTTTAGGAGATTGCAGACTTAGGTGTTTAGTAACCATCTCCTCACTTACTTAGGCATGGGAGTAGCCTTATAAGGCTAGTTTGGTGTTTATTTCTGTGTTGATACTTTCTGTTACTGCAGATACTTAGTGGTCTCCCTCTGGTTACATTGTTCCATACTTCTGGATGCTTTGGTGCCTACGTCTTTATCTCCAGTCAGCATTATACAGGAATACCTTGCTTAATGCTGTAGATGGGTTCTAAGCAAAACAGCTCTAAGCTGTAGATAGGTGCTAAGCAAAACAGCTCTAAATGGGGCAGTTTAACATGGGGAAGATAGGCATAGGGAATCAACTTTGGAAAAAAAGACACAACACCAATAGAAATTTAAAACTTTTTAAAACTATATTTTTACTTGCTGTTAACTGCACACAGCAGCATAAATAAAAAGCTAAATAAACTAAGGGTTTTTCACCCAATAAATTTAAAGAAACAGTACCAAATTAAAGTAACAAAAAAAATTTTAAATGGTGGATGTGGAGGCTCCAGGGTCCTCCTCCTGCCTCATTTTTTGGCCGCAAATTAGTCAAGGGTCATTTGTCTATGCTTCTTGCGGCTATCCAGCAGATGGCGGTAGCAAGACACCCCTCCCAGCACAATGCGCCTTGCATTCCTGCTCCTAGTTGCATCAGGATCATTGGTTACTAGCTCATCCATTATATCATGACCTGTTGCAATGCCCTGTTTAGGAGCTCAGAGGAAAGCTCTTTTGGAGGCTCAGTTTCCGAGTCGCTGGTGTCCTGAGGTTTCTGTGTGCCCTGTTCAGCCAGTTCTTCAAGGTCCTCATTGTTGAGGCTCTCACCTGAAGCCTGGACTAACTGCTCAATGTCCTGCTCAACTATCTCCACTATGATGGGCTCTGGTAGTTGCACATCCTCACACAGCTCTGGCCAGATCTTTTTCCACACAGCCTTGAGGCACTGCTGTGTCACCTCCTTCCAGGAAAGATTAATGTTGGAGACAGCCTTCATGATGTGGTACTGCTTCCAGAAGTCCAACATTGACTGCTTGTCCTCGCGGTTCGTGTGTTCAATCAGCTGATGGAATGTGCGGCGGAGATAGTAGGCCTTGAAGGTGGCAATCACCCCCTGGTCCATAGGCTGGATAAGCGACGTTGTGTTGGGCAGTAGGAACAGGACCTCCACAGAAATGCAGGTGGGCAGCTCAGCCAAGTTAGTAGAGTGACTCGGCGCATTGTCCATGATGAGCAGCGCTTTCTCCTCCAGTCCCTTGCGGCGACAATAACGCTGCAGGGCAGAAATGGTCAGTGAACCACTCTGTAAAAATATCCCTGGTGATCCATGCCTTTCTGTTTGCCTTCCAAATGACTAGCAAGCTGGACTTGCTAATGCCCCTCATTGCCCTCGGTGTCTGGGAGTGGTACACCAACAATGGCTTTATACGGAAATCACCGCTGGCATTCCCGCCCAAAAGAAGGGTCTGCCTGTCTTTCGCCGCTTTAAAGCCCGGTGCTCTCTATTCTGCAGCAGCTCCAGTGTCCGCACTTGCCGCTTCACCGGTGATCTTAAGGTTGTACCTTTTCTTAAAGCGGTCAAACCAACCTCTACTTGCTGTAAAACTCTCAATCACATATGGATCCTGACTCTGTATATGAGCCTAAATGCTCTTCGCCTTCTCCATCAAGATGGCCTGTTTGAGAGGCATGTTACGCTCCAGCTCATCATCTATCCATATGGAAAGACTCTTCTCCATCTCCTCAAGTGCGTAGGACCTGGAGCGGGTGATCTTCTTGGCTGAAGAACTAGTGCTGGTCGTCGCTGAAGTACAGATCTTATCCTTGTTTTTGAGGACAGTGCGGATAGTGGAGGTAGGCAAATGGAGATCTGCCCTGTTATCCACCTGGCGCTCTCCTGTATCCAGGCGGTCCAGTACTTGGATCTTGACATCCAGAGGAATACTCTGGCGCTTGACCTTAGCCTGCTCCTCTTTGCGCTCAGACATCTGTAAAACAGTATAAAAATACAATGAATGTAGATTTTCATTATGCAACACAATGGAACAATGACAATACAGTATTCTGTACTGTACCTTGCCAGCGGATGTTCTCTGCAGGATTTGGGGGTCCCTGATAATCACTAGATGTGACTCTATCTTCATTAATCCCCCTCCCCCCCAAAAAAAAAAATGGTATTAATAATCACATTATTAAAAACAAGGGAACAAAGAAAGTTACAGGAAACAAAGGGAACAAAGAAACAAGGGGGGGAAATTGTATTAGACAGCTAATAATAATCACATTATTACAAACAAGGGACAAAGAAAGTATTCTGTACCTTGCCAATGGATTTTCCAGGTTGGATTTTGCTGTCTCGCTCGCTCGCTCTCTCTCGCTCTCTCTCGCTCTCTCTCGCTCTCTCTCGCTCTCACTGGTTCTTTCTCCCATAGTGCTGTAACGACGCAGTCATGCTCTTTTAGCGTTAAGTGGGTCGCGCACGGAAAAAAACAGCGCTATAGCAGGGTTTAGCGCTCTGCGAGTACCAGTATGGTAACAGCGCTATAGCGAATCAGCGCTATGCGGGGTATCCCTGTATTCAGTTTGTGAATTTTTGCTTTTTTGTTTCTCTCCTGAAGGATGCCATACTGACAGGCTTGGCGACATCTGCAAACACCATCTGATCAGCATGTTTATATTTTTGTTTTATTTAGGCCTGTTTTATTTAGATGTCGCTGTGATACCATTTTGCCAATATGCTGTTTATAGTACAAAAAAATCAAGTAAAAAATGGCGGGGGCGGGGCCGGACCGCCGAGCGGAGCGGTCGCAGGGAAGATCAGCTCCCGCACATAATGACCAAAAAAGCCCACTACAACTGATATAAAATCATCTAACTTACCCAACACTGCGACCCTCGATGGAGGGGGGCCACCGGACCGGGGAGAGGCTTGCCTGATGGGTTTTAGTCCCCCGGAGGGGAGTTCTCTGCCGCAACGGGCGGGAGCTCTCTTGGCGGTGAGTGGAGTGGACGGCCGCCGCTCCACTATCCTGCCACCCGGAGCCCAATAACCACGCTGCACCGGAATGGACCTGGCCCTGATCCCCCCCCCATGGACCGGGGGGGTAATCCCGGTCCTCACCCCGTGGCCGCACTCGGAGACCTCACAGAGACGGCCTGAAGTTAAGATGGCGGAGGCCACGTGTGACAGCATCGCCTCATGGCACCTGATACAGACCACTCATCCCGCAGAACGGACATGACAGGCACCTCACAGTGAGTAGGCAGAGCGGGGCCCTAGACATAACGCTGCATTCCCCCCCAATCAATATATCTAACAGCACAGCATTCAGACACAAACTGGCCCAATAACAACAGCAACCAGCTATAAGCACTCACTTTAGCTCCCTGGCAGGCCGGGTGAAGAAGGAAGAGATGGAGACACATCAGGGCAGCGCACGTACCACAGTAAGGACTAACGATACTCAGCAGACGAAAACCTACCTTTCAGACGAGTCGGGAAGCCGCTCTCACATGCAAGATGCCGCACACCTCTCCTGGATTACCAGACAACACGTCCCAGCCAGCTCTGACAAAGCCTGACAGCCGGTTTGCAGTGGGACCATGCTCAGCTCACAGAGGGCATCAGTTAAACAGAGACTCATGTGGACATTTTGCTTATGTGCCCCACCGACCCACACCTACCTGGTATGAGTATCGCACATACGAGAACCAAGCTTACATGCTAAGTCACCCTCCTTAACCATACTTAAGCTTGGCTACAAGGGCCCCTAGAGAGAATATCATCAGCCGACACGCCACAAGACTGGTCCCCAGCCACACTAAGCCACTTAAAGACTATGTCTTGGACCCTCTCGGTGAGGCACTTCCCTTTACAGCTAGCAACACATATATTGGACAGTAACTAATATTGGCATCTTAAATTATGAGACAAACCTGTCCCTAATAATATGTCTTTTCTTTTAAGCATTATTGTTATCGTTTTTTTTTTTTTTTTTTTTTTTTTTTTTTTTTTTTTTATTATGCCTAAGTGACTACCCCTAGTACGGACCTGGGCATTACCTAGCCTACCTACCTGCCTGCATATGTATTGCCATTAGCAGTAAGAGGCAGGGAAATCCCAGTGGAATCTATAAAGCAGAGGCTAGCTACTAGAAATTAGCTGGTTTACATTTAAGCGACTACACTAAAGTTTTCTTTGCGTTACTTATTGTTTTGTTTTATTCATGCTTTTACTCGACATAACTTTAAAGCAAGACTCCCTAGAATGTGACGCAGGCAAGAATTAGGGCAAATATCATTATGTCAGACACCTGAGCTTGTACATGCCTGTAATTATCTTATTTTTTTTTTTTTTAATGTCAGTTTGCATATACGCTCCTGTCTACTTTTCTACGCTGCATGTTGCGTGATCACTGACATAGCTACCACTTCGCCTGAAACCAAGCTTGTATGTTAAAGATAAAAAAATTGTGCAGTTGTAACTCATGTTTGTTATACCAGAACCGCCGGCACCTGCTGTTGTGGCAGTGCCGGCAAGTTTGTAATTTCTATGCACACCAAAATAAAGAATTAAAAAAAAAAAAAAAAAAAAAAAATGGCGCTATACAATTAGTGAAAGTAATTTAAAATATCACAACAAAGGCTAGCAAGCACTAATAGAAGTGAAAATAACTCTAAAACCACTCAAATAGTATGTGCAGAAAAAAAGTGCGCTGTGCCTTTAAGTGCTAGTTTAACAATTTTAAACCAGTCTATACATAAATATTGATAAAAGGATAATGAATAAAGTGCAAATACAATGTATTATATGCTTGAAGTGCAAATATATTAATTCCAAAATTATATATTAAGTGAATTTGTGCTTTGGCGAAATATAACCAAAAAAAAAAACCACTTACTCCTCACAATATAGAAACAGCTGAAGATGAAGAAGTAACTTTTAAAACGCTCCACATATAAATAAAGAGAATAAAAAGACAATATAGTGTAAATCCATATGGTGAGTATAATAAGAATAACAAATAGATTGGCAACTCACAATGGTAGAGCAGAAAGAAGTCTGCTCTAACTTATGATGCTTTGCAATCCTTTCTGTAGGATTCGGTAGAATAGTTGGATGGTGTGCTTAAAACAAGCAGGACGGCACCGGAATCAAAATAAGCCTTTTATTGGTACAAAACTGTATAAAATATATCGCCCCTCTCCCTGGAAAGCTTCGATGGATCTCCACACACTTCGGACCCGCGGCATGCTTCCAGCATTCTATCACCGGAAAGACCGCAAGTGCATGCCGCGGGTCCGAAGTGTGTGGAGATCCATCGTCACGCACGACGTCACCACGTGATCGCTCCGAAACCCGGAAGTATCTACTTGCGGTGGCTTAATCCATTAGCCGGCGGATTTCAGCTTTACTCATTGCGACCGCTTTGTATGGAGAATCTTCTGGACGGGTGACAAGAAGCTTTTATCATTTTATCACTTTGTGTGAATTCTTTTATATTACTTACAAATAAAGTGCTTCAGATGGATCTAGCTGCTGTCCTGATTCTAAAAGGTCTCTAAGTCCTGAGACAAGAGGACTTCTGCTATTACAGTTAGAGCAGACTTTTACTGCTCTACCTTTGTGAGTGAGATTTATTCCCCTTATTTTAATCTTATGCAATTTTAAAGTCATATTATCCTATGATCTTTTTCCTGTGTTTGTTTTACATATTAATGTTACCCTGAGGGGTGATCCACGCCAGTGTTGCTAATACCACTTAAAATTGTAAGTGTGGATTTCTCCCCTTTTTTGGATTTTTCACGTGTTGCACATTGCACATAGTTACATAGTTAGATAGCTGAAAAGAGACTTGCGTCCATCAAGTTCAGCCTTCCTCACACCTGTTTTTTGCTGTTGATCCAAAAAAAAAAAAAAAAAAAAAACCCCAGTTTGAAGCACAATTTTGCAACAAGCTAGGACAAAAAATTCCTTATTGACCCCAGAATGGCAGTCAGATTTATCCTTGAATCAAGCAGTTATTACCCTACATTGAAAGATTATATCCTTGAATATTCTGTCTTTGCAAGTATGCATCTAGTAGCTGTTTGAACATCTGTATGGACTCTGATGAAACCACTTCTTCAGGCAGAGAATTCCACATCCTGATTGTTCTTACAGTAAAAAAACCTTTCCTTTGCCTTAGACGAAATCTTCTTTCTTCCAGTCTAAACGCATGGCCTCGTGTCCTATGTAAAGTCCGGTTTGTGAATAGATTTCCACACAATGGTTTGTATTGGCCCCGAATATATTTGTATAATGTTATCATATCCCCTCTCAGGCGACGTTTTTCTAAACTAAATAGGTTTAAATTTGTTAACCTTTCTTCATAGCTGATATGTTCCATTCCTTTTATTAATTTTGTAGCCCGCCTCTGCACTTTTTCTAGTGCCATGATATCCTTCTTTAGAACAGGTGCCCAAAATTGCACAGCATATTCAATATGTGGTCTTACCAGTGATTTATAGAGAGGCAAAATGATATTCTCGTCCCGAGAATGAATGCCCTTTTTCATGCATGACAATACCTTACTGGCCTTGGCCACTGCTGATTGACATTGCACATTGTTGCATAGTTTGTTGTCTATAACAATTCCCAAGTCCTTTTCGTGTGTTGTTATCCCTAATTCGCTTCCATTAAGGGTATACGTTGCTTGTGTATTCTTTACGCCGAAGTGCATAACTTTGCATTTTTCAACATTAAATTTCATCTGCCATTTGAGTGCCCAGTCCTCCAGTCTATCTAAATCCTTCTGCAGCAAAGTAATATCTTGCTCACATTGTATTATTTTACAAAGTTTTGTGTCATCTGCAAACACTGAAACATGACTTTCAATGCTGTCTTCAAGATCATTTATAAAAATGTTAAATAGAAGGGGTCCCAGAACAGACCCCTGAGGGACACCACTTGCCACCTCTGTCCAGCTTGAAAATTTACCATTAACGACAACTCTTTGTATTCTGTTTTTAAGCCAATGTTCTACCCAAGAACAAGCATTTTCATCGAGACCGATTTCCTTGAGTTTGAACACTAATCTTTTGTGTGGAACTGTATCAAATGCCTTGGCAAAATCCAAATAGATCACATCCACTGCAACACCCTGATCTATACTTCTACTTACTTCTTCGTAGAACGCAATCAAGTTAGTTTGACATGACCTGTGCTTCATAAAACCGTGCTGATTTTTGCTGATAACCATATTCTTCTCAAGGAATTCTTGAATATTATCCCTTAATAACCTTTCAAATATTTTACCAGCCACAGAAGTTAAGCTCACAGGTCTATAATTTCCAGGCAAGGATTTTGAACCCTTTTTGAATATAGGAACCACATCTGCCTTCCTCCAATCCTCCGGAACACTTCCTGAAAGAAAAGAATCTTGAAAGATTAAAAACAGAGGTTCACTTATTTCTACACTTAGTTCCTTAAGTACACGTGGATGGATACCGTCAGGCCCTGGAGCTTTGTTTATATTAACTTTCTTTAGTTGCTGCAGCACATTGTCTTGAGTTAACCAATTACAATTATTCTGCAAGTTTTTAGTAGCAATCATTTGCACATCTATTGCCATGGGTTCTTCTTTAATATATACGGAGGAGAAATAGTTATTTAGAATTCCTGCCTTTTCTTGGTCTTCATTAACTAACACCCCCGTTTCAGTTTTAAGTGTACCTATACTTTAATTTTTGGGTTTTTTGGAATTTATGTACTTAAAAAATGCTTTGGGGTTGGTTTTGCTCTCTTTAGCTATCATTTTTTCATTTTGAAGTTTAGCAAGTTTAATTGCCTTTTTGCACGCATTATTTGCTTTCTTATATCTTTTATAAGATGCATCTGATTTGTCTGATTTAAATGCTTTAAATGCCCTTTTCTTATTTTTAATCTCTTGTTTTACTTCTCTACTAAGCCACATTGGTTTTAATTTGTTTCTTTTATACTTATTTCCCAATGGTACATACTGAGAAATGTACCTTTCTAATATTTGTTGGAAGATGATCCATTTATCCTCAGTGTTCTTTTCACTAAAGAGTTTATGCCAGTCAATATATTGTAAAGCTTCCCTTATCTTATTGAAATTGGCCTTTTTAAAATTATATGTTTTAGTATACCCCATGTGCTTTTGTTTTTTTGAGTTTATTTCAAAGGACACTATATTGTGATCACTATTTCCCAAGTGCTCACCTACTTGAATGTTGGTCAAAAGATCAACGTTGTTTGTTAAAACCAGGTCCAGACAAGCGTCCATTCTAGTTGGTGCTTGTACAAGTTGTGACATGAAGTTGTCATTTAACAAGTTTAAAAACCTAATTCCCTTTGCTGAGCTACTAGTCCCTATGTCCCAATTTATGTCTGGGTAATTAAAATCTCCAATAATTAAAGTGTTACCAAGATTTGCAGCTTTCTCAATTTGCTCAAACAGCTGTTGTTCCTCGTCAATATTAACATTAGGTGGTTTATAACATATCCCAACCAATAGTTGGTTTCCCTTCTTTTCCCCCAAGCAGATATTTACCCATAAAGCTTCCACATTTTCCTCATCGCATTCAATTTGCTTAAGATTTGGCTTTAAATCATGGTTGACATACAAACATACCCCACCACCCTTCTTGTTTTTCCTATCCTTCCTAAATAATGTGTACCCATTTAAGTTAACTGCCCAGTCATGTGTCTCATCCCACCATGTTTCAGTTATGCCTATTATATCATATTGTTTAGTGTATGCTAATGCCTCTAGTTCCCCCATTTTGTTATTTAGGCTCCTTGCATTAGTAAGCATACATTTAATATCATGCGTCTCTTGTTTATTTTGTGAATTACCAACATTACATAGCTTCTCTGTTCTGAGCTTGCCCCTCCCCCCGTCTCCACCCTCCTTATACTGTTCTAAAGCCCATCTCCTTTCTGTCCTATCTCCATTTTGTAGATTGCTATGACCCTCCCCCCCTACTACTAGTTTAAAATCTCCTCCAACCTTCTAGCCATCCTATCCCCCAGCACTGCAGACCCCCTTCCGTTTAGGTGCAATCCATCACTACTATATAGGTTGTACCCAATCGCAAAGTCGGCCCAGTGCTCTAAAAACCCAAAACCCTCCTTCCTGCACCAAGACTTCAGCCACGCATTAACCTCTCTAATCTCCCGCTGCCTTTCCACTGTAGCACGTGGCACAGGTAATATCTCAGAGAATACCACCTTGGAGGTCCTTTTCTTGAGTTTGCTACCTAATTCCCTGAAATCATTCTTTAGGACCTTCCATCTTCCTCTTACTTTGTCATTGGTACCAACATGGACCATGACCGCTGGGTCATCCCCAGCCCCTCCCAATAATCCATCCACTCTGTCAGCAACATGCACTTTATAATATATTGTTGAGAATTATATTTTATATTTGACACATATTAGTTATTTAAAGTTATAGTGCACCTTATTTCTTTGACCTGTCAAATCATACTCTGATTTTTTTTTTTTTTGTATGTTTTTTTAAAGTTTTTTTAATTTAATTTTTACTGGGTTTCTCACCACTTGTATTAAAAATTCTCCATTGGGGGGCGGGGCCTAACCATCATGGCGACAAGACGTGTCTCTCAGGAGCTCCCGCTCAACGAAGCCGAAACAAGCGACTTAAGGCAGTATCTCAGGGCAAAAATGACAACAAAAGATACCCACAGGCTCCCTACCACTGAGGGCATGCAGGGTGAGGGTGAAAGACCCACTCGAGACCCGCCGACACGACGACGGTCAGCGCGGCCTAGCACACAACGGGCGGGAGAGACGGCCGCTCTCCCGACCCAGAGATGCTCAGGCGACAGGATGAGCAAGCCTCGTTACCCCCCCCTCTGGACCGGCGGGGGAGATCCCGGTCCACCCAGCGGAGAAAAAGCAAACCAAATCTCGCAAGCGACAGTCGAGCTTTGCCCAAAATGGCGGACTCTGCAGGCGCTGAGAGCCCCACAGACGCGGTATCTGATGTCCTGGCAAGGATCAACGGGCACTTTGAGCGGTTCTGGAAGCAGCTGGAGCGCAGGCTGCACCAACCAGCCCAGCCACGCAGCACTGACCCGTTCACGCAGAAACCGCGGCCGACCAGACGGCCGGTGACTCAGCGCCAGGACTCCCGAGCAACACAGCGGAAGGCGAGTAAGCCTCACTGGCAGCAGAGTAACCCAAACACGAGCTTCAGGCAAACCATCCACGCTAAACAAAGCAGAAGGGCCAACGCCCAAACCCAGGAAGGCAATACACGTCACAGCACCCTGACCCTCATCTGAGGGGAAAATGGCTGCAACATGGAGGAGGCCCTGAGTGGAACCCAGAAAGCAACCCCCTGGACATCGGCACACACCAGCAACAAGGCACGACCAACCCACCCCACCAACCCACTTACCGATCCCAAACGGGCAGAGACACTGCTTACATGACGCCCAGCCAGGGCATCGGCTGAACGCCCTATCAAAAAACACTGTCAGCCCCACGGAAGCAGTACAGGCGACCCTCCTGCAGCGGATCCAAGCAGCATAAACCACACGGAACCTGCTGGGATACCTACTGCGACTCCCTTAGGGCTCAATGTTTACCAGATAAGACTGTCAACCAGTTTACTATAAGCGATGTCTATGTTTTTATTGAGTTCGTGTTATTCCTATGAAAATCTCTCAGAGCCAAGATTGTGTAGCGTTACTCGCACATAATTATCATTGAGTCCAGTTAATATAAACTAGACAGAACTTGCGCAGTGAGGCATATCTTCTCAGTAAATCTTATCATCAACCTGCCTAGCAAGCCCCGTTAGCGCTCAAATATTTCAACCCACTCGTGTATATAACTGTTACACGTATAAGTCACCTAGTCAATATTCTTTTTTGTCTTTCCACCTAGTCCAACAAGTTTTTTGTTTTTATCTTTTGCAGCATTTATTGCGCATCCTTTTCTCCTGCCACATACTGTTGCTGAGCTGTGCAGTTGCTGGATACGCTAACGCATCTTAAGCGATGTTCTTACCGATCATTATTATACTGTAGTAACTAGGCAGCTTTAATCATAAACAGTACTTTAAATCGGGTAGTGTACTTAACGCTAAGTCACAGCATGATTACTTACCGCCCAGTTATGCCAGTCGTTACACCCCATTTATAGGCAGACCCAATGGTCCCACGCATGCTCATCTTAGCAGGTCATATTAGAGATTTTTGGCGAGATGTATACTTGCACTGCTAATGGGGTCTCACTATTAATGTGTCCAGCTTTAATCTGTCACAAACGTACAATGTTTGACTATATTGCTATTTTCCCTTTTGTTCTTATTTTTTCCTCCTATGTTCTACAAGAGGCCTGCAATTTTCAATATGAGCAACAGTGTGCTCATCTATGATTATCGAAGTTAAATGCATAATTATTTTGACATGTCATATTGCAAGAATGAGCAAGTTATTCTTAAACCATGTTTATATCCAACCTGATGTCAAACCGTATGTATACATAAAAAAAAAAAAGTGCATTGTTTCTCTATTCCCCACTGTAACTAATGTCTTGAAACCTGCATATGGATTGCCGTTGGGGTACCATATGTATGCCTGTGATTAATATATGCACTGCAAAAATAAAGAATTAAAAAAAATAAAAATTCTCCATTTAGATGCTATTTTCATTGAATTAGTCAATTTGTCTCGTGCGAATAGGAACATGTTTAGTCTTCTTTAGTAGACTCTAATGCACGTGATTGCTCTGTTACAGACGAAGCTTCAGTAAGTTGCCCACAGCCTCACAACATTTGTTCTAGAGATCCAAACACAATACTTATGATGCTGGAAACTGCCTACATCCATTCTTCAAAGAGCTCTAAACATTTGGAAGCAGAACGTGTAATGATCTTTAATGTGGCCTACCTTTTGCTCCGTTGGACTGTTTAGTTACATTTTATTATTTCATTGTCGTGTCCCTTTAAGCTGTGTGATGGAGAGTTATATAAAGTTCTGGCTGTGTCATGTTAGCAGACACTCAATGAATGTATTCTTCATGTAGCAACCAATAGTCGGCACAACTAAATGAGCCATGTTACTTAAGCTTTGTTTACAGTGTAAGCGCAGAGTCTTATTTTACATCAAAGAACTTAAAACAAATATGTAGTTGAAGTGTGTTTTCATGTGTCTGTCATTTGCAAGACTACACTGGCAAATTAATTTTATATCAACAATAAAAATGAATGTTTCGTTTTTTAGTTGTGTTTTTTAATGTATTTAATTTGCTTGCAGCACTGAATGTAGATTTTGTGGGTTTTGTCACATGAAAATATAGAAAATGCAATGCTTGTTTCAGTACCATACTATTCTGAATTATTGTATTTTTGAATTAGTGTTTCTTGATGACTCAACATTGTGTTCATAGGGGGCGGGGCCGGGCCGCCAAGCTGAGCGGTCGCAGGACAGCTCAGCTCCTGCTAACAGGGCCACAAATAGCCTACAAAGCGAACTTTTGGGGAGAATTACCGTCAATTTCCTGCGACCCTAGATGTACCCGGGATGCCCGAGCCGAGGAGAGGCTTGCTCTCGCAGTTTTAGTCCCTCGGAGGATGGGGCCCACTGCACCAGGCGGGACCTATGCTGGCGGTGAGTGAAGCGGACGGCCGCCGCAACGCTATCCCGCCCGACGTAGCCCGGCAAGCGTGAAAAGCCTGCGGACCCGGTCCTGCTCCCCCCCCACTGGACCGGGGGGTGATCCCGGTCCAAACAAAGCCAAGCCAGACTCCACAGCTCTCTGAGACACCACTGTCGTGTAGCCTGCGACCCGCACACAAGATGGCGGAGACCATGTGCGTACTACATGCAACCTCGAGCACAGGCCTACCAACAGCCTTCATTTACCCCTGCACACGGGGTAATACCACACGGAGGCCCTCACACCCGGAGATACCCCTGGCATCTGACACCCACCAATTACCACACCTGTGGATATCACTGTCAAGAGGCCCGCTCACTCTTCTTCTGAGCTGGGCGCTCACACCCAGGGAGAAGCTTGGGATCCGGCGGAACCCTGGGCCCACGGACCTGATGATGGGCCCAATGGCAAAAGGCAAGAGCACCTACACAGGCCTCAGGCCGAAAACCAGCGGCCCTCGACCGCAGAGAAGCCACCACAGGAAACGTGGCGTTGCAACACCCGCCCATAGCGACCGCCAGCAGACTCGGGGCGCAGTAACTCCAGACCCCAGTGGCGACCGAGCTTACGGCAAGTCAACACAGGCCTACAGACCAGCCTAGGCCTAGAGAGACACCCTCATCATCACCTGCAATGCGGCAAGCCACAGAAGCCCAGCGACGGACACACACCGCACGCACATCGGCGGGCTGGCACCGAAAACCTGCAAGCCAGGAACCGGCATGGGCCGAAGGGGACTGATCTGTGGACTCATAATACCTTTTCTCTTTACCTCTCACTGCAAGGACTCTCTCCAACTCATGCTCTGGTTAGCCAGAATATGCCATCCCTCACTGGTAATGAGAGGGTTATTATACAGAAGCCTGCTACCACTTATGTCTCCCTACTTACTGCATGGTATACTGATGTCTATGTTGAAGAGTTGCTGTTGCTAGCTAGCCTAACGTGATCTTATATATTAACATATCTCTAATTCGAATGTAACCTATAGTTTTAATTTTACCCTGTCTCCCACTACCAAGCATGTACAGCTCTGACTTGGCGACAGTTCAGAGAGCATATTATCTGCTATCCGCATTTTGTATGTATGACTGGATCAGGCTGACTGCGAATATACATCTTGCATATTATAACTCACAAGCGTCTGACATATCTAGTTACCTGATAATGGCACATACACGTAGTTTAGCCGGAAACCTGCATAGAATTACATGTCTACCAGTAGCCAACACTGCAAACTCTTTTATGCCCTGATAAACCACCTACTGTCTTATCTATAACGCGACATCACTACTTAGATCAGCAGTTACCGTATAGCATGTATACCTATCACTTACGCATAGTCAAGCAGACCCAGATCAACGTTTACACCTTAAAGCGAGGACACTCTACGTAAATATTAAGCTACTGTTCTTAATCGATTGTTATCCATCTGTAATACCTAACCAAAAAAGAAGTGCTTTGTCTATCTACTACCCAATGTAACAAATGTTTTGAAACCTACGTATGGAATGCCGTTGGGGTACCATATGTAAGCATGTAACTATTATAAGCACTGCAAAAATAAAGATTTATTAAAAAAACAAACAAAAACACATTGTGTTCATAGACAAACGTACCATCTCAGCCACTGTGTTTGTGAGTTGTCACTAGGTGGCACTGTGGTAATTAAAATTCAAGATTATTTTTACATTTCTTTTTGAAAATACATTTATTAAGAATGTCACGTAAAATTACAGTTTGCTGCAAATTGTATAGTAAAGTATAAGAGAAGGAGGGGGCGGAGTCTGACAGCCAAAGCGGACGGTCGCATGTGTGTGGAGCTCCGGACCACGAGGGTCATAATTACCCAACTTTCGTCATCTAGACCAGCCTTACTGTGCTCTGAAGAACTCCCCAGCGTGCTTAAGCCCCATGGGGAAAGAGATGAAAAAAATACGTCAGGATGCACCCTGAATGGGCATGAACATTGGGGATTTGTGACGGCAGGCTCACATCGCTCACGGGCACAAAATGGTGTCCATCACTTTGGACTGTTAGGATCACTCAGACGATTTCTCCTGTGGAACAGAGGAAGGCTACATACCTGCTCAGGTGCTTCCTCCACTGCCGACCCCCTAATGAAGCCAGACTTGGCTCCGGTGATAACTACAATATTAAAAGAGCTACTGGCGGACCTGCAAAAAAAACCTCAGGCAGACATGGCCACGATATGCCAGGACTTGCAGGGCCTGACAGACTGAATTGGAGCACTGGAAACTACCTCACACTCCTGCACATAGCAGATAACAACTCTTCAACAAGAGGTCAGCGACCTGCAAAAGCAAAATTACTCCTATGAATGCCGCTTTGCTGCACTAGACAAATTCCGCCGCCGGAATAATCTGAAAGTTAGGGAGATCCCTGAAAACATACCTGACAGCCTTACTAATGATGTAGAATTATTAAAAATCTTTATTGAACCTGTATTGAATTATTGTACTAACTCCATTTTAACTTCATATTATGACAAATCCTCCATTTTAACTACATTACATGACAGAATTTCCTAACAGCATTTAGTATAATGAATAGAGACTGTATTTTCTAGAAAGACATGACTAACCCCGGAATTATTGAATCTCCTGTAACATGCAACAAAGTATAGCCAAGGCCATAGCCAAGGCCATGAGAAGCTGGCCTAATGAAATGTTCTATTCATAAAAAGAACCCTGCACCTGACCACGAGACTGACATCACTAACTACCCAAAAACGGTGCCAAGTACTCAAAATGGCTTGCTGCCAGATTCCCCCTCCCATCGAGTAAAGCCTCGTGCTAAAGAGCAATGGCGACTGAATCCTGGTCAGAAATTACGACATCCCATGATGGGAGGATGCCCCACTAGTCACTCAAATCCCTGAGCCAATTAATAATATTGATGGGTGGACATTGACATAGCCACTTAACATTTAATCCAATTAATGATGTTTATTTACTGATATCTCGATAATCAATGATGATGTAATTTCGCTCTTATAAGGGTCTGCGAGCCCGATTTTCATCAGATGCCATTAAATTTTCTCGAAGTGCTTTTAACCTGAACTCTATGTGTCAGTGTGAATTTGCTTCTGCGTATACGCAATTTAATCATCTCAGATTTGGACAGGAACAGATAGTCATTCAAACATATTTGTTTATTTCTAAATTAATCTACATCAATTTGGCGCATCCAACGTGGGGCTTGGGTTATGACCTATCTGGCAGCCGTCCAAGAAGACCTGGGGGGGTGAATCCTAGGGGAAAGATGGAGATTGATCACCTCTAAATACACGGTGGAGACTGACTGCAGCAGCCCGGTATGTTTCTTTCCCCTTTGATTTATCTATTCAAGTGTCTGTGACTGCTGCCAAGAGGACATCAAAGACAGGTAATATCTTGCCCAGAGAGCCTATACCTTATTTGTTAATACTTTTTACCTGCATTTTTGACTATCTGTTGCCTGGGTGTGTTTGTATTGGTCTGTCTTTAGCTGAAGTGCCCGGGTAGAGTGTTTATCTGTGTACCCCTTTTGGGATAAAGGGGGGTGGACCTGTGGTAGTTTGCCTGGGGGTCCTCTGTTTGTCTGTTTACCCCTTTTGGGATAAAGGGGGGTGGACCTGGGGGTGTGTGCCTGGGGCCCTCTGTTGCCTGTTTACTCCTTTTAGGAGCCACGTGGCTGTGGCTGTAGGGAAAAAGGGGGGTGGACCTGTGGAAGTTTTCCTGGGGGTCTTCTTTGCCTGTTTACCTCTTTTAGGTGCTGGGTAGCTGCAGCAGTAAGGAAAAAGAGGAGGGGGGAATCTGTGGAGGGGGTGTAGACTCATTGCTTCCTGGGGATTCCCCATGGTGTCACTTTGATAGCCTAGCTAGCCTCATTGTGCACATAACTCTGCTTGCAGAGAGGTGGTACCCTCCAGCTTCGAGCGCTGAGGCTGGTGGAATTCCAATTTTATTTGTGGCGGGTGGATTCAAGCAGGCATTGCTGTCTCCAGTACCACGTGGTAGTGAGACTTACGGGTGGGTCCGTAGGGGCGCTACGGGGGTGAGGATAGTGGTAGCCCCACTTAGTGGACTGCTGTAACAAGGGAGGCTTTACAGGATTCGGGTCGGAGATGGTTGCTGTTTCCTGTGGCCGCTGGTAGTGAAACTTCCGAAAGTTGTTCTCCGAGCGGGGACACTACGAGGTTGAGGGAGGTGACTTTGGTCACATGAGTAAAGGAAAGGGATTACTGTTGATTTTATTTGAACTGTGATGCATGCACTGTATTTCAATTGAATTGTTGTTCTTTTTGTTAAATTGGGAGTCATTCAAACTCCTGTGTCTGTCTCTAAATTTCACTTTACTTTTACTTTTACTCTACTTCCTGTGTTATTTACACTATCCACTCCTATTTCTCTTGTGAGAGAAGTGATTGGTCACACACTTCTCACCTCGCTTCTAGGCGGAATTAGTGACTAGTCTACGTTTTGGGAAGACGCACTTGGGGGGACCCACCCTTTCTGAGTGGCAGTCGACCATTGTAGACAGACACTCTGTTTCATCTTCTCTCCCCTATATCTGGGACGCCTTTTATAGGGGGTATGGGACAGGGATTGGGAAAGCCCGGTAAGGGCTGGCTAAAGTGTGTGAAATTGCTGTGCCTTCATGTGGTAGATTGCAGCCAGAGAGCTGGCGTAGATTACTGACAGAGAAGTAAGCAAGCTTACAGATAATGCTTTACTGGTACAGAGTAGCAAGAGCTATTCAGCAGGAAGGTTGGGTTGAGGAAGAACTAGATCACAAAGGCTTAAGAATGTATGTATATCATAATAATTGTTCTTGTATTTTGTGTCAGCCATTAGATGGCAGAAGGCCACCCTGGTAGAGGGTGGGAGTTTTGTATTGAGTTTCACTGAGAGTATTACTAAATGTTGTGTTTTTGTGTCTCTTTGCTTTTGCAATAATTGTAACGTAGCTATCCTTCTGTCTTGTTACTGTACAGCATTGACATGGTTAAAGAGATTCTGCTTGCAGTCTCTCTCTCTCTCTTGTTCCTCACTCCCACTTCCCCCGCCTCTCTCTCCTTGCCTTCTGTGAGACGGAGGTTCGGGGGGAGGGGGGTTGCAATTCAGATTTGTTTCTTCCGTAGAGTTATTCAGAAAATACTGAGTTGGCAGCGGAAGTTTTTGCTAGAAAATATTCTAATTGTGTATTTTGCTACTTACATAGGAGTGATGTGTCGTATAGGAGGTTTCTAGGGTTTGTATATTGTTATTGTTGTTGTCATTTATATGACGCCAACAGATTCCGTAGCGTTATATATATATTTGGACGCGTTAAGTGATTAATGGCTGGTGAATGATGGGGGAGGTTAGTTGCATCCCGTGAGTTTATTTTTGCATCATGTTGTTTTAAAGTATAGAGACAGCTTCACGGGCTGTTAAATGTATAATGTCTTAAACTGTCTTATTTAATCCGTCAAGTCTGTCCACAGTTTAGTATTTCATTTTGCCGAACAGAATGTTGCTTCTCTGATTTATTTTATTAGGCTATAACTTAGTGTAAAGCTGAAATGCCCTAAAAGAAAATGGCCCCTATGTCAGGATCGGGACAGGGATCCAACACGCAGAGTACAAACAGGTACAGGATACGTATACCGGACCTTAGAATGGCCGGACTAACGTACGGAGAGTATAGAGAATGGTCAGAGACAAGCCGAGGTCGAGGGAACGAGAGGACAGGTAACCGAGGAACAAGCCGGGTCAAGGATAACAGAGGTAAACAGAGTAAGTCAAACAAGCCGGGTCGGAACCAAAGGGATAACAGAAAATACCAGAGCACTGTGTGACTAGACAGGCTAGAACCACGACAGGGCAATGAGCAAATGGGAGAAGCAAGTTTAAATACCCCGGCTCGGAGAGAGAGACACGCCTCCGACAAGATCTGATTAGTCTCTAAAGGATTGAGTGACAGGTCGTTCCGGGCTGGCGTCATGCCGTCGGTTTCCGGACGTCCTGCTACAAAAGGAAGTGACTCCCTCGCGGCCGGCGTTTACGTGACCGGTAGGACCGCAAGGAACAGAGGAAACAGCCCGTCTGGAGGGATAGACATCTAAGTCTCTGCCTCTCTCGGAGGTAGAGACTTCAGGTACCCTGACAGTACCCCCCCTCTCAGATACGCCCACCGGGCGGAAGGAACCGGGACGAGATGGGAAGCGGGAGTGAAACGCCCTGCGGAGACGAGGAGCATGAACATCCTCTTGAGGTACCCAACTCCTCTCCTCAGGACCATATCCCTTCCAATCGACCAGATATTGTACTCTCCCCCGGGAGATTTGAGAATCGATAATAGAGTTAACCTCATACTCCTCCTGACCCTCCACCTGAACAGAGCAAGGAGAGGACGTAGTGGAGGAAAATCTGTTGCAGACTAGTGGTTTCAGCAATGAAACATGAAATGAGTTAGGGATGCGTAAGGCAGTTGGAAGAGCTAGACGATACGCAACTGGGTTAATCCGAGTCAGCACCCTGTAAGGTCCAATATAACGAGGGGCGAATTTCATGGAAGGTACTTTTAAACGGATGTTTCTTGTACTCAACCATACTCTATCACCTGGAACAAACACCGGAGCCGCCCTTCTACGTTTATCGGCGTGTTTCTTAACCAGCATAGAATTGTGCAGAAGAATTTGTCGAGTCTGATCCCACAACTTCCTCAAATTGGCAACATGAACATCAACCGACGGTATCCCTTGGGAAGGGGAGGCCGAGGGAAGAATAGATGGATGAAAGCCATAATTCATGAAGAAGGGGCTTGAATGAGTAGAATCACAAACGAGATTGTTGTGTGCAAACTCCGCCCAAGGAATCAAACCAACCCAATCGTCCTGGTGTTCCGAAACAAAACAACGTAAATATTGTTCAATTTTTTGGTTGGTGCGTTCAGCAGCTCCGTTAGACTGAGGATGATAGGCAGAAGAGAAATTCAATTTGATGCCCAGTTGAGAGCAGAAGGACCTCCAAAAACGGGAAACAAATTGGGAACCCCTGTCAGATACAATTTGGGAGGGTATCCCATGTAAACGAAAAATCTCCCTTGCGAATATCTCTGCCAATTCGGGTGAAGATGGGAGTTTAGGCAGAGGAACGAAGTGAGCCATCTTGGTGAATCTGTCAACCACGGTGAGGATGACAGTCTGTTTTTTAGAGATAGGCAAATCGACAATGAAGTCCATAGCTAAACAGGACCATGGTTTCTCTGGAACCTCTAAGGGATGCAGAAATCCACATGGAAGCGTATGAGGTTGCTTAGTCTTAGTACAGACCTCACAAGTATCGATGAAATCTTTAATATCCTTACGCAAAGCAGGCCACCAGAAATCTTTGGAGATTAAAGCATACATCTTGCGAATGCCAGGATGCCCAGCTACCTTGCTGTTGTGGAAACACCGCAACACTTCCAGTTGGAGAGCAGGAGGAACGAAGTGTCTATCCCCAGGAGTCTGTTTAGGAGCTAGATGTTGTAACTTTATGATCTCGGTAAGCAACGGAGAATGAATCCTGAGATTCGTGTTAGCGATGATATTACATTTAGGAACTATCGAGGAAAGAACTGGCTCAACTTGTCAGGATCGGGACAGGGATCCAACACGCAGAGTACAAAGAGTAGCAGATACGTATACCGGACCTTAGAATGGCCGGACTTAACGTAATACTACGTATAGAATGGTCAGGGACAAGCCGAGGTCGAGGGAACGAGAAGACAGGTAAGCGAGAGACAAGCCGGGTCAGGGATAACAGAGAAGACAGGTAAGTAATAACAAAGCCGGGTCAGAACCAAAAGACAAGAGAATACAAGAGCACTGTGTGACTAGGCTGGCTAGAACCACGACAGGGCAATGAGCAAATGCTGAGAGCTCCCTTAAATACCCTGGTTCTAGAGACTAATCACGCCTCCGCCGAGACCTTATTCGTGTCCGGGATTTGACTGACAGGTCGGGCTAGAATAGCGTCATGACGTCGACTATTGAGCGTCACGTTACAAAAAGGCATAGTTCTCTCGCGGCCGGCGTTTACATGCGCGAGGGGACCGCGAGGAACGGGAGAATCATGCCGTCTGGATGGAAAAACGTCTAAGTCTCTACCCGTCTCAGGGGTAGAGACTACAGGTACCCTGACAGTACCCCCCCTCTCAGAAACGCCCATCGGGCGGAAGGAACCGGGACGAGATGGAAAGCGGGAATGAAAAGCCCTGCGAAGACGAGGAGCATGGACATCCTCCTGTGGAACCCAGGTCCTCTCTTCTGGACCATATCCCTTCCAGTCAACCAGGTATTGGATTTTCCCCCGGGAGATTCGAGAATCGATGATGGAGTTGATTTCGTACTCCTCCTGACCCTCAACCTGAACAGAGTGAGGAGAGGAGACCTTGGAGGAGAATCTGTTACAGATCAGGGGTTTTAGCAAGGAAACATGAAAGGAATTAGGAATACGTAAGGCAGAGGGGAGCGCTAGGCGATACGCAACAGGATTAATTCGATTCAGGATCCTATAGGGTCCAATGTAGCGAGGAGCGAATTTCATAGACGGTACTTTCAAACGAATGTTTCTAGTACTCAACCATACCCTATCACCAGGGACAAAACTAGGAGCCGGCCTACTGCGTTTGTCAGCGTGTTTTTTTATACAGTATAGAATTATGTAGGAGAATTTGTCGAGTCTGATCCCACAACTTCTTCAGATTGGCAACATGAGTATCAACCGACGGTACCCCCTGGGAAGAAGGAACCGAGGGAAGAATGGAAGGATGAAAACCATAATCCATGAAAAAGGGGCTAGAGCGAGTTGAATCGCAAACAAGGTTATTGTGTGCGAACTCTGCCCAAGGAATCAGACCGACCCAATCGTCCTGGTGTTCAGAAACAAAACAACGCAGATATTGTTCAATCTTTTGATTGGTACGTTCAGCGGCTCCGTTAGACTGAGGGTGATAAGCAGAAGAAAAATTCAATTTAATGCCTAGTTGAGAACAGAATGATCTCCAGAAACGTGAAACAAACTGGGAACCTCTATCAGAAGTAATCTCGGAAGGTATCCCATGTAAGCGAAAGATCTCTTTAGCAAAAATCTCCGCTAATTCAGGTGAAGTCGGAAGTTTAGGTAAAGGCACGAAATGAGCCATCTTGGTAAACCTATCCACCACTGTGAGAATAACAGTGTGCTTTTTCGAAACAGGCAAATCCACAATAAAATCCATCGCCAAACAGGACCAAGGTTTTTCTGGAACTTCCAGGGGATGTAAGAGACCACAAGGAAGCGAATGAGGTAGTTTAGTCTTAGTACAGACCTCACAGGCTCCGATAAAATCCTTAATATCCCTCCGTAAAGAAGGCCACCAGAAATCCTTAGAGATCAAGGAATATGTTTTGCGAACGCCCGGATGACCAGCCACCTTACTCTCGTGAAGACACTGTAAGAGCTCCAGTTGGAGTTCAGGAGGAACGAAGTGTCTAGACGCAGGGGTCAGTCTAGGTGCCAGATGCTGCAAGCTCCTGATCTGATCAAGAAGCGGAGAATGGATTTTGAGAGTTGTGTTAGCGATGATATTACACTTAGGTACTATAGAGGATAAAACCGGCTCAGATATGGCAGAAGGTTCATGTTGGCGAGACAAGGCATCAGCTTTAGAATTCTTAGAACCAGGCCTATATGTGAGTATGTAATTGAACTGAGTGAGGAATATAGACCAACGGGCCTGTCTCGATGATAATCGTTTAGCCTCCCCAATATAGGATAAGTTTTTATGATCCGTCAAAATGGTAACAGGATGCAAAGTCCCCTCCAATAGATGTCTCCACTCCTTTAAAGCCATGATAACCGCTAGGAGTTCCCTGTCACCAATGTCATATCTGCTCTCAGTACCCGATAATTTTTTGGAAAAATACCCACATGGATGTAATGGTTTATCCACACCCAACCTTTGGGACAGGATGGCACCTATACCCGTCTCAGAAGCGTCAACTTCGAGTAGGAAAGGCAGAGTAGTATCAGGGTGAACTAAAATTGGTGCGGAAGCAAACAGCTCCTTGAGAGTCTTAAAAGCCAGAAGTGCTTCAGTAGACCAATTCTTAGTGTCAGCCCCTTGTCTGGTCATATTGGTGATAGGAGCAATAATAGAGGAGTAACCCTTAATGAAACGTCTGTAATAATTAGAGAAACCAATAAATCTCTGAATGGCCTTGAGACCCTTAGGTAAAGGCCAATCTAAAATGGATTGGAGTTTCTCCGGATCCATTTCAAACCCCTCTCCAGAAATCACGTAACCAAGAAAGGTAGTCTGGGATTGGTCAAAGCTACATTTCTCTAATTTGCAGTACAAGCCATGTTGAAGAAGTTTGTGCAAAACCCTTCTGACCTGTCCGTGGTGAGTCTCAATATCCCTGGAATGTATAAGTATATCATCGAGGTATACAATAACACAGTCATGTTGAAACTCCCTAAGAACTTCATTAATTAGATCCTGAAATACCGCCGGGGCATTACAGAGACCAAAAGGCATTACAGTATACTCATAGTGCCCATAACGAGTATTGAACGCAGTCTTCCACTCGTGTCCCTGCTGAATTCTCACCAAGTTATAAGCACCTCTGAGGTCTAACTTAGTGAAAATCTTGGAACCCTTTAATCGATCAAAAAGCTCAGTGATCAAGGGGATCGGATAGGCATTTCTAATGGTTATCTTGTTCAAACCTCGGTAGTCAATGCAAGGTCTTAAAGAACCATCCTTCTTTTTAACAAAAAAAAATCCAGCCCCAGCAGGGGAGGAGGATCTCCTAATGAACCCTTTCTCTAGGTTTTCACGAATATACTCCTCTAAGACTAAGTTCTCATTCGTAGACAAAGGGTATACATGGCCCCTGGGAGGCATAGTACCAGGAAGTAAATTAATTTTGCAATCAAAAGGCCTGTGTGGTGGTAAGGTATCAGCCTTTCCTTTGTCAAATACCGCCTTTAAATCTAGATACAAGGACGGTATCTGTACTTTAGTAGAGTCGGTAGAGTTATTAAGTGTGTTAACAATACAAAGGGGTGACACTCTCTTTAAACATCTCTCTTGACAACCCTGACCCCACGAGACTTTTTCCCCTGATTTCCAATCTATAATGGGGTTATGTCTCTTCAGCCAGGAGTATCCCAGGACTATGGGAACAGAAGGAGATGAAATGAGTAGTAGAGATATCTCCTCCTTGTGTAGAATACCAGTAGTTAAGTTAAGAGGTGTGGTCTCTCGGAAAATCACAGGCTCAACTAAAGGTCTACCATCTATGGCCTCAACAGCCAAAGGTGTCTTCCTTAACTGGGATGGGATAGCGTGTTTGGTGAGAAAAACTTGGTCGATAAAGCTCTCAGCAGCTCCGGAGTCTATCAATGCCACAGTCTCTAAAGTTCCCTTCTCCCAAGTTAAAGAGACGGGTAATAGAAGCCTGTGTTCTTTGTAGTTATGAGTAGAGGACAAAATAGAAACACCCAAGGCCTGTCCTCTAGAGAAACTTAGGTGCAAGCGTTTCCCGGGCGATTGGGACAATTCAAACGTAAGTGACCTCTGACTCCACAATACACACACAGTCCCTCCCTTCTCCTGTACTGTCTCTCCTCCTCTGAGAGGCGAGTAAGGCCTATCTGCATAGGTTCTGGAAACTGTGGAGTTTTGGTTTCAGGACTTTGAAATGAAGGAGCTAGTCTAAAGGAAGGTCTACTGGTTCTATCTCGAGTGTTCTGCCTCTCTCTTAGACGTTCGTCAATGCGAGAGATAAAGGAAATTAAGTCCTCCAAATTCTCGGGAAGCTCTCTCGTCGCTACCTCGTCAAGTATTACATCGGATAATCCGTTTAAAAATACGTCTATATAAGCCTGTTCATTCCACTTAACCTCTGCCGCCAAAGACCTGAACTCTAGTGCGTAATCCACAAGTGTTCGGTTCTCTTGTCTAAGGCGCAACAGTAATCTAGCTGCATTGGCCTTTCTGCCAGGGGGGTCAAAAGTTCTTCTAAAAGCAGCTACAAAGGCATTATAGTTATAGACTAATGGATTATCATTCTCCCACAACGGATTAGCCCATCTCAGAGCCTTCTCAATGAGTAAGGTGATAATAAATCCCACCTTTGCCCTATCAGTAGGGTAGGAACGGGGTTGTAGCTCGAAATGGATACTGATCTGGTTCAAAAAGCCACGACACCTTTCAGGAGAACCAGCAGAAACGTACAGGTGGGGTAACTCGGGAAGAAGCACCTACAGTGGCTACCTCTAGCCCTGAACTCACAGGAGGAATAGAAGTATTACGCATCTCCTCAGGTGGATTATTAGGACGTGATAGTAACGCCTGTAGTGCTAGTGCCATCTGATCCATTCTATGATCCATGGCGTCAAACCTAGGATCAGGGGAACCAAGCTGACAGTTTGTACCTGCAGGATCCATTGGCCCTGTCGTAATGTCAGGATCGGGACAGGGATCCAACACGCAGAGTACAAAGAGTAGCAGATACGTATACCGGACCTTAGAATGGCCGGACTTAACGTAATACTACGTATAGAATGGTCAGGGACAAGCCGAGGTCGAGGGAACGAGAAGACAGGTAAGCGAGAGACAAGCCGGGTCAGGGATAACAGAGAAGACAGGTAAGTAATAACAAAGCCGGGTCAGAACCAAAAGACAAGAGAATACAAGAGCACTGTGTGACTAGGCTGGCTAGAACCACGACAGGGCAATGAGCAAATGCTGAGAGCTCCCTTAAATACCCTGGTTCTAGAGACTAATCACGCCTCCGCCGAGACCTGATTCGTGTCCGGGATTTGACTGACAGGTCGGGCTAGAATAGCGTCATGACGTCGACTATTGAGCGTCACGTTACAAAAAGGCATAGTTCTCTCGCGGCCGGCGTTTACATGCGCGAGGGGACCGCGAGGAATGGGAGAATCATGCAGTCTGGATTGAAAAACGTCTAAGTCTCTACCCGTCTCAGGGGTAGAGACTACAGGTACCCTGACACAACTATAGTGGACGGTTCATATTGGCGAGATAAAGCATCGGCTTTGGAGTTCTAAGCACATAATTGAAGTGAGTGAGGAATAGGGACCAACGAGCTTGCCTGGCGGATAGGCGTTTAGCCTCCCCAATATAGGACAAGTTCTTGTGGTCCATTAAAATAGTAACAGGATGTAAGGTCCCCTCTAATAAATGCCTCCACTCCTTAAGAGCCATAATGACCGCTAACAGTTCCCTGTCACCGATGTCATATCTTCTTTCAGGACCAGATAGTTTCTTAGAGAAAAACCCACAAGGGTGTAGCGGTTTGTCCACACCTAACCTTTGTGACAGAACAGCCCCTACTCCCGTCTCAGAGGCATCGACCTCGAGTAGGAACGGCAGAGTCGTATCAGGTTGAACCAAAATTGGAGCAGAAGCAAAAAGTTCCTTGAGCGTCTTGAAAGCAACAAGAGCCTCAGTAGACCAGGTCTTAGTATTAGCCCCTTGTTTGGTCATATTGGTAATAGGCGCAATAATAGAAGAGTATCCCTTAATAAAGCGCCTATAATAATTAGAGAAACCAATAAACCTCTGAATAGCCTTGAGTCCCTTAGGCAATGGCCAGTCTAAAATAGATTGGAGTTTGTCAGGATCCATCTTAAAGCCTTCCCCAGAAATCACGTACCCAAGAAAGTCTATCTGAGACTGGTCAAAACTGCATTTCTCCAATTTACAGTATAGGCCATGTTGCAGAAGTTTGAGCAATACCTTTCTGACTTGTCTGTGGTGGGTCTCAATCTCCCTAGAGTGTATAAGTATGTCATCCAGGTATACAATGACACACTCATGTTGAAACTCCCTAAGAACTTCATTAATCAAATCCTGAAAGACTGCCGGAGCATTACAAAGACCAAATGGCATAACCGTGTATTCATAGTGACCATAACGGGTATTGGACGCTGTCATCCACTCCTGACCATCCTGGATTCTCACCAAGTTATACGCCCCTCTGAGATCTAACTTGGTGAAAATTTTAGAGCCCTTTAAACGATCAAACAGCTCGGTAATCAAAGGAATGGGATAGGCATTTCTGATGGTTATCTTATTCAACCCTCGGTAATCAATACAAGGTCTCAAAGTGCCATCCTTCTTTTTAACGAAAAAAAAACCAGCCCCGGCGGGGGAAGAGGATCTCCTAATGAATCCTTTTTCTAGATTCTCACGAATATATTCCTCTAGAACTGAGTTCTCTTGAGTGGATAGAGGATATACATTGCCCCTCGGAGGCATAGTACCAGGTAAAAGCTTAATTTTACAATCAAATGACCTGTGTGGAGGTAAGGTATCGGCATTCTTCTTGTCGAATACTGCTTTTAAGTCCTGGTAGATGAACAGTATCTGTCCCTCTGTAGACTGAGTGGAACTACCCGGTGTGTTTATTACAGCCAATGTGGAACCCCTGCGTAAACACTTCTCCTGGCAGCCCTGACCCCATGAGAGTATCTCCCCTAACTCCCAATCGATAATAGGGTTATGTCTTTTTAACCATGGGTACCGCAGGACTATGGGGACCGAAGGGGACGAAATGAGCATAAGTGATAAGTTCTCCTCGTGTAAGGTACCAACAGTTAAGTTAACGGGTATAGTCTCACGGGAAATAACAGGCTCAAGCAAAGGTCTACCATCTATGACCTCAACGGCCAAGGGTGTATCCCTTAACTGGGATGGGACAGTGTGTTTAGCAGCTCCGGAATCTATCAAAGCCATAGTCTTTAGTACTCCCTTCTCCCAAGTTAAAGAAACTGGTAGCAGAAGCCTGTGCTCTTTATAATTATGAGTAGAGGACAAAATAGAAACACCCAAGGCCTGTCCTCTAGAGAAACTTAGGTGCGAGCGTTTCCCGAACGATTAGGACAATTCAGGCGTAAGTGACCTCTGACTCCACAATACATGCATAATCCCTCTCTTCTCCTGTACTGTCTCTCTTCTTCTGAGAGGCGAGTATTGCCTATCTGCATAGGTTCAGGAAACAGTGAGGTAGTGGAATCAGGACCTTGAAATGCGGGAGCTAATTTAAAGGAAGGTCTAAGGTTCCTCTCTCGAGTGTTTTGTCTCTCTCTTAAACGCTCATCAACACGAGAAATGAACGAAATTAAATCCTCCAAATTTTCAGGGAGTTCTCTAGTAGCAACCTCATCAAGGATTACGTCTGATAGCCCGTTCAAAAATACATCTATATAAGCCTGCTCATTCCACTTAACTTCTGACACCAGAGACCTGAACTCTAGTGCATAATCCACGAGAGTTCGGTTCTCCTGTCTCAGGCGCAACAGTAATCTGGCTGCATTGACCTTTCTACCAGGGGGGTCAAAAGTTCTTCTAAAGGCAGCTACAAAGGCATTATAGTTATATACTAACGAGTTATCGTTCTCCCATAGTGGGTTGGCCCATCTCAGAGCTTCCTCAATGAGTAAGGTAATAATAAATCCAACCTTTGCCCTATCAGTAGGATAGGAGCGAGGTTGTAATTCAAAGTGGATACTGATCTGGTTAAGGAAACCACGACACTTCTCAGGTGAACCACCATAACGTACCGGTGGTGTAATACAGGAAGAGGCACCTACAGTGGCTACCTCTAGGCCTGAGCTGACAGGAGAAATAGAAGTAGTACGCGTCTCCTCTGGCGGATTATTAGCACGAGACAATAACGCCTGTAGTGCTAGCGCCATCTGATCCATTCTGTGCTCCATGGCTTCAAACCTAGGATCAGAAGGACCAAGCTGACTGTTTGTACTTGCAGGATCCATTGGCCCTGTCGTAATGTCAGGATCGGGACAGGGATCCAACACGCAGAGTACAAACAGGTACAGGATACGTATACCGGACCTTAGAATGGCCGGACTAACGTACGGAGAGTATAGAGAATGGTCAGAGACAAGCCGAGGTCGAGGGAACGAGAGGACAGGTAAGCGAGGAACAAGCCGGGTCAAGGATAACAGAGGTAAACAGAGTAAGTCAAACAAGCCGGGTCGGAACCAAAGGGATAACAGAAAATACCAGAGCACTGTGTGACTAGACAGGCTAGAACCACGACAGGGCAATGAGCAAATGGGAGAAGCAAGTTTAAATACCCCGGCTCAGAGAGAGAGACACGCCTCCGACGAGATCTGATTAGTCTCTAAAGGATTGAGTGACAGGTCGTTCCGGGCTGGCGTCATGCCGTCGGTTTCCGGACGTCCTGCTACAAAAGGAAGTGACTCCCTCGCGGCCGGCGTTTACGTGACCGGTAGGACCGCAAGGAACAGAGGAAACAGCCCGTCCGGAGGGATAGACATCTAAGTCTCTGCCTCTCTCCGAGGTAGAGACTTCAGGTACCCTGACACCCTAGAACAAAAGAAGGTTGTCCTTAAAGAGACATGTCAGTCCTGGCTCCTGCCCTCACTCTGCCCTTACCATATCAGTGAGGTCATATCCGCCCATATATCGTGACATGCTCATCCCATCTTAAGACATGCTGTTTTCCTTAAATTCCCACATATTATGAACAAGAAAGTTACAATTACTATAATAATCCTGCTATTAGTTTCCCTATATCAGAAAAGTGTCTGGGACAAGTGATGGTTAATATGTAGTTAGAATATATATATATATATATATATCGATTCACATGTAAGTAACAAATGTGTTTTAACTTTGTGTACAAAAATTGATAACATGCTGGAAGAAGGGTTATCTTAAAGAACATTTACTAAAAGAAATTTCTAATAAAGAAAGATTTCTTGAACAAATGGTAATACAATTAAGGATTGGTTTCAAAATGTTTTGATCTAATTGAAAAGGAACCAGTAAACATTATAAGCCTAAATATTAACAAATGGATAAGGTGGGAGTGTGTTCCAATCTGTCTTTATTGGATAATGATTGCCTCCAAGATTAAAGACTGACTAACATAATTTTTGTTGTAAGCCCAGATATTTTATTATTGCATATGCATAGAAGTTGAGACTTTGGGCATTATAGTGTATTGATTCTAGATCTGTTACTAGCAGCAAGTGCTTGGCCTTATGCCTATCCCACGCATGCTTAAACATTTTTACCGTGTTAACCTCTACCACTCCAGTTGGAAGGCTATTCCATGCATCCACTACCCTCTCAGTAATGTAATACTTCCTGATATTATTTTTAAACCTTTGTCCCTCTATTTTTAAGACTATGTCCTCTTGTTGTGGTAGTTTTCCTTCTTTTAAATATAGTCTCCACTTTTACTGTGTTGATTCCCTTTATGTATTTAAAATGCTTTTATCATATTTCCCCTGTCTCGTCTTTCCACCAAGCTATACCTGTTAAGATCCTTTAACCTTTCCTGGTAAATTTTATCCTACAATCCATGAACCAGTTTAGTAGCCCTTCTTTGAACTCTCTTTAAGGTATCCATATCCTTCTGAAGATATGGTCTACAGTACTGTATCCAGTACTCTAAGTGAGGTCTCACCAGTGTTCTGTACAATGGCAAGAGCATTTCCCTCTTCCTACTGCTAATACCTCTCCCTATGCAACCAAGCATTCTGCTAGCATTTTCTGCTGCTCTATTACATTGTACATTGTCATTAACAGCCAGAAACTGGAAAACAAGAAATGTGAATTAATGTATAGCTATTTATAAGCCTAACAAAATCTCCATTATCTTTTTCATTTATTTTGCAGAAGACAATGTTATTTGTCTATTTTGTATGTTTAAAAAAAAAAATGTAAAGATACATTATCAGTGAAGAGTTTTATCCCATTTGCGAGACATAAAATTGTGATAATGTATATTTGTGATATAAGTAAGAATTACATTTTGAGAAGTTAGATATAAATAAAATAAAGAACGAGAGTCAGGGATAGCGTCTGTCTCCACGGGCACAAGTCTGGTGTGGGAGAAGTAGTGGGCTAGCCACTGCGGGGCACCCACGGAGTGAAACGTTCGAGGCCTGTGCAGACAAGATGAGCATGTTAGCCTTTTATTATTTTCCTCTAGGGAAAGCATAGGGCCAGTTAATAGTTGTTGTACATGGGCTATTTGCAGCCTCCATTGCATTTCTACCTAGTCTTGATTTCTGATGTATCCTCCATTGCTACATCACCTGTCTGCTCCCTTACCTGCCCACCCCCGCTTACTCCTTCCACCGATCCCTCCCCTTCATCTACAGTCCCCCACTTTCTCCTCCTACTCCTCCCTCTACTCCACCTTCTCCTCTCTCCTCCTACTTCTCCTCTACTCCTCCTCCTACTCCTCCCTCTACTCCACCTTCTCCTCCTCCTACTCCTTCTTCCTGCTCTTACTCCTCCCTCCTCTTTCTACTCCTCCCTCTACTACACTTTCTCCTCCTACTCCTCCCTCTACTCCACCTTCTCCTCTCTCCTCCTACTTCTCCTCTACTCCCCCTCCTACTCCTTCCTCCTGCTCTTACTCCTCCCTCCTCTTTCTACTCCTCCCTCTACTCCACTTTCTCCTCCTACTCCTCCCTCTACTCCACCTTCTCCTCTCTCCTCCTACTTCTCCTCTATTCCTCCTTCTCCTCCTCCTACTCCTCCCTCTACTCCACCTTCTCCTCCTCCTCCTCCTCCTTCCTGCTCTTACTCCTCCCTCCTCTTTCTACTCCTCCCTCTACTCCACTTTCTCCTCCTACTCCTCCCTCTACTCCACCTTCTCCTCCTTCTACTCCTCCCTCCTCCTCCTACTCCTCTCTCTACTCCACCTTGTCCTCTTCCCCTCCTCCTACTCCTCCCTCTACTCCACCTTCTCCTCCTCCTACTCCACCTTCTCCTCTTCCTACTTCCCCTGTCCTTCCTACTCCACCTTCTTCCCCTCTCGCTCTATCCACTACTCATTCCTCCATCTCCCCACTACCATATCTATATCCTTTATATGCTTCCTCCCTTCTTATTCCTTACCAATTTCCTCCGCTCATAGACAACTCTGCCTCTACCTGACAACATTATATTTTGAAGAAAAGTTGCTCTGGCCACTCTTCCGCCACTTCCCAGGGGGGAATACCACACTAACGAAAAATTATTCAGACTGGTGGAGGTGCACTTCATCATGAAAGACCTGTTTTGGGGACTCTCAAGGAAATAGTGCGGTCCTGACCCAGATTCCCATGGAAGTAAGACACCTGTATCATCACTGGGATGTGGCTGTCCCTCATGTTTTCTTCACTAAGTCCCCAGAAATCTCATGAAAGGAACCTGACTCATTAGAAAAAAAAAACAATCGATATCAGCTCTCTACAGAGGGGGGTCAGCAAGAGAACTGTAAATAGAAAGACAAATACCCCTAATCTCACACAGAAATAGGTGAGGAAACCTCTTCTACTGCTCCTCATGGTTGCTTTGAACAGATGAAAGAAGAAACAAGACACCTCTCAACAGGGCATGCAGTAGATTTACCAGATCCTGACTCCACTCTGTTTGCGGATAAAGAGGAAAGGTACCATACTGGATTTGCTGTTGCTACAGAAGATCAGGTACGTCAAGCATCTTCACTTTCCTCACCCACATCTGCTCAAGACGCTGAATTGACAGCCTTCTCAGTGGCATACAAAATGCCTGAAGGAAGACATGCCAACACCTACATTGACTCAAGATATGCCCTGGGTGCGGCACATGATTTTGGATCAATCTGGAAGATAAGAAGCACCACTCAGCTGACTAAGCTGCCAACCAAGCCACAAGTGCACCAAGGGAAGTGGACAGAAGGGTGTCCGCTGAAGAAACTTCTATACTCACCATGTAGATCCTATCCACAGATCTCAAGCTTCTGAAAGAATGACAAGCAGCTGCTGACCCTGAAGAAATACAAAGCTGGAAAACAGAAAGGGGCAACCCTTGAAGACGGGCTGTACTCCAACACTCTCAGGTTCTGTTTACCCAAAAACATGTACTGGGCAGTGGGCCCATGGAACTTTATACCCATCCAAGACCCTCATGAACTCTTTGATCTCTAAATACTCTGAAGCACCTAGAATTACTCCTCTAATCATCAGTTACTGCCGATCCTGTGTCATTTGTGCCAAGGACAGCTCCGGCAGAAGAGGAGGAGAATCCTAAGCACCTAGCTAACTCTCACTATCCCTTTCAAGAATACAAGTGACTATATCCAGGTGCCTAAGAGCTGCCGGGTCAAATATGCACTAGTTATAATAGACATTTTGTCAGGATGGCCAGAAGCCTAGCTGGTCATCAATGTGACAACCAAGACCATATACCCAATAGTGCATTGTGAAAGTTGCAGAGATCACTCAGTGGATTCACTGTTCCAGATTCAAGACTCTCTCTGCAACACGGGAAGTAACATTTGTTGATTTTGACAAACTTTTGACTCTAAAGGGAAAATGACTTGTTAAAAAAACAAAAAGATACCAACAAGTAGGTGTTTGATGGCCATAATAATGCCTGACCACCTGCCATCGATGGAAAGCCGAGGACCCCAAAAGGAGACCTCGTGAAGCTAAAGAGATCCAAACGCCAAGCTTCCTCAGGATTATTTGCCCATCCTGAGTTTGTGGTGATATTAATATTGACTAAATGATCCGAGTCCACCTACACTGAAGTAGCGTGGGACAGGTTTAATACTATGATGAATAAGCAAATGTGCCCTAGCCAAGGTTATTATGTCCATACACATAAAACATGACAAGGTACTCTTGACACACCACATTCATGCTTCAGAACACAAAGAGGAGCACCCCTCTAAAGGGAAGTTTGACATACATATACATATATATTGATGCCATAGGTGTGCCAAGGGGGGTACCAGATGATTTTGCAGTTAAAGAAAAGTTTGAGTCCATTTTCCCAACCGTCACTGATAATAATATTTTGATTTGCATTTATTATATCTATTGCAACCAACAACGTTTACCTGTCACCATGACTTGTTGTGCCTATACTCCAGATAACACAGGTCCATATGGTAATGTAAGCTTGTCTATTTTATGATGTCCCTCTGAAGAACTAAGAAGACTTTAAGAACCGTTACTTCATAGGGTTTTGTGCCTTTGGGCTAACATGTCTTCTGGAACTAACCAATAAAGTTTATCTTTTTTTTAGAATCTAACATTTCATAGGGGGGACTGATGTAGAATTATTAAAAATCTTTATTGAACCTGTATTGAATTATTGTACTAACTCCATTTTAACTTCATATTATGACAAATCCTCCATTTTAACTACATTACATGACAGAATTTCCTAACAGCATTTAGTATAATGAATAGAGACTGTATTTTCTAGAAAGACATGACTAACCCCGGAATTATTGAATCTCCTGTAACATGCAACAAAGTATAGCCAAGGCCATAGCCAAGGCCATGAGAAGCTGGCCTAATGAAATGTTCTATTCATAAAAAGAACCCTGCACCTGACCACGAGTCTGACATCACTAACTACCCAAAAACGGTGCCAAGTACTCAAAATGGCTTGCTGCCAGATTCCCCCTCCCATCGAGTAAAGCCTCGTGCTAAAGAGCAATGGCGACTGAATCCTGGTCAGAAATTACGACATCCCATGATGGGAGGATGCCCCACTAGTCACTCAAATCCCTGAGCCAATTAATAATATTGATGGGTGGACATTGACATAGCCACTTAACATTTAATCCAATTAATGATGTTTATTTACTGATATCTCGATAATCAATGATGATGTAATTTCGCTCTTATAAGGGTCTGCGAGCCCGATTTTCAGCAGATGCCATTACATTTTCTCGAAGTGCTTTTAACCTGAACTCCATGTGTCAGTGTGAATTTGCTTCTGCGTATACGCAATTTAATCATCTCAGATTTGGACAGGAACAGATAGTCATTCAAACATATTTGTTTATTTCTAAATTAATCTACATCACTAACACCCAAACAGTACAAAACAATAGGGACAGAAGGCATATTCCGGGTGCCCAAACCAGCAAAAGCACCAACTGCAACATCAAGGGGCCCTGATAATCCAATTCCAAAACGGAAAAGACAAGGCAGTTGTCCTGAATGCGCTAAGGGATAACTCACCTTACACCTTCGAAGACATGTCACTGACATTCTATGCAGACCTAAGCGGCAGCACTCTGGCATGGCGCCGAGAACTAAGACCACTCACCTCCCTTCTACAACAGCACAAAATAGACTATCGATGGCGTCCTTCTCGATCACAGTCAATCCTCCTCCTCCACCTAACCCTCAAAACCCATTATTTTAATAAATAGAAGGTTTGGAAGTGTTGCTTCAAGCCACGTCTCCAAGCCCTTTGGGCATGAGAGCCAGGATTGTTACTTCCCGGCTCTTATACCATTGCATACCATGACATCACACACACTTGCACAATGCTGTGCCAGTCTGCCATAGAGAATCATTGAATTCAATGATTCCCTATGACAGAATTATAGGTACATCACTGCAAGCACTGTGCATGCACTTTCAGTCCACAATGTTTCTTACAGAGGAGCATTGGATCGGTCTGTCATTCCTGGAGGCATGCTTCCAGGATGACATCAGCCAAGACGGAGGCTGCAGCAGAGCCGGTGGAGACTCCGCGCTGGAGAAAAGTCGAGTAATTGTGTTATGTTTTCATTTCTTTTACGTTTAGTTTTTTAACACTAGGACACTGGGGGTGGGGGTGGGGGGGGGGGGGGGGCTGAACAAAACAAACTAGTAATGTCAAGCTTTGCTTTGGGAATGTATTTCTAATGCTACAATGTTCCTTAAACGTCTTACCTGAACTCCACTGGCGTTGCTCCCTGCTTCCACTACATCCAACAGAGAGCCGGAAGCTCCCTTCCTTCAGTTAGTTTTCCTGAGCTAAGCCCTGCACTGCAAGGCTAGCTCATTGGCTAAGAATGTTGTCGGTTATTGGGCTTATATAATATACAAAGTATGGAGAGAACATTCAGTAATACAAACATAGAAAGTAAACAGACCTTAGGGTGCTATCCAATACTGATACCAAAAAAACAATAGTTAAGTCAAAAATGAATGCACACCAATAAACCTTAAGAAATCTCTATCTAGATTTATTAAATCAATAATAAGTATACATTGCGGTTACAACAGTCAGTAACACAATATAGGCTACAGATAATAAACAAAAGTATTTACCGCAATTCACAAGCCTAATCGGGCAGAAACACGAATCAAACAAAAAAAAAAACCAAAGTTTCGGCTCCTCCTGGTAGCCTTTATCATTGGGCTAAGCCTTGTACTGCCAGGTTTAGCTCAGACAGAGAGAGCTTCTGGCTCTCTTTCGACTGTAGTGGGGGGCGAGAAACAGGGCCAACAGACCCAAGTAAAATAGTCTAATAAATCTAAAATAGTTTGACTACTTGAAATCATGGAATGGTAGGGCACGTCTAGCACCATAATCTGAAAAGCGAGCTGAGATGTCGTGAATTTGTTGATTAGAATGGCTCTTTAAGGTTGTCTAATAATTTCCCAGAAAATGACAGTGTAAATTAATTGTGCTACAAAAAGGATACATAGTAACATTATATAATAAAACGACATTCTTTAATTACTTTAGTGTAGAGAAAAATAAGAAATCATGCTTAATGGACGTATTCCAGCAGTGTTCTAGCAATATTTAGGTATGAAAACACTAATAAGCCTCCCATTGTGGTAGCTGCTGTTTTTATATTGCCACTGCAGGTCCATTAGTGATTCTCTTAGAAGAAGGTTTACTTTTATGTGATCATTTCTCTTTAATAATTGAAATGCACTAATGAATGCCATATATATATATTAATTAAATCAGTTTTCCGCAGCACCAGGCCAAAATATTAACATTCGGAACTTGTACATACATTTACAGTAATTGTGTCTATTACACTTAGTATTGATTATGGCTCTCAACCAATCTCACTGTGTACCACTTTAATTATTTATGCTCTTATTAGTAAGTGTGAGGTTTTCATTATGCATTGAACAAACACCGGACAAAAAGTGGGTCTAAAATAAGGCCTTTTAAAAAAAAAATTATTCTATATTTTTTGTGTGCAAAAGTTAAACAAACAGGCTTTTCATGCCACCACAGTAAAAACAGGCATTTCAAGAGGCATGAGAATTTTTGTGGCATATGATAGTACTGCACCTTTTTCTTTTTTTTTTTTTACGATAATCAGGCAATGAGGTTTCATATACAGTGTACTTTTGTTACAGTAAAGGATTATTTTATAAGCTATAGGTACCGGTCTAGATTATGCAGGTCATACATATTTACTCGAGGGTGTGCCATCTAGACAGACAGTAGATTATAACAAATGGAAAAATAAAGTAAAATACAACATGCTTGAGTGAGAGTAATACTACGCTTGGGCGCAAGGTGCATTTAGGTATGAGAAAACAGGATTATACTGTTCGTTGTTATGAGTAACCAATATAATATTATAATCGCCTGAGGGTGCTTTAAGTAGGATTGCTAGTTTCCACAGGGGCAATATATAAATGGAAAAAAAAAAAGGAATGTAATCGACGTTAAATCATGTTGGTAGAATATAACTGGCTGATACCCTGGTTATACTGGGTCTGGTGTGAGTCTGTTTATGGCGTTTAGCCTATGCCGCTTAAAGTCCAAGTACAGTGAGGATGCCTGATACCAGTCTCAGTTTCCCCCGCCTGCTCTCTCTGTGTGCGGTGTAGCGGCATGAGCAGGTGTGTCCTCCGGCATCTGCCATGTGGCTTAATAGGGACTTTCTCTGGGTCGCGCTGCCCCTGACGGGTGAGTCTGGAGCTCTGTGGTAGAGGTGGGTAGAAAGGTCCACGCTGCTGGGCTTTTCGGTAAAGCGTTGCCCGCCCCTGAGGTTTCTTGTGCCTTCTCCTTTTGGTAGTCATGCGGGGGGGATGTTTGTTCTTGCCGCTGTGTGTAGCAGGGTGGCCCCCGGCAGCTGCCGGGCTTTCTGCGAGCTTATAGGGTAGTTCTTTGGGCTGCTCTCCCTCAGGAGGTCGGTTTGGTGTCGCTGTGATACGAGCCTCCAACATGGCCCAGAAGTTAGCAAAGATCGTGTCCAAGCGCTCCAGGACCCCTTAGCAAGATGCATGCTTTTTGCAGCTTGATCGCTGGGTAGCCCGGGCGTAAAACTCGATTAGTTCGGGCCAGAAGCAGGCGCTCTTACAGAGCACGTCTGGATGCCTCGGCTGTCAGGCTCTGCCCCCCCCAATACGGCCATTTTTTAAAGGCAACAATTAACTCTTAAAAACCCCAATATATACAAAAATGAAGACCATTCCATTCCTAAACTGCATGAGTGTAAGTGTACTAAAAAAAAAAAAAAAGAAATACTCTAAAGACCCCTGTCCAAAAAGCCCAACCCTTATGGCAGGCGACAGAGCATACCCTTATTATTACAAGCAGTTAGAGTAAATTTAAACTTCACATTTGTATTCATGCGCTTCAGACTGGTAAAGGGGTTAATTAACTGTTTATCTGAGTGAGTGGTCAAAGGAGCAAAGGACTAAATTATAAATGCAAGATAGTAAGATCAATCTATCAAAGAACATTAAACAGATTGAAAATGTGCAGAGCTATCTATTGGAGGTCATTAAGGTGAGTGGGATTTACCTGTGAATACCTCAGCATACTCTAGGACAAAAGTCAGCAACCTATGACCATGTATGGCACTCGAGATGCATTTGCATGGCACTCACGACTTCCTGAGCTGAACAGGTTCTGGACTATCTGGAGTCCCAGTGGGACTTCAGATATCTGCTAGTGCAACCAGAGTGGTTAGGGACAATACTCAATGTACACATTGCAGTACTTAGAGGAAGTGATCTCAGATCACACAGAGTTAATCGCACTTATTTGACGCTGGACGTCCTCATGAAAAATGACCCCTATAGGAAAGCATTGAGTAATGCTTTCCAATGGGTGGGTTTGAATGCGCGTGCACCTCTGGCCACGCATGCGCATTCGACTCCACTCGGGAGCTGACGTCGATGGAGGAGGAGAGGTCACCAGTGCTGAGGGAGTCCGGCGCTGGATTAAGGTAAGCAAATGAATGGTTAGTTAACCATTTATTTGCCGCGGAACCGGGCCCTAGGGCTCTATAGCGTTAGGAATACATATTTGTGTTCCTAACGCTATAGTGTTCCTTTAAGAGTTCATTGTTTTCTGATAAAGATTAACAATTTTTAACAGACTTTTTGTCTGGTATGGGTTCTATTTCTTGCTTTTGTATTTGGTCATATTTGGTCATATTAGTGTGTGTTATCACCAAGTTCTTATTTAAGGCTTTAATTATCCTTTGACTGCACGTTTTAGCGCCATTTTGTCTTTCAAAGAAACATAGAATGTGATGGCAGATAAGAACCATTTGTCACATCTAGTCTGCCCAATTTTCTAAATACCTTCATTAGTCCCTGGCCTTATCTTATAACTAGGATAGCTTTATGCCTATCCCACGCATGTTTAAACTCCTTTACTGTGTTAACCTCTACCACTTCAGCTGGAAGGCTATGCCATGCATCCACTACCCTCTCAGTAAAGTAATACTTCCTGATATTATTTTTAAACCTTTGCCCCTCTAATTGAGGACTATGTCCTCTTGTGGTAGTTTTTCTTCTTTTAATTATAGTTTCCTCCTTTACAGTGTTGATTCCCTTTATGTATTTAAATGGTTCTATCATATCCCCCCTATCTTGTCTTTCCTCCAAGCTATACATGTTAGGATCCTTTAATATTTCCTGGTAAGTTTTATCCTGTAATCCAATGTTCTCCAACCTTTTAGCACCCGGGACCGGCGAAAAGAGGAGTGTGACGGACCGCCTGGCACCCCGACCGGGTGCCTCCGTCAATCAATGCTCCTAGTGCTTACAGAGGGCTCCAAGCTCTCCACCAGACACCATAGCACTGCAGACCCCACGCAGCTTGGTTGGGATCTCGCGTCCTCCACCCACTCTGGAACCAAGACCAGGATCCAGCTTCCAGTGGGTGAACCTCTCCTCCAAGAGAGTATAGCTGTTAAGCTCTTACAAGAGCTAGTGGTTATAGCTTGTATAGCAGGTCCCTACAAACACGAGGCAAGGCTCTGTATTGAGGGTAAAGCCGGACTCAATTTTAATGGTGCCACACTGACCTTTTATGACAATCCCCATGCAAGGGGTACGCCCCCATGGATCTTGTTGGGGACTCCAACACAAAGACACAGACCAATAAGAACAGTGATTAAATGCACGACACTCCCATAACAAACATACAATCCCTCCTCTCTGCCTGGGAGATAATTGAGTCAGTTACTGTATCAATTCAATTATCTCCAGGCAGAAAAAAACACATATTTTACAAAACCCCCAAAATACGGCAAAAACACATGATATCGAGGGGCGGAGCTTGACAGCTGAGACAAGCGGCCGCAATACTTTGGAGCTCCGAGGCACAAACAAGAAAAAACGAAAAATACCCATACAAACGACACCTAAACCACGGCAGAAGCCCCCAGCCTACATCCTAACAAAATGGGACACAAAACAAACAAAAAAAACCCGGGGAAAAACAACCCGGGACTCACCATAGGAGACATGTGGAGGCAGGCCCGAGGTGCAAACGAAGCCAACATGGCGGCACTCCACGGGGGATGCTCGGACTTCTGCGATGACCTCTCAGGCGAGGAATACTTACCAGCCCACATGGCGGGATGGCCCTCACCACCGACCAACGCTACACCGGACTCCACACCAGTGACAGTGTCGATCCTTAAGCAAATATTAGCGGACCACCACGACGACATAAGGACATCACTGCACTAAGGGACCTAAAGGGGGGGACCACCCGCCTAAATGCAATGGAGAACCGAACCGAAACAAATACCAGGGACATAGGGGAACTCAAACGCACTGTGCAGGATCTGCAACTACAGCAACGTTCCCACGAATACCGCATGGCCGAGCATGAAGACGCCAGACGGCGTAACAATCTGAAAATTAGGGGGCTCCCGGAGGAAATAACAGATGCAGAGCTACCACAGGTCATCAAACGCCTGCTCGCGATGATACTGCCACCCGCACAAGCAGATCACATTCACCCAGACTACCTCTTCAGGGTCCCCAAATCACCAAAGGCACCTACCGGGACCACCAGGGACGCCGTAGTTGCTTTCCGGAACGGAACTGACAAAACGGCAGTACTGGACACCCTGCGGGGCAGGACACCCCTACAATTTGATGGCAGGGCACTGAGTTTCTATGCCGACCTCTCCAACAGCACCTTAGCATGGAGACGATCCCTCCAGCCACTCACCATCCTTCTCCGCCAAAAGGGCCTCAGTTACCACTGGCGACCATCCCACACCCTAACAGTCCAGCAGGGACCAGACTCGCATCAGGTACGGGACTTGTGCGACGCAGCACCGCTCCTACAATCATTAGGCCTACCTATGGACTTCCTCAACCCAAAAGGCCAGAAGAGCCCAGTATCCCCGCAGCACAGATGGGACCCGACCGGAACTGTCCCGTACATCCCACAAGGCCTCACACCCGACCCATACGTTACTGTTACCACTTGAAATGCGACGGGCGACTACACAGGATACCTGTCAGGACAGCAAGAACAAGTACACCAAACATGCTGTAAACCGCCCTCCAAGTGTCACCAAGACGCGGTCAGGACAGTCAACACAAAGCCTAATAATAACTGACCGAACTGTGTTTAACGCTAGCAAATGTTGATGACATGCCTAATCACTATTACCCCTATTACTAACTGGTTACTGTTGCTACCTACTTTTTGTTAAAACTTTAATTTGACTTCCTTAATTTAATTTGATTAACTTTGTCTCATCGATGTAGACCTCTAATGCTATATACCATGCAGGATCTACTAACATACACCTGGCTAGAAAGACTCGACCTTAGCGCCCTGATCTAATCATACACCAGGCACTCCCATCGACTGCATCTCCCACACACACTCACTAACCACAAGACCACAACTAGACTACCATCCGGGGACGAATCCTTATACCACTGATGCACACTAATACACGTGACAACACAATTTCAACTGCACACCTACCACCTGCCGCAACTCTCACACTAATTACCAGCCAGAGAAACATGTTTATGCTTAAATTACTGCCTACCGAAGCCAATTTGTTACCTACAAACATAAAATGTGCAGATATATCTATTGTCACAGTTATACAATATGTGATTATGCTCTTGCACCTGCTGTTGTGGCAGCGTAAGACCAAATTTTCTTTTTTATGCACAACAAAAATAAAGAATATAAAAAAAAAATGTCATGTAGAACAAAAAAAAAAACCCCAAAAAACAAACACATGATATCCCCACAATTGTTACATCCCCTGATAGCCCTGATCTGGGTGACGAACATATCCAAAAATCACCCAGATCAGTTCAGGGGTTCAAGAATTCTATGGAAGTCATATTTTGACCGACCAACCGCACGCATAGCCCCATGCCCAAAACAGTTCCAGAGAATCAAGTTGTGCGACCGGTCTACTTCGGGGATTCAAAATACAGTTTGAAATACCGAACGTAGCCGTTCGTGGATGAAGTCAGTGTATGTCTCTTGTTCGTGAGTTTCTTTTTACCGAAAGCCGTTATTAGACTATTCAAATAGTCTAACATCCATGGAAGGTAAAGTTTAGCGGTGTTTGCGCCGTTGAGTGTCCGATTTGAGTTCCATGAACCCGACGACCAAACACCGCTCATTGTACTCGCAGCTTAAGATGGCCGTTGCCACGTGGTCGAATGGCACTTTGAATGACTTCGGGAGTTCGGGAGTTCTAAGTGCCGCTTTGAAAGTTCGAATTGTTCCTGTTAGAAATCCAAGAGGCACAACCAGAGTCTTTAACCCAAAGTTCATTACAGGGGCCATAGTCACAGGGCAAGAGTCTGGCAAGTATGCCCCTCCAAGAACCCGTGACGAGGTCCAGTTCATCACAAGGAGAAATATTTTGCGGAATGGCGTCAGTCAGATATAAAACCCAATGGTATGTGTGAGTGATGCAGTGTGTGTGTGTGTGTATGTATGGGGGGGCTGTGTGTATGTGTATGTGGGCAGTGTGTGTGTATGGGGCAGTGTGTGTATTTAGGGGGCAGTGTGTGTGTGTATAGGGGAGAATGATTGTGGGTCTGTGGGGTTGGGGGATAGATTAGTAAATATATATATATTTTTTTATTTAAGTTATTTTTATATCCCTCCTCCCTGCTTTTCTTTGCCTGCAGTCCCTGGGGGTCCCAGTGGTGAGAGGTAAGGAGCAGCTAGATTTTACTCTTGCAAGATTCGGAGCATTGCCATGGTAACCGCAGCAACGCTCCGAGCTCGCGAGAGGAGAACCCGGAGGAGCTGCAGGTTAGAGCTCCCCCAGGAGCCGGCAGGGGAGAGGGAGGCACATTTCCTGGTGCTATGATCATAGCACTGATGAAATATCTTAAATTGCCATGCTGCAAAAGCTTTCACACGACAGTATAGTCGGGTGAAAGCTTTCGCAGACCGTCAATAAATTCTTGTGGATCAGCGCCGGTATACGGCCCGGGGTTGGGGACCCCAGCTGTAATCCATGAACCAGTTTAGTAGCCCTTCTCTGAACTCTCTCCAAAGTATCAATATCCTTCTGGAGATACGGTCTCCATTACTGCGTACAATACTCCAAGTGAGGTCCCAGCGTGTTCTGTACAATAGAATGAGCACTTCCATCTTTCTATTGCTAATACCTCTCCCTATACAACCAAGCATTCTGCTAGCCTTTTCTGCTGCTCTATTACATTGTCTGCCTACCTTTAATTCATCTGAAATAATTACCCCTAAATCCCTTTCCTCAGATGTTGAGGTTAGGACTGTATTAAATATTCTATACTCTGCCCTTGGGTTTTTACGTCCAATGTGCATTATCTTGCACTTAGCCACATTAAATGTCAGCTGCCACAGCTCTTACCGTTTATCTAGTTTACCTAAATCATTTGCCATTTGGTTTATCCCTTTTGGATTATCAACCCTGTTACATATCTTAGTATCATCCGCAAAAATACATACCTTACCATCAAGACCTTCTGCAATATCACTAATAAAAATATTAAAGAGAATGGGTCCAAGCACAGATCCCTGATGTACCCCACTGGTGACAAGACCATGCTTTGAATATACTCCATTGACTACAACCCTCTGTTACCTGTCAGTCAGCCACTGCCTTACCCATTCAACAATATTGGAACCCAAACGTAAAATGATACATTACATATTGAGATACTGGTGATATGCAGATACTTAAGGTAACAATAAATGTTTCATAAAGTGTGTGGTGTGTGTGGTTTTATTTTGTTTTATATTAAACAAAGAATACATATTTCATTGTTTTTTTTTCATGAAAATTATTATGGAAAGCTGCAGTGGCTTGTTAGCAACACTAGAGAGAGCATATGAGGTGTCTCAGAGGCAATGAGGTCTGATTCCCATTTGCTATGTTTGATTAAGAGGGCAGAATGTAGTTTCTGGTGAATATATATATTTAGCAAGGACTGCTTTCTTTTTTGCTTTATATTGTTCAAATTCAGTTTTTTGTTTCTAATTTTGCTAATAAGAGTCCCTTCAATTTGATATACTATTCACCTGCTTGATCTGTAGGGAACAGGAGTGAATATAACAGATTAAGAGTGCTCCCTACTAGGAAAATGGAGATGGCACACACACAGGAAAATATATACCAAAGATTGGACTTCCTCACTCAAATGTTTCAGGAACTCCATACTAAATATGATGTCATAAAAGAGCAAGTAAATTCACATGCTCCCAAACCAGCAATTATGCTACCTGATAACTTTGCATGTAAATGATTTATGTTCAAAACCTTTATCGCTGAACGCAAACTCTTGTTTTCATTAAAACCAAAAAATTTAAATTCAGACTCCATTAAGGTCAATAACATCATCTCACTTTTAAAGGTAAATCTGGCTAATTGGGCATTAATCCTCATTGAACAAGACCGTATTCTCCAATCTTTGGAAGAGTTTATAAAACGCATGTCCAACTTGTATGAAGATACAGACAAAACTAATACTGCAGAGATTCACATCAGAGCTCTCCAACAGTTTAGAAGATGTACCTCCAACACTAAGTGGAACTCTGCTTCATTGAGAAACTGGTTTATCTGAACTTATTAAAGATAACCTATCCAGGACCTGAGGACTTGAATACCATTGCCCCACAAATAGACGTCACAGAGAAAGAAATGCTGAAAATACATCATCTGTCTCCTTACCATGGAAAATATCTACTGCCTCTACCTCACCTAGTACTTCTCAAGAACCTTCTAATTCAGAACCAATGGAACTTAGATATGTGAGATCACCCTTCACCGAGGAAGCAAAAATAAAAATGAGACAAAAAAATCTTTGTCCTTATTGTTCTCAACTTAAGAAGAACAAACCATAGCCTTCCACTTCCTGGGGGAGTTCCTTATGGGGAGGGTATATGCCAGGAACTTGTATTTTAATGTTATTGTGTCTTTAAATAATTTAGTTTTTTCTCTTTAAGTTCACAGATCCACTGACAATAAACACCCTATTTAAAACCTCCCTGTCAGTGAACCTGTGCACTCCTAATGAGCTGACTCCAGTCTGCCATGCTCCTGTGCCTTGCATGTTTCTACTAACTAATTTTTCAGGTCTCAGAATCTTCCCCTCAACTTAGAACTGGCTTTCCACTTACCTCATTGGGAATTTCTTCAGAATCTATGAATCGGATCCTTATATGTACCTTGTTTCCTGCATTTCTCCATTTGACTTTAAATATTTCCAGCTCGGCAGTTGAACTCTATTTATTTACGCTACAGCCAGCCAGTTTATCAGCCTCTATATTTGTTCTTTCCATATGAGAATTGCTTTCTGAAGGAATAACTGACTTGCCTCAAGACACGGGTAAATCCCCATTTTTTTTTGACCAATCTGTCATTGATTGTTTTCCTACTCCTAATGTGCTAATTAATTTACAAGGTGAAGTAACCTACTTTATTTAGCAAGGGATACTTTCTTTTTTGCTTTTTTATTGTTCGAAATCAAGTACTGATTCAGACTGCCTGATTTAAAAAGGGGACTTTCTTGTTTATTTTTTCTCATTTATGCCAATAAAATTCTTTGCAATTTGATATACTATATTTCTGTTTGTAAGGAACAGAAGTGAATATGCACCTCGAGGAGGACACTCCCCCAACCATGGCATATTAAATCAACACGCTACCTGCAAAGATGCTCCCGTTGTGCTGAACGCTCCTGGAGAAAGTCTTGCACCCAGTCAGACTTGCGTCATTAAAGATTCATATTATGTTCATACAGCACAGCCCTTGCCCTCGCCCTCGCCAAACCGTCATACTTTTCCTCTCTCATTAGTTCATGCTCCTGCAATCCCAGGCATCTCTTTGACACCTTTAACTCTCTTCTTCACCCAGCTGTGGCCACCCCCCAAACTAACCTTACAACCAATAGCTTTGCATGCTACTTTACCGACAAGATTGAACCGCTAAGGAAAGAATTCTCCCCACCTTGCCGTTCTCTTTGTCAACCACACATAGATCATGCCTTTCCTACCCTTCAGACTTTCTCCCCGGCTACTGAACAAGAGGTGGCTGCGCTTCTCCTTTCCTCTCGCCCCCCACCACTTGCCCGCTTGATCCTGTCCCATCTCACCTTATCAGATCTCTCCCCCCTTGTCTTGTGCCCCCCTTAACACACATCTTCAAATGCTCTCTCTCTTCTGTCGTTGTCCCTGCTGACCTTAAACAAGCCACTGTAGTACCTATTCTGAAAAAAAATCTTTCGACCCGTCCTCCCCCTCTAACTTTCGTCCCATATCCCTGCTCCCTTTTCCTCAAAACTTCTGGAAATAAGTTTTTTTACCCGTATGTCTCACTTCCTCAATTCCAACTCTCTGTGTTGGAGACCCTACATGGGGTCTCCAACACAAAACAATAGGGGTTTTAATCCCATGAAGCTGATGGGGGATGGAAGAGGGACAAAGCAGCCAGTTTGAATTGGGCTTGCAGTGTCCCTGTGCAGTGGCGTACACACAACCCATGGGGCCCCGGTGCGAAAACTGATCCGTGGGCCCCCCCCCCCCGCGCGCGCACTTACTCTGCGCGGGCTGGGGCCGCAACACATGGCGGCGGGCACCTGGTCGCAGGGCTGCGACCCCTGCGACCACGTTATGTACGCCAGTGCATGCATAAACACATACACTTAAAGGACCACTACAGACACCCAGATCACATCAGCTCAACGAAGTGGTCTGGGTGCCAGGTCTCTCTAGTTTTAACCCTGCAGCTGAAAACATAGCAGTTTCAGAGAAACTGCTATGTTTCACTGAGGGTTAATCCAGCCTCTAGAGGCTGTCTCATTGACAGCCGCTAGAGGATTTTCTGCGTTTCTCACTGTGAAAATCACAGTGAGAAGACGCTGAACGTCCATAGGAAAGCATTGAGTAATGCTTTCCTATGGGCGGTTTGAATGCGCGCGTGGCTCTTGCCACGCATGCGCATTCGGAGCTGAGAGGCGGATCGGGGCGGAGAGATCCCCAGCGCCAAGGGATTCCGGCGCTGGAGAAAGGTAAGTGCTTAAGACACACACGCACACATTAACTGACAGACACACACTCAGTGACAAACATACATACACACTCACTAACAGACACACACTCTAACACTAACACGCACACTCCAACACACACTCTAATACTAACACACACACACACTCTAACACACTCACACACACACACTCACTAACATACACTCACACACTAACACACACTCACTAACATACACTCACACACACACACTCACACACACTCACTAACATACACTCACACACTAACTCACACTAACACACTCACACACACTCACACTAACATACACGCACACTAACATACACTCACACTAACACACACACACTAACGAACATACACTAACACACTCACACACTAACACACACTCACTAACATACACTCACACACACACACACTAACTAACATACACTAACATACACTCACAAACATACACACACTAACACACACTCACACTAACACACACTCACACTAACACACACTCACACTAACACACACTCACTAACACACACTCACACTAACACACACTCACACTAACACACACTCACACTAACACACACACGTTTTTTTTTGTTTTTTTTTCTATTTAATCCCCCCAGCCTCCTTACCTGTGGGAGAGCTGAGGGGATTCCCTGGGGTCCAGTGGTGTCACCCGGCGGGCAGTCAGGCTGGCCGGTGCGCGAGGGAGCACTCTCCCCTGAGTGCTCCCTCTTCAGCTCCCTCGCGCGGCGCGTACTGATGCCGGAGCCGGAAGATGACGTCATCTTCCGGCTCCGGTTTCAGTGCGGCGCGCGAGGGAGCTGAAGAGGGAGCACTCAGGGGAGAGTGCTCCCTCGCGCGCCCGTCAGCCTGACTGCCCGCCGGGTGTAAGCAGGGCCAGCCTCGGGGGGCCCGGAGGTGGCCGGCTCCTGGGCCCCCCAGGAGAAGAGGCTGGCCCAGTGAGTACATACCTGGGTCGCAGGGCGGCCGGGCCCCCTGGTGGGCCGGGCCCGGTCGCAGCCGCGACCCCTGCGACCCCGGTATGTATGCCACTGTCCCTGTGGCAACACCCTGCTGTGACAGACAAAAGAAGGGGGAGGGGGAGGGGCACAGACAAGCAATACATTTCACTTAACTATACTTTACAGAGCTGCTGCCCCCACACCCTTGCGGACCCACAGCTGCATATACAGGCACATGTAAAACAGTCCCAAAAATGGCGCCGCCAAACAAATCTGGCCATCCATCACATATCTCCCCCCATAGAAATAGACAGCGGGCACATGGGGATATGGCACTCAGTGACGGCATTCCGTCACACTGCCTCTGTTGGCAAACTTATTACCTCATTTGGATTCCACTACCACTGTTTCTCCGCTCTGCCCGTGACATTCTCCTGTCCACTGCTCACACCTGTACAGCCAACTCACGCTTGCAGGACTTCTCACGGGCGGCTCCCTTCGTATGGAATAGCCTGCCTACTGCCATCAGACTCTCCCCTAGTCTTCAATCATTTAAGAAGTGCCTTAAAACCCATCTTTTTAGGAAAGCTTATGGCCTCCCAGAGTAACCTCTACCTCACATACCTGTCTCTTGCTCTCTCCTAAAGGGCAGCACTCTACTCTCTCCTTCAGCTCTGCTTCAGTCCCCCTTTATTTAATTACTATTTCCTGTCCTAATGTGTTTTATACCCCACTTCCTATAGACTATAAGCTCATTTGTGCAGGGTCCTCTTCAACCTATCGTTACTGTAAGTTTTCCTGTAATTGTCCTAATTAGAGTTAATTCCCCCTCTCATAATATTGTAAAGCGCCTCGGAATCTGTTGGCGCTATATAAATCGCAATAATTAATAAATAATATGACTCCCACATTTTAATTTAACAACAACAAACAACTAAAAAAATGAAATAAAGTTATTCCCCCTACCCTGTGGTTTACATTTCATAGCTTCCCTGGGGGTCCAGTGTATCTGCTCTTGTGAGCTCCAGTGTTTGGTAACCCACGGCAACAATCTAAACAACAGCACTTATTAGAGCAAAGTGGGTTAAGGCCTGTGTGCCACGGGGGCCAAACACTTTCTCCACATTTAAAGATGTATGTGCAACAGCAATCATTTGAAATACCGAATGGTCAGTCCACCTCTGTGTCACACTAGCCTAAACTCACTATTGCACCACCCACGATTTGGCAGTGATGATGTATTAGTGCCCCATGTTTATGGTATCCTTTGGAGTCAAGCAAGTTACACATCCTCTAAGGCTGACAGAATGGTGACTCTAGCTTCTCCAACTGGTAAGGCTGATGACCTTTGACATGAGTCTCTGACCTCACAAGAGGCCTGTCAAGTTCTTAGCAGTATTGTCAATGCAATAAACTGTTGGCAAGCAGGATGCCAGCACATTGAGGGGTGTAATGCTGCCACAGTTATGGGACCTCCAAGCTGGAATTAACACAGGGTTGAAACTGAGCAAACAGGGAGCATATATTGGGTAAATACAGATTTGTGGATATGTTAGCAATGACAATACATCAGCAACAATAATCTTAATAGCATCAATTTCAGCGTAGTCAGCATCAATTTCTAATCTTTGCTCCCAAAAGTAATATTGGGGGACTGTATTATCACTGCCATCAATAGCTTTATAACCAGGGTAAATAGTATCCTGGAACAAGAACAGGAGTACTATTATGTTTGTGAAGAAATGACAAGGTGACCAACCCCAAATCATCGAGCAAGAGATACCTGGCTCAAATTCAATTAAGGAAAGGCCCAAAATCCAGCGTAGGGAAGAGAGGACCACACGTAAGATTAGTGAACTTCTCTGCATTCAGAGAAACAAGAAATGCCCCACAGGAATACTTTTAAGTATCTGAGATGCAGTTGAAGATACACTTTATAAACTACACTACACTTGGCCAGGAATAAATTCACCTAGTCTAACTGTATTAATGAGGGCAATCAAAGGCCCATTAGACAAAACAGAAGTATAGGATAGTTTGGGAGTAAGTAGCTCATTAGAAGTTTTAAAACAGAGACGGGCATATTGTTTTGGAGTTTGTCTTTGTTTGGGCCAGTTGTTGTTGTTGTATCACCAAATCAGTTTTAGAGCTACTAAGAAATTCTAATGTGTCGCTCTCCAACAGAGGTAGATCTAGGAGTACAAAAATACCATCCACTGTTTACTTGTCCTCTCAATTATCTAACCACTAACCAGCATAATATCTGGTTACTTAAAAAAAAAAAAAAAATCTGACTTATCCACAATAGGGCTTTGAAGACCTCCATGGCATTTAATAAATTCAGCTGCTTCTTGGTGCACCTAATATTGTGCAATAATTTGGATCTTCTGACGATTTGTAAGATATACATATATATATATATATATATATATATCTTTATATCTTTTGTAAGTAGAATATAAAATTACTATAATTTATAAATTACTATAACGATTAAACATGCATGGAGGAGGTCATGCGGGGACTATGACAGTGATGTCATATCCCTGCCTGCTCAGCAGCACACCAGAAAGGAGAGGAACCAGGTCTGTAGTTTCCTTTTTACGCAGGCTGACAACCACTGCACACACTGCCACAGTTGCCGGTTCTCTCGGCGTGAGAATTACCTGAAGATCTATGCCTGCCGCCCCGAAGTCAAGGCTTCGGTGGCCTTATGGGTATGTCAAATAAAATGCGTGTTTCACTAAAGTTAAAAGATAAACTTGGGTAAAGCGTACATTTTTATAAGGCTGAAAACTTTAATTTAGTTTCATCTTGAAGAATTCATACCTCTCAACATTTCAAATGGCCAAAGACAATACTGATAGGTTTGTGTGACTGGAGGTGTGCTCAAGTGGCAGGGCGATTTTGGGACATTTTAGGGGAATTTCAATCAAACGCCAAAATACAGAGCACCTATAAAAGAGGGGTATTCAGATAGAAAATGGGGACAGATGGATTTAGGCTCCAAATAGATACTCCCCTTTTACATGGAGTCCCCGGGAAGTATAGGAATTTACTAAATGTGTCGTGGAAAGTAAAACACATTGAGCTGGAAAAATAGTGAACTATATAGAAGTTGGAACAAAAGAACATCAAGTGTATACAATAAAACAAACTAATTATAATTATGTTTTCCACTACTTTTCCTGGATAAGGATATAATATTCAACCATCCTCATCCTCATAACTAAAAACCACTGCTTTCACTTTTAAAGGAGTACAGTTTCCAGCTGTTTGTTCTATATTTAGATTTGTATTTATCTATAAGTTGTGCAGGCACAGTTTGGCATTTATTGCAAATTCGAAATGTCCCATGATTATTTGTACTCTGCCGATAATTCCATTTAAGTACACACGTTATCATAGGAAGAATAAACACAGCTTCTGTGCATGTTTAGAGTAAATTCGGGAAGTGTACATATTTGTTGGGAAACAAGGCAGTCAGAGGGTGGTGACGCTAGACACCAAGAAGTGCAATCAATGTGCTTTATACGTACCTTTTGTATTACATAAATAAAGTACAATTTATTTTTATTTCAAACACCTATATGTTCCCACAAAATGCAAGATTAGGCTTTAAAATCACAGGGATGTTATTGTACCATATAGATGAGAGGTGGGTGAATTTATATATATATATAATTATTAAACTTTAACATAATAAATTAATGAATAATAAACTTTTTTTTAATTATTTATTTAGGTACAGACATAAATATCGTAAAATATCACATTACAATGTATAGCTTAATGCAATGGTGCCCAAAAGGTAGATCCCCAGATGTCTTAAAATGCAGCTTCTTAAGTCATGCAAAGCATCATGGGAGTTGGAGTTCTCCAACATCTGGGGATCTGCCTTTTGGGCACCCCACTGACTTAAGGCATTTATCATCTCCATGCTGTCTTTTTTTAATAATTCTAAAAGCAGCCCAAGAATCCAATGAATAATAAACGTTTATTGTGTACAAGATAAGTGGGAAATTAGTAATTCAAATTCACTTAGTGACTGCTTAATAGGTTGCTATACTAAAACAGGCCAATAAAAAACATCTATGTTAAAATTACCAGGTCACTTAAATATAATCAGAACAACATAGGTAATGGAATATAAATTATGTGTTTAGCCCCCCACAATCATTGTCATCCTTGAATTGTAAAAATAGACAATGCAATACTATAATTCCTCATATCCATAGCAAATGGTGATCCCCACTTTTGTGTATGCTACGTGGCTGATCACAAATACAAAATGTGAAAAAGGAAATTAGCCTTGGTAAGGCTTCAACAATCTCATCACTTCTAAACAGTAATACTAAATTACATTTTTTTTTTTTGCAAATAACAACTATTGAGATACCTGAGCGTCTTTTCAATCTAAAATTGAAATCTCAATGACCAATTACCAACAATGCTGCTAAAGCTTAGTGCTTAACTAACTGCGTACACCAATGAATTATTAATCAAGGATTTTCCATTGTGTGGTTAGGTACCCAAAGACTGGAAAGTGTGAAGACTAGTACTGATCAATAAAAGTGGGAAAATAATCCACATCAAATGAAATCAAATCACAGACCTTATGCCCGGTACTAGCTAAACTCTTAAAGCGGCACTGTCATGCCAAACTTACCTTTCTTTAATCGATTCCTCTTCTCTCCCTCTGGTAGGATCTGTTCTTCATTTCTTCCTGTCTAATCTAGTTTACTTTAAACATAAGACAAAGTAGGGACTATTTGTCTTATGGAGGTTTCCTATGCCTGACCATCTCTGACCAGCGGAGGAGCAAAGTGTGCTTCATTTCCCTTGGTCAGAGAACTTTTCTCACAATTCTTAGTTTTCCTCCGTGTTCCCGCGATGCTTCCTTTCACTTTTTCCGAACGTCCTGTCACTTAGACAGAACGCCGGCAAAACTATCAAATTGCGTCCTAACAGAATGAGAACAGTTTCTCAATTCATGTTAGGAAGCAATTCGGGACTTTGTTAGGATTGGAATTTCATTAGAATGAAATGGTATTACAACCAAATGTACTAATACTAAGCAAAGATTACTTAGTATTAGTAAATTCTGCCACTGCTCGCTATACCGCGAGTAGGGGCATGTCTAGTAAACAGTGAGCAGCCTGTGGCTGTTCACTGTTAAAAATAATTTTAAAAAAACCCTAGTACCCCGCTCCCGAGCACCCACCCGTGCCGCGGCGGGTTGGGGCCCTAAATGAGCGGTGGGTGGGGGCCCTAAATAACAATGAGGGGGGCCTATTGTCCTCCCCCCGGGCTCCCACCCCTGAGGTGGGGGTCCTAAATAGCAATGGGGAGGGGACCTATTGTCCTCCCCTCTGGCCCCCACCCATGAGTGGTGGGTGGGGGCCCTAAATAACAATAGGGGGGGACCAATTGTCCCCCCCCCGGCCCCCACCCCTGAGCGTCGGGTGGGGCGCTAAATAGCAATGAGGGGGGGACCTATTGTCCTCTCCTCCAGCCCCCACCCGCCACTCGGGTGGGGGCCCCAAATAACAAACCCCTACCTACCCCCCTCACCCTAAAAATAGTGAGTGGGGAATAAAAAAACTAAGTACCTGTAAAAAAACAAAAAAAACATTTGATCTTCTTTTTTCTAAAATCTTAATTTTTCAGCCTCCCAAAAAGCCAAATAAAAACCATAATACCCGTCGAACTTGTAAAAAATCAAATAAAAAACCTGAGCGCAAAAAAAAAAAAAACAGCCAAAAAAGAAAAAAACAGACGCTACAACATGAATCCATCTTAACCCGGCGAGGGAATGGTGCAGACTTAGCTCTGCAGGGCGGGGAATGGCTTTAAAGCCTTCCCACACCCTGAAATTAGACTCAGAGCGCTCTGATTGGTTGATTTAAGCCAACCAATCAGAGTGCTCTGACAGGTAAATGAAGAGACTGACAGGTAAGTCTTAACATTTACCTGTCACAGCACTCTGGTTGGCTTGGAATTCAACCAATCAGAGTGCTCTGTGTCATTTTACACAGCATGGGAAAGTTCTTTGGAATTTTCCCACGCTGTGTAAAATGACTAGCACTCTGATTGGTTGAATTCCAAGCCAATAGGTCCCCCCCTCATTGTTTTTATGGCCCCCACCTGCCGCTCAGGGGTGGGGGCGGGGGTGAGGACAATAGGTCCCCCCCTCACACTCATTTAGGGGCTCCACCAGGCACTCAGGGGTGGCCCCCCCTTTTTTAACAACAGTGAGCATCCACTTACTGTTTAGTAGACATGCTCCTACTCGCGGCACAGCAAGTTGGGGCATTCTGGAGATTTCATTCTCCCTTATGCTATTATGTGGGTCATATTGACCCCCATATAGTGAGGGAGGGTATGGGGTCTTAGGAAGTGGCGGGGAGCACTGCTCCCTGCCATGTCTATTTTTACATATTACAAGGGAGGGAGCTGCGCACCGGTAGCTCCCTCCTTGTAATAAACTGATCGAATGATATTCAGTGTTTATTTGTTCTTCTGACATTTCTATTCATTCATTCGTCTTTCTGTTCGCATGCCCATGTGTTTAACTGGTCATGTGCGGGAATTTCAAAGTGCTATCTAGTGTAGGCAGATGACGTTTGCCACAGGGCCTTCACCTACCCACACAAAGATGGCGGCGCCCAGGACCTAGGTCGGGGCAGAAAATAAAGTTTAAAAACTAGATAATATGGGGGGGCTTAGGGGCATTTGGGGGTGACTAGGGGGTCAATTAGATGTAGTGGAGTCGGGAGGGGGGGGGGGTTAAAAAAACACTGGATTCGACCATGACAGTGCCGTTCTAAGTCTCTATACTATCAAAAGGGAGGTTATAAAATTAAAGTGTCCACAGAATAATCTGCAAGTCAGGTTCTAGATCTTAATTCTGATGGTATTTTTTGTCATTTATTACTTTTGCACCTTTTCTATTGTTTGTTTTTGCTTTTATTTTACTTTGTGTATAGTACATTAGTATATTTGCACCAAAACCATAATTTAATATACTGGTGTTCTCTTACGCCACCTCTATTTTGGCATACAACTATTCGAAAAATATTTGCATGGTATTCTTAGTTACTTGGATATAATTCTAGAGGCATGTGAAACTGCAACAAACTTTACAGAAAACTTTGATAAGTCCCCCATGGTGTGTTCATGTAACTGCCCAGTTATTCTAAGCCCACTACAATTTAACTCTCAATAAGTCACTCTACAATAACTGGTCTTTAGAACGTGTGCATAGAGTAGCATGGAAGGTGAATTTAAAAGGGATCTTTTCCAGCCAGTGCGTGAAGGGAGAATAGGGCCTTCCCAGAAATGTATGGGTGTAAATGTTCTCCTGTATAACGGGTCTGGATCTCCACGACAATCTGAGTGTCTGGGTGTGAAAATTGTGTGGGGCTATTAATGTAAATCGCTTAATTTTCATTATGCAGGATACGGAAATGCTGACGTATCCCTAAGGTCCGAAGGCCTATTGACATAAATTCATGTTTTAATGTAAGCAAACTAGATGGCTTTAACTGAGCGATGGATTCATAAAGCAAGGGGAAGATAGCAGGATCAGCTTTTGAAGTATAAAGTTTGGAACTGAACTGCCATGAACACTGAGAGTCACAAAAAGCAATTTTAGCTTAATGAAGTAGTTTTGGTGTATAGATCATGCCCCTTCATTATCACTGCTCAATTATCTGCTATGTAGGAATTAAATTACTTTGTTTATGCAACCCTAGCCACACCTCCCTGCATGTGACTTACACAGCCTTCCTAAACACTTCCTGTAAAGAGTCATCTAATGTTTACACGTCCTTTATTGCAAATTCTGTGTAGTGTAGAATTTCTTAGTTCCTGCTCTGTTAATAGCTTGCTGGACCCTGCAAGAGCCTCCAGTATGTAATTAAAGTTCAATTGACAGAGGAGGAGATAAAAAAACCTTTTAAAGTAAGTCACATCCGAGGGAAAATTAAACCATGTTTTTCTTGCAGACTGTGTCAGTCACAGCCAGGGGAGGTGTGGCTAGGGTCTGCATTAAGAGAAACAAAAGTGATTTTGCTTCTCTTAAATGGTGGTGAATTGAGTGGTGAGACTTAAGAGGCATGACATATACAGCAAATCTGCCTCATTAAGCTAAAGTTGTTTTGGGACTATAGGGTCCCTTTAAAGCAGTTCTGTAATCATTTGGGTTCTTTGCATATATTCCAAAGAACCCCATTAGTGACATTGCAGCAATGCAGTGGCCGGAGGGTACAGTTATGGTGAGTTACACTTAAATTATGTTGTCCCGCAGTAATTCATCCACCAGGAGCCCACATCAGTGCTGTCCTTGCACACACAAGAGTACAACATTAATGTCTATGGTGGATCACGTGAGACCATGGGAACCTCCATAGATAAAATCTCGTGATAAGCAAAATAATGTCTAATTCCCACAGCCGTCCCTAGCTAGAAGTGATGAAACATGATTACCATATACCAAAGTAGTCATGACTTTGCCTTTTTTGTCTTTTTATATCTCTTGACTGCATTGGAATGTCAATTAAATTTCTATGCAGTCTTTCTGAGCATTTTAGAAAAATGTTATCATAATGATATGCTGCTTTGTAATAATTTTTGGAGAGAGCTACTCTCCATCATAGAGCATGTTTGACATGCACTCCACACCTATAGAATCAATTTTCTAAGTTTAAATTATTTTTAGCATTTTTCTGGGTCTCTGGTAATTGGTTACGTGAAAAAAGGAAGAAAATAGAAGATGAAAAGGGAGTACCTATCATTCTCAACTATAGAAATCATGCTCAGTAAATTAAGCAGACTATTAGACATAGATGGTCCATTTTAAGACAGGATGATACATTTTTTGACATTTTACTAGGCAACCCAAATATAGTATGTTCTGGTGTGAAAAATATTGAATCTGTGTTACCCCCTACCCAATTACCAAAGATCCAGAAAAATAATAATCAAATTAACTTAGAATATTCTCAACATGCCCACTGACCCTAATCACTCAGCATTCCTTAAACTTTCTCTTGGGTGAAAAAACACAGATGAGGCGCTCATCAAATGCTACCAACTACTGTGGAATTCCAATTTCGAACAGAAGCCAACTTTCGCTGGCCAATGGGAAAAGGAACTACAGCAATCATTCTTATGGAAGAGTGTATCTCTGATGGGGAAACAAGTAGGAAAGTATTGCTCTGCTGGTACCTAACTCCCAAAAGACTGCACCACATATATCCCACCGCAACAAGCGAATGTTGGAGATTCCAAGAAGAGGAGCGTTTCATGCTTCATATATTCTGGAGCTGCTGTAAAAAAGATACTGGTCAAATATGTAAGACATCCTCCAGGAATTTCAAAAATCATCCTTACCCCTCCTACCCCAAGTCAACCTAGTAGATATGTTGCTGGACTCACTGTACCTCCCTCCTATCTTTTCTCCTTTTTTGGATTCTTTATCTTTCCCATCTCTCAGTTAGCACAGGATGAGGTTTACACACAAGACAGATCATCACAGAGGATGTACATATTGTAGCTCCAAATCAACAACAATGTTTTATTTGCTACATTATCAATGAAGATTTGTCCTCAAATGTGTTGTGTACAAGAGTTCTCTTCCTGTATTGTTGAAAAGCTGTTGCAATGTAATGTAACCCCTGTGCTTGTACACTTAAAAAGTGCTTGTACACTTGAAAAAAAAAAAAAAAAAAAAACTTCAATAAAGATTATACATTCAGAAAATGGATGGTATAGGTGTGGAGTGTGCAGTGCATGTTGAATGTGCGCTATGATGGAGAAAAAGTGTAGCACTTTTAAGACTAGCCAGACCGGGGGACATTTTAAGATTCAAAATTGAATTACTGCCCCTGTGGACTTCAATATATTGGACGCACTGGGAGCTGTTTAACCCCTTACTGACCAGACTGACCAGTTTTTACATTTCTGCGGTGTTTGTGTTTAGCTGTAAATTTCATCTTATTCATTTACTGTACCCACACATATTATATACCGTTTTCTCGCCATTAAATGGTATTTCCAAAGATACCATAAGTTTCATCATATAATTTACTGTAAAAAAATGATAAAATATGATGATTTTTAAAAAAAAAAAACAATTTTTTTCTAACTTTGACCCCCAAAAATATATTTTTTAAATGTATCAATAGTGACACTGTAACACTGTTATCTGTCATAAATCTCTGAATCACACCTCACATGTACATATTTTTTTAAAGTATACAACCAAGGGTATTCAATATGGCGTATGTACAGTCTTTTTAGTAGCCAATTAGTCACAAATACTGGCCAAAGTTAGCATTTATATTTGTTTGTGTATTAAAAATTAAAAATACGGGGGGCGGGGCCCGACCGCCATGCTGACCGGTCGCGGGCTGGAGAGGCTCCTGCAAGAATTGGCCTAATTTGGGAGAAAATACCAAGCTTAAAGCCTGACTCAGAGCCAAGAGGCCACCTCTCATGTCCGGGTGGTTGCCGGTGCCACTGCAGTCCCCGAGATCAGGAGCTTTGCAGCCCCAGGGGGAGATGCGAGGCTTCGGGGTCTGCGGCCTATGTGGGTGGAGAGCGGGGCGGACGGCCGCCGTCCTGCTTTGGAACCTGGCTGCCGTGCAACAGTCCAGTGATGTGTCTCACGGGCCCCTGCTTCCCCCCCCATGGACCCGGTCCTCACTGGAGGGAACCACCGCCTAATTGGTTATCCCGGTCCTCACTGGTCCTCCATGGGTTATCCCGGTCCTCACTGGAGGGAACCACCGCCTAATTCTGACCCTCCGAGCCCGCCTGACAAAACGCATGCCTGGGCGCCAAAATGGCGGAGATGCGACTGAAGCCGGGAATTGCATCTGCAGCTACCTGCAAGCAGCTCTGCCCATAGGACCACAAGCAGCATACACCATGAGCCTACAGACAAGCGTCGGACCCTCTGAAAAGCCCCTGCTTACCACCCACAGATCAAGCCCGGCTCCACGACTGCCTTCCCGGGCGGGATGCCCCCGTGGTTGAAGCCTGCCGGCGGCGTGATAATCATTTTACCACCTAAACAGAAGCAGACACCAAACACCAAACACCAGGAGGATGAAGGAGCAGACCACAACCAGCAAACGCCGCAGATCTACCAATAAATAAACGGGCGACACACAGCTGCATCGACTAACACGTGGGGCACACACTCAGCCACGAAAAGGCATTGGCTGACTTGGACCTATTACCAGGCATAGTAACCACTGTCACTCAGCCTCCTATGCCCCAAACGAACTCTCATGAACCTCAACCACTGTTAATCTGCCTAACATGCTCTATAATCAGTGAACTAGATAAGTCTGCTCATAGATATGAACGTTAAACTCCTAGCATGTAGTATAACATAGGGACCATGCAGGCTCCTTCCCCGTGCGGTGCACCTCTGAGGGCATACCAGCCTATTTACCTGACACCCTCCCTGCTGCTGCAGATGTATCCCAGCTGAGATGGGCATCACAGTGCAAACATTAGTTTATACCCTTTGCGCCCACACCGAACATAAGGCCCAGCGGCTACCCTGCCGAACTAGTAATCACAGTTTAGTGTGTCACTTTATTTTGTATCATTTCAGTACACTTAGCACAGTAGGTTTAATCGCTAACCACACTTAGTGGAATCGCCTCCTTAACTTATCAGGCATAAATATACCTGATTGGATTCATAATAGTTATAAGTTGTTTTATTTGCACCCACGTACTGTGTATTACTAAATTGTAGCATCGCTGGTTACACTATCTCATCATGTTAAGCTTTGTTAAACCTCTTGAGAGTCAAGAAGTATTTTCAGTTTCCTTATAAGCAACTACCTAGCAAGATACACTCACCTTTAAAAAAATGTGTGCATGTCATATTAACGCCATATTACTGTTATAAACTGTTTGAAAATGCATAGTTTCGCTCTGCTATTGTGGCAAGGCAAGCCAGTTATATGTATTATCTGCGCATCAAAATTAAGTCCTAAGCTAATCTATCCTCTACTTCACGACCGAAGCTAGTGAATATCTACGTTTCTATTATTATTACTTAAATATAAAATGTGCTGTCTATATATAGCCATGTAATTGTCCTATGCTGATTGTTTATGATGTGCTTGATACAGCTATCGTGGCGTTTCAAGCTTGTTTGTCACTCCCTGCATGTGAAAAATAAAGAATAAAAAAAAAAAATGAAAAATACAATTGTGAATGCTAACTTTGGCCAGTGTTTGTGACTAAGTGTCTACTAAAAAAGACTGAACATACCTCATTTGCAATACCTTGGGTTGTCTTCTTTTGCAAATGGTATGCCATCATGGGGGTAATTCTCATTCCTGGGCTACCATACGCTCTCAAACGAAACATAATCAATCTGGCAAATTTCAATGTGAAAAAAACGAAAAATCAAGCCTTATATTTGACCCTGTAAGTTTCAAAAACACTATATGCCTGTACACGGGGGGTACTGTTATACTCGACAGACTTCGCTGAACACAAATATTAGTGTTTAAAACAGTAAAATGTATCACAACAATTATATCATCAGTGAAAGTGCTGTTTGTGTGTGAAAAATGCAAAAAACATCACTTTCACTGGCAATATCATTGCTGTGATATGTTTTACTGTTTTGAAACACTAATATTGTACAGGTTTTAGGGTGTCATAGAAAGTTATAGGGTTAAATACAGTGCTAGCAAAATTAATTCTCTGGACTTTTGGCCTGGGTTGTCAGGCAGGTCCCCCAAATTGCAATCAGTAAAATTACTTAATTATGTAAAATATTACATAAATATGAACATAGATTTTAAATATATACATATTTATATATTTGAAGTCTACGTGTATATTTATGACATTATTTATGTAATTATGTATATGGACATATGTATATTTCATATTATTTTTAGTTATACATATATATATATATATAATTTCATTCTAAGTGTATTTTTATATAAATATATATATTAAAATCAAACTAAAGTTAGAATAAAATTGCATATATTTATAATTTTATATATTTTTTATTTTTACATTTATTTTTAAAATTAATTATTATTTATTTTTATAATAATATGTATATATATATATATATATATACACACACAATATATATATAGTTATTATATATATATTATATATATATACACACATGTATAATTTTACTCTAAGTGTATTTTTATATTAATATATGTATATATTATAAAAAAAAAATACACTTAATATGACGTTATACACCAACATTCCACATACACATGGCATCAATGCTTGTTTCCATTTCCTCTCTTATGCCGACAACCAAAAATACAGCCCCCGAATTATCACAGAACTGGCACTATTCATCCTCACACATAATTATTTCAGTTTTACCAACAAGGTTTACCTACAAACCATGGCCAATGCTATGGGTACTAAGATGGCACCCAAATTTGAACAAAAATACAAAATACAGCACACCGAACCATACAAATATTATCGTTATAGCGATGATATGTTCATAATTTGGACTGAAAGCAAAGAAAAACTGACACAGTTCCATGACTCTTTTAACACATTCCATCCATCAATCAAACAAACTAAAAAGGGAATATTCTACTAGATCTGTGAATTTTCTGGAAACCACTGAAACATGTAACAATGGCACAATCCACACCTCCGTTTACAGAAAACCCACAGACAGATGAATTTACCTTCACAGCTCCACCTTCCACCCCTCCCATACTAAACAGGGCCAAGCATCCAAGCCACTAGGTCCGTGAGGACATCCAGCGTCAAATAAGTGCGATTTACTCAGTGTAAATTGCGGAAGCGCCTCTAGTGGTTGTCAGGGAGATAGCCACTAGAGGCTCTAATAACCCTGCAGTGTAAACATAGCAGTTCCTCTAAAACTGCTATGTTTTTAGATGCAGGGTTAAAAATAGGGGGACCTAGCACCCAGACCACTTCATTGAAGTGGTCTGGGTGCCTATAGTGGCCTTTAAATTATCGTATTCTATGCTGAGTGGTCTTAGTCGGTATCTGGTCAAGAGAGGTTGGTCATATGCTGGTGCTTAACCTTTGAGATACAGTAAGCCCACAGGCAGTAATAGAGGTAATCTGAATTAGATTCAGAATAGCTTGGGTCCTTCATGTTGAGGTCGTGCATGCATCTTACATAAGACAGTAGCCCAATGCCAGTTTTGAGGCTGCATAGGTAGCCTGGTATATTCTTGGCTCTGTGCCTAACATTATGCTCTGGTACACCTTCAAAATCTCACAGGGGAATGTTAAGCCTGTTCTAGGAGGTGGGGGGAGTTCCCATGCAGATTAGTAGGACTTTAAAGGGGGTGTGGTTGGCACCTAGTGTGTATTGGCCCAGGTCAGTAAATCATAAGTAAGGTTAGTCAACGTAAAATGATGACAAAATCAACGTTGAACCGCATATATATAAGCTCAATGAATTAGATAACTAGTGTCAGGTTGAGAGTCTCGGAGTGTGAGGCAGTGAATGCTCTCAGGTGTGTCTAGGTTTCGCTAGGAAAAATAAAAGTATAAAGTAGGATTCCAAAGATAAACTTAAGGAACTTCGAACCGCAACAAGTGGATGTCCTTAGGATGGTAGTGGGTACCATGGGACTGAGAGTCCCGTGCTTCAGGTCATGGCTGCTGCATAGTTGTCAGGCATCCCTCCCTGTGGCACAAACAACCTAATCCTCACTTGGTCCCAGTGGTGAGCTGTCTTGGTTGTTTCTCGGAGCCCGTGGAGAGTTAGAGAGTTCTCTGGTAGGCCAAGTGATGACAGCAGCCCCACAGCCCCACATAGATCTGTAAGTGAGTGGACCTTGTTGTTATGCAGGATTTGCAGAGTCCTTCACGAGCGCCATCTGTATCATATGTTTTTCTTCCTGAGCAGCGCTGTGAAGGGTTGTAGTGACCATCTCCAGGTCTAGCATAAAATGATAGGGTTATATTTTCAAACTTGTATGGTGTTTTCCCGTTGAGGGCAGTCAGGACCGCTGCTATATCCGCGTAGGTGCGAAATCTCATCACTAGGTTCCTGGAAGCCAATGCTGGGGCTCTCCAGGGTTTAGAGACCCTGAAGACTACTTCAATATTCGTATTCCTGGCTTTTATGTGCCAGTAGGGCTCCTACGAGCCTCTGCATTAGGTGTGGGAGTTCCTCCACTGGTATATCTTCAGGGACACCTTGGACTTTTAAGTTATTACAGCATCTGAGATCCTAAAGTGCCGCGAAGCATTGGTCAGTTATCTCTTGGTGCTTTTTGAGCTCCTTCAGCTCCGTTTGGAGTTCCATTATTGCTTGGGTCTCCACCACTTCCGATGCGGCCTACCAGCCAGGCCAGTCAGCTCAAACCTGGGCCACATCTGACTGGATTACCCTTTGCAGGTCCCCCAACCTAATTTTTAGCATGTCTGTGGTGACAGGGTCAGATTTTCAAGTTTTCGGGGCTTGTTGTGTCAGCAGAGCAAACATACCAACAGAACAGTCTTCCAGGCTCAAGTCGTCCGGCGGCCATTTTGGGCCCATGTGCGCCTTGCGCTTGGCCGAACAAATCGACAATATTTACCCCCATTTTGGGTTTGATTGTCTCTTGTTTTCCGTCCCATCTCCCCTGTAAATCAGTGGGGTTTGATTGCGGCTCTCTGGCTTGATAGAAATCAGTAGTATTGTCGGTAAGGAAGCAGAGCTCATCTAGTATGCTTCCGTCTAGTTCTGTTGCGAGGGTCTGCCCCTGGAGTTTCTTTTTTACTTAAGTCCCCCATCAGATCCTGTATTGAGCTGAGGAGCACAAGCCATACTATCTACATAAGGGGCAGTATTGTTTTCCCCCAAACAAAGTGAGAGCACTTCTTATAGTGGTACTTGGTGGAGGCTCCATACAAAGTTTTACTTCAAAATTGGGAGCTTTTTATGTTCACAGATATTGGCCTTTGGGCGTTTAACCCCTTCAGTGCGGGTTTGTCTGGGAAGAATACTAGCTGCTTAATCCCTGCAGTGCTGGGATTTTATTTTCCCTCAAGAAAGGATTAATAGCATACGGATTAGGATCTGATCATAACTAATAACTGGTGATTATTGTGTGTAATTGAGTGTCATTACCTCCTAATAGACATTAAGTAAGTTAATTATTATTGTGTTTACATTTTGCGCTAACTAATAATTTAGAATATTTGATGTGTGGGAATCTTTAAGAGGATTGGAGGTAAGCTGCATAAAAGAAATAGCATATTAACAATAGGATATATATATATATATATATATATATATATATATATATATATATATATATATATAACTTGCTATACTAGTAAAGCAAGTAACTAGGATTTACTGTTCATTTTATCCTTTTTATGTTAAGTTGTTTGTTGGTGTAAATAATTTGTTTATGTTTGTTATTTTATAAACAAACTGTGACTATTTATCTTTATAATACATTTTCCTTTATTAAGTACTGCCTTTGTCTGGTAATGATTATTCTACCTGGAGAGAACTATTTAAATAGTATTTTTGATTTCATATAGAATTTGCTAAAAAAAAAAACACATTTTTTTTTTTAATACTAGAAATAAGTGTGAAAGGTGTTAAGAGGGATTTTTTTTTTTAAATCATTGTTTTATGTCTAGTATAGAGAAATAGTGATGTTTAACCATTTCAACCAACAAAGCAAGTCACTGGGACACGGGGTCCGTGACAGTGGTGGACTAAGTGAACCAATCCAATGTTTTTCATAGAAAAGCAATGGTGGACCGAGAAGCCCTTGTGTCTACTTTGAGCAAGCAATGAAAATGAGTAAGGAAGACCACGATTCCGGCTAACCATCTGGGAGAATGCAAATAAGGCTATTTAGAATTTCTCTTAAATTTCTAATTTTAAAAAATATGACAAAGCTGAGATGTGGTTAACCCCTAGAGCACCTCATTAAGCTGAAGTTCTTTAGGAGTTTAGAGTGTTCCTTTAAGCTAAATATATTGAAAATAAGGCATTGCCGGTCAGAGAGGCCAGAGGTCAAGGCATGCAGTGCTATATTAGTGTCATTATGCAGCTCTATAAATTATCAGGCAGCTTAAGAAAGAAAGTAGTAACTCAGGAAACACACCCAAAGGCACAATAAAAATGAAACAAATATAAAACTATGAATGGTGCATTAGGTACATCCCACTGGTTTATAATTGTGAAATTGACTCTGTGTTAGAATAAACATGTAAGCAAATACATGCTCCCTTGTTTTACGAAAACAGTAGAAGAGGTGATCTATAAGTACAAACCACCAATTATCACAGTCACACATAATAACCATAATTAAGACATCACCAGTGGTGTATTTTAAATTCGTGCTGCCCTACGCATGACGAAACTCGGACACTTCCCCAAATCTAAATTTGCCCAATCCCTTCATGTCAAGACTGCACATCTTCCTATTTAAGACCAACACGCACTTTGACTGACAGACACACTGACACTGACACTTAGTGACACACACTTACAGACATACACTGACAGACACACTCGCCATACATACACTGACAGACACATGCTGACAGACACACACAAATACTAACAGACACACTCTACATTTGGGAGAGCTGGAGTATATTCTTTCCCTGAGGTCCAGTGGGGCTGCTGGGCTGGTTGCTGCTGCCTCCTGGGCTCTCTTGTGGGCTGTCTGGCAGCTGCTGTGCTGCTGCTGTCTCCTGTGCTGGCTGGCACCTCGTGGGCTGGCTGGCACCTGCTGGGGTCCTGTGTTGCAGGGTGGATGGGCGGCTGGTCAATGCATGCCGCGAGGGAGCTGTAATCTTCCTGTTCAGCTCCCTCGTGCGCCGCTGAGTGATGCTGGATGCCGTAATGACATCATATTCTGGCTCCGGCAACACCTCCGGGCGCGCAAGGGAGTTGAGCAGGAAGAGCTCAGAGGATAGCTCTCCCTCGCCACCCGCAATATTGGCAGCCACGCGCCTCTGGGGGACCCTGAGGTAGACAGACCAGCTTTTGGGTCCCCATGAAAGAGGCTACCAAGGCATGTGCCAGGGCACTTAAGGGGGTGGCGTTTTTTGCCACCCCACTTTAAGTGCCGCCCAAGGCAAATGCCTTGTGTAAATACAGCACTGAACATCACCCGATATACTCCCAAACAGCAAGGATCAATAATAACATTTCCATGAACCAGTGGCACAGCACGTTATACCACCAGAAGAGGTTTCTGTGTAACGTGGACTTTAATCTTGTAAATGTAATTTTTTTCCTCAGACAGGATTGGAGTCTTTAACAAGTTTCAGCTGGAGCTCATTAAAAAAGCTTATAAACATTTCGGGGAAATTGTGTTTGCACTATGAAACATAAATCTGTAACTTTATTTCTATCCTGATGTAAGACTTAAAAGAGATTGTGTTATTTATTGCATTTTAGCTGTTATAAGATACTGTTAAAAGAATACTCCAGAGGGGGCGGAGCCAACTACTGAACCGAGCGGTCGCAACTCAAACGAGCTCCGTGGAAAACAAGCATTTTTACGGGCAAAATCAACATCCATCACCCCTCAAATTCAACAGAGACAGGCTAACTGCCCCAGCAATCACGGCAGCAATGGGAAAAAAGAATAAAAAACTCAAATCGGACATGCCACGACCTGGCGCAAGTATAGGGGATCTATGGCGGAGAGCACATGGCGCCCTGGAGCCTCACATGGCGGAATATGCCGACTATGCGGACGACCTCACCAATTCTGACGGTCTCACCTCAGACCAAGAAGAGGTAGCCATACCCGCTGCGCGACCGCAAGCTCAACCCAAGATGCACTCAGATGCTGCTCCGGTCACAAAGGCCGAAATGAAGGAGCTGTTTGCCGAGCTCCGACGGGGCATCCAGGCCGACATGGCGGATATGAGGAAGGACATCCAGGGCCTGTCGGATCGTATGGGTGCCGTGGAGAGGGACTCCATGAGCCACACAAAACAACTTACCACGCTGCAGCATGAAGTGGTCTCCCTGCAACAACAACACCTGCAGGTGGAACAAAAAATGGCGGCAATAGAAGATGCACGGCGCGCCCAAAACCTTAAGATACGGGGAATCACAGACTCCATTCCAGACACAGAGGTGCCCCACCTCGTACGACGCTTGGTAAGCACGATCCTCCCCGCGAAACAGGCCAAAGGAATACACATAGACTGCACTTTTCGTTTACCCAAACCCACAACAGCCCCAGTGTCGGCATCCAGGGATGTACTAGTTAAGTTCCAAAAACGCCAAGACAAAATGGCGCTTATGGTAGCCACCAGGGGAAACACACCGTACGCATTCGAGGACATGTCCCTTACGTTCTATTCGGATCTGTCCCGGGGAACAATGGCAGGACGCGCAGCATTCAGACCACTCACCACCCTGCTCCGCGCTCACAGCATAAAATATCAGTGGCGCCCACCCCACAAACTACAGGTGATTCATGGCGAAAGAACCTACTTAATAGCCGACCTACCGGAGGCAAGAAAACACCTGGTGGCATGGGGCCTCCCACAGGACGCACTGCAGCAGCCCAACAATCCCGCCATCGTCCATGCTTGGAACCCGGCCATCTCCGCTACGTTTGTCCCACGAAGATCCGCACAAGCAGTGCCGTCACCGAGCCACGCGTGAAACCACACGAAGATTTGCGCTTCTCTCTCTCTCCCACATGTCGCTGTTCCATGGACAATATGGACTGTTGAACGCACTACCCATGGAATAGACTACCCTCCGTAACACCTTGGGGCACCGAGTGACGGACGACAGCTGAACGCATCCCGGATACCTGCCTGATTGAGGAGTAGGTTACCTGCAGCTCTTCAGTAGACTGGTTGATCACCCAGAGACACTTGGGCCCTTATATATATATATGTAGTTTGTTAACTGTTATTACCTTAAGCATTGCCTAACCCATTCCCTTAGTAGCACCGATAGATAGGCATCCTGATAGCGCCAAGCACTGACCCCGACAACCCGAGCACATCATAATGTTAACCAGCGAGGTACAGACGAGACTGATAGTGGAATTGGTACTGTGATATAGCTTAGCATTGGTTAGCCAAAAAGAAAATCTGTTTTAACACTTGGGCCTACCTCGTACCCTGGGTACACAATTTATCCATACTCCCTCTTGCAAACACATTACCGTTGCATGCTGTATCTACCTCAATACGAATCACTACCCACGCTCGCCCAAACGCCGGAACAGCAGATAGTATTATGTTTGACTGTTTACATGCCATCATACTACTATAGATGTGAGGGGGCATCGTAAAAACCATCAACGGGCAAGCCCACAGCTAATTACCCAGCCCGAGACTCACACGACACTAAACCACCCCATGGCTTTCGACCTTGGCCTCAAATAGCTAGATGGTTCATAACATCCTTCTTAAGGGTTTATATGCCAGGGTTGCCTTCCCCCAGTTAGCGCGGACCGTCACCATGGGACAAGCGCACACTGGGGCAGGGAGTTTTGCACGTCTATCTTCCATCGTGCTTCACAGAAAAGACAACCACGATGGTAGGGATAAGACACAATTAATGTATTCTCACTCGACACCCACACGGTACATCATGCTTGAGACTGAGGGGGACCCTACTTCACTACTAAACGTACTATACCGCTGAGACCTCTAACTCGACGACTTATCAATGCCCTCACTATGTCTCTCAGACACCCATACCGCACCACCTAAAACTACAAGGACTTCGCCTTAAGTGTCCCTAGATTTGCTAACCCTGTACTTGATGCCATATGTTAGCTAAGTGTCAATTGCTACCTAAACGTTGTTTTAGACTGCTCATTTTAATTTTCATCTTAAAGGCATTAATGGTTTGAACCTGCTCAACACTCGGTACGTTCTTGACTCGTATAAGCCTGTTTTATTATTAGCATTATTATTGTAATAGTCGTTGTGGAGCTAACCTAATATCACATAGATTGCTATCATTTAAAAAACTGCTTAGCTTAACATGTTTTACAAAAAATAAAAATTTGTGCAAGTTTATCATGCCACTGTTTAACCTATATGTATCTTTATGTTATTGAACGCTGTTGTGGCGCATGACAATGCTCTGTAACCACCCGCACATCAAAAATAAAGAATTTAAAAAAAAAAAAAAAAAAGAATACTCCAAACATTATAACTACTATAGCTGTAAGCCCCCCACCCACCATTGTAACTAGTCAGATTGTTTTTGAATGGTTTGACTTTTTATATTGGGTTCGCTGGGCGCCGGTCCTCCCCTCCACTACTAATGACGGCGAGTCACAGCCTCCTAATTAGAAGCTTCTGTTAGCCCTCCTGAGCTAAGCCCTGCAAGGCTTAGTTCATGTACTGGCACTTTTGACAGCATAACTTGTTCAGAACATTGTACAGTTATGGTGCCAGGAGTGTGATGGAGTCCCCCCTCCCCTCCACTCTAGATCTGGAGAGCTAATGGAAGCCAACATGAGATTCCAACTCTCAATGGAGGAGGTGACTGGCAGCAAGTGTATTCGAGGTAAGATGTCAAACCATTTGCCAAATGGTTTGAGTACTTACACTAAGGAGCTCTAGGGCAGTCCTGGCACCTTAACCACAACAGCGCAGTTCATGAAAGAAATATGATTTAGCCCAAAATCTATGCAATTCAAAAGTAGTTTGTATTATTTTATTATTTCTAACTTTGTATTCCATGTTTATATTTTTTCAAAACAATCTGTTTTGGAACTGATTCCATTGACTATACACAGAATAAAATCCCTCTTTCACAAGCAATCCAATGCACAAGAGAATAATCATTTGTACTACTGCTAGTTCTTACTATATTAAATTTTTTTCACATTTATCAGAAAATTTGTTCTGGTAGACTAGAAAGCATTGTGATGAGTCTTCTCAACATATGTACTGTAGGTGGCAAACAGACAACCGTAAAATTAGCACTAGAATTTAGCAATTATCCAGAACAAACAGTAGTAAGTAACCAATTAAAGGTAATATTGAATTTCTACTTATACTAAAGGAAAATAAAAAAAGAAAACCCAGGACCTCAAAGAAGGAGCCTTATTCCAGGAGACGTAATAAGAGAGAAACCCAGAAAATAATACTCAACACTTTGAAAAAACAAAACCAACATAAAAAAGTAGAAAACCGTTAACAGGACCACTAGCAGTGGGTACAGGCATGCTCCCATTAGGAGCCACTTGAAGCTCGGAGGCCGCATGGGTCAGATGAGGAGATAGAAACATTGAATACATCACGTTGAGCTGGCCTATTAATTAAGAGTACTGTCGACTCCCCTTTCACTCCGCGGCAGAGCTGGGTGGATGTGACATCAGAGGACTTCCTCCCAGCATAGAAAAAACGGCAGAAAGCAAGTAGAGCCTCGAACCTGCACCAGCTGTCACTGCCATAGATCTATAGATAGATAGATAGATAGATAGATAGATAGATAGATAGATAGATAGATAGATAGATAGATGGAGTGTGTGTATGTGCCTACCATTGTGTATGTGTTTGTGAGTGAGTATATGTATCTGGCAGTGGGTATGTAACTGGGAGTAAGAGACATATGTCTGAGAGTGAGTGTGTGTGTTTGGATTATTGGCTACCCAGGCAAAGATATATTTTGTAGCTGTTACATTTACACACGCATAGTTACATAGGCTGAAAAGAGATGTGAACACCAAGTTCAGCCTTCCTCACACTTGTTTTTTGCTGTTAATAAAAAGAAGGCAAAAAAAAAAAGTTTGAAGCACTTCCAATTTTGCAACAAACTAGGCAAAAAAAATCCCTCTTGACCCCAGAATGGCAGTAGAATTTATCCTTGGATCAAGAAGCTATTACACTAGAGTTGAAAAACAATATAATTAAATATTATGTTTTTGCAAGTATGCATCTAGTTACATCTGTACGGACTCTGATAAAACCACTTCTTCAGGCAGAGAATTCCATATCCTTATTGTTCTTACGGTAAAAAAACTTTCCTTTGCCTTAGACTAAATCTTCTTTCTTCCAGTCTAAACGACTCGTGTCCTATGTAAAGTTCTGTTTGTGAATAGATTTCCAGATAATGGTTTGTACTGACCCTGAATATATTTGTATAATGTGATCATATGTCCGCTGAGGCTATGTTTTTCTAAACTAAAGAGTTATACATTTGTTAACCTTTCAACATAGCTAAAATGTTCCATTCCTTTTATTAATTTTGTAACAAGCCTCTGCACTATTTCAAGTGCAATAATATCCTTCTTTAGAACAGGTGCCCAAAATTGCACAGCATATTCAAGATGTGGTCTTACATTTATAAAGAGACAAAATTATATTCTGATCCCGAGAATGAATGCCCTTTTTCATGCATGACAATACCTTACTTGTCACTGCTGATCACTGCTGATTGACATTGCACATTGTTGCATAGTTTGTTGTATATAACAATTCCCAAATCCTTCTCATGTGTTATCTCTAATTCGCTTCCATTAAGGGTATAAATTGTTTGTGCATTCTTTACGCTAAAGTGCATAACTTTATATTTTTCTACATTCATTTTAATCTGCCATTGAAGTGCCCAGTCCCCCAGTCTATCTAAATCCCTCTGCAGCAAAGTAATATCTTGCTCACATTGTATTACAGAGTTTTGTGTCATCTGCAAACACTGAAACATGACTTTCAATGCTTTTTTCAAGATCATTTATAAACATGTTAAATAGAAGAGAACCCTGAGGGACACTACTTGTCACCTCTGTCTGGCTTGAAAAGGTACCATTAATGACAACTCTCTGTGCTCTATTTTTAAGCCAATGTTCTTCCCAAGAGCAAGAATTTTCATCTAGACCAATTTCTTTGAGTTTAATCTATTTTGTGGAACTGTATCAAACGGCTTGGCAAAATCCAAATAGATCACATTCACTGCAACACCCTGATCTATACTTCTACCTACTTTTTTGTAGAATGCAATCCGGTTAGTTTGACATGACCTATGCTTCATAAAACCATGGTGATCTTTACTGATAACCACGTCCTTCTCAAGGAATTCTTGAATATTACCCCTTAATAACCTTTAAAATACTTTCCCAGCCACAAAAGTTAAGCTCACAGTTTAAGGACTTTTAACTCTTTTTGAATATAGGAACCACATCTGCCTTCCTCCAATAGTTCGGTACACTTCCTGAAAGAAAAGAATCTTGAAAGATTAAAAACAAAGGTACACTTATTTCCACACTAATTTCCTTAAGTACTCGTGGATGAATACCGTGAGGCCCTGGAGCTTTGTTTATATTAACTTTCTTTAGTTGCTGCAGCACCTTGTCTTGAGTGATCCAATTAGAATGTTTCTGCAAATTTTTTGCAGCAATCATTTGCATATCTTTTACCATAGGTTCTTCCTTAATATATACAGACGAGAATTAGTTAGTAAAAATTTCTGCCTTTTCCTGGTCTTAATTAACTAACACTCCCACACTGGTTTTTAGTGTACCTACACTTTTATTTTTTGTTTTTTTAGAATGTATGTACTTAAAACGCTTTGGGGGGGCGGGGCCGGGCCGCCGAGCAGAAAGGTCGCAGGAAAGCTCAGCTCCTGCAAACAACGACCCCATAATGCCTATAAAACACGATTTTCATCACCAACCTCAACTATAACTGCGACCCTCGATGTATATGGCCACCAGAACCGGGGAGAGGCTTGCTCATTGAGTTTTAGTCCCCGGGAGGTGATATCTCTGCAGCAACAAGCGGTACCTTTTCCTGGCGGTGAGTGGAGTGGACGGCCGCCGCTCCACTATCCCGCCTACCAGAGCCAGACAAACAAACCACATCCGGACCGGGTGGGTGATCCCGGTCCTCGCCCCACAGCCGCATTCGAGCCAAGCGACCAGAGCACAGGGACGCCAGCATCCCGCTCGAGGGCACGGTGCACCACCCAAGATGGCGGGGACCATGTGCGCTGGAACCAGCAGAAGGGATTGCTCTCACGCAACGACCAAGCAACCGACGGGGTACCCAGATGCCGGTCTGAGGGGCTAGGAAAGCCCAAGCCTAACTCCCTCTGAACAGCAACCCCGCAAGCGAACGCTTACCTGACCACTCCACGTGGCAAGATACAGGCGAGCAGCGGCGGAGACCCGGCAGGACCCAAACTGACTGCCACGCTGATAGACCGCCACAAGCCTACCTCAGCCAGCGTCCACCAACCTTGCAGCAGAGCAAGGTACTCACCCCACGCCCGCTTTGCAACACGAAGAGGGCTCAACAAAGCCGCCCAGCGGTTCCAGCGCCGTCCCACACCAAGACCCACAGCGGCACCACGGAGGTCACTCAGGAGAGTGCACACAAGGGCACAGCTGCAGCTGGAGAAACGGAAAAGAACCTCCAAGCACGAGCAAAGCACCAACTTACCTGCAATCAATGGCGCCGCCATGCAGTGTGACTGCTTGGGATGGGACGGTGCTGTGCCCCGGGCTGGCATGGTCAGACCGGGGCTCGGGACTGAGCTGTGAGTAAAGCCTCTGGCTGCTCGCTACCAAAACTTGCCTGCACACCTACACACATAAGTACAACTAGCATGGATACACACATATATAGTCTAACATGTGACACTATATAATAATATTAAGCATATCGTTTAACATTTACTGCTTTCTTTAGCATCTGCTATGTAGGCATACACTCAAACATCCAGCCTGCTAACTAGACATGACGTGTAACCTCACAGCCTAACTGCAATATAGATTGCTCAGGTCTTATACTGCAAATCTTAGCTAGGCACAAACGATAAGCATATATTTTGCAATCACAACAATGATATGTCTAATGTACGTACCTACTATACGCATGCCTTGCTACTACTCATGTTTTATCACTGTCCACCCACACTCTAAATATAAAACGTGCACGTGTCTCTATATACCCCACTGTAACAAATGTCACTGATATTAGCGAGTGGAATGCCTTTGGGGTACCACAAGCATGCCTGTCAAACCTATAAGCATGAAAAAAATAAAGAATAAAAAAAAAAAAAAAACGCTTTGGGGTTGGTTTTGCTCTCTTTGACGATCACTTTTTCATTTAGAAGTTTAGCAAATCTAATCGCCTTTTTGCACATATTATTGGCTTTCTTATAACTTTTATAGAATGCCTCTGATTTTTCCGATTTAAAGGCTTTAAATGCCCCTTTCTTATTTTTAATTTCTTTATTCACTTTCCCACTAAGCCACATTGGTTTACATTTTTTTTTTATATTTATTACCCAATGGTACATACAGAGAAATTTACATTTCTAATATTTGTTGGAAGATATTCCATTTAACCTCAGTGTTCTTTTCACTAAAGAGTGTATGCCAGTCAATATATTGTAAAGTTGCCCTTAACTTTTAGAAATTGGACTTTGTAAAATTATATGTTTTAGTATACCCCATGTGCTTTTGTTTTTTTGAGTTTATTTCAAAGGACACTATATAGTGATCACTATTTCCCAAGTACTCCCCTACTTGAATGTTGGTCAAAAGAGCAACTTTGTTTCTTAGAACCACACAAGCGTCCTTTCTAGTTGCTGCTTGTACACGTTGTGACATGAAGGTGTAATTTAACAAGTTCATTATTATATTGTATATTAGATATCCAGTTTATTTATTTTTTATTTTGGGGGGAGATATTGTTGGAGGTAGCTCTCTGGATTATGCGGAAGAGGAAACCCCCTTGCATGATCTGATTGTATCAGCAATAGTTTTCCAATAGTTAACCATCTTAGGGTAGGTCCACCATACGTGTAACATGGTGCCTGTATGGGAGTGGTAGTTAAATAAGTTTGATTTATTTTTCTTTGTTGCTGATATATATATAATTTTTAATTTCTAGAAGGCATAATAAAACAACACAATACAGGTTATGTTTAAAATGGTCACATTCACTTTTGCACCACTTTTGTGCATATTCCTTTATATATAAGACTGTTACTCCACCTTTACATTGGAAACTGCTTCTCTGTATTGGAAGAAAAAAAATCTGTTTTTCTGACACTTTTTATTCTTCTTTCATATTTTTTTGACAGTCTTTCTTTGCATTTTTTGAAAATACTATAAAATAAGGAAACCAGTATGTGTGGAGACATACAAAAATCACCTGACAATACCCTCACAGCCAACATATGATTTCAGAACTACGAAATAAGATATAGGAGATTAGACATGAGAATTATTTGTCGGAACAATGGGTTTGTAAGAGAACTCCAGCAATAAGCAGCTGTTATTACATCATGGCTTCTGTAATCCAGAATTAGAGCTCTCCGCATCCCGCTAATCATGACCTGAACGATAGAGTCAGCATTAACAGGTTTAACAATTAAAGAGTAAGAATGAAAGATAGAAGACAAGTGAGAGAGAAAGAGAAGAGATTGAAGAAAAATGTTGCTCTTTCAGATTTTCTTTTGCTCCTATTTCCCCTGATGATTTTACCATTGATTAAATTCACACAATAATAAAATGAGTAATATTAAAAAAACAAGACACTAAATAAAGGCACTAGGATGGGAAGGAGGAGAAGATTCTATATAATCCAACCAGGGAAACCAAATTGTTAAATAAGATTTTTATAGTATCCATATAGTAGCGGTTAGTTTGTCTGTAAGCATGACATCGGCAATTTTATGTATCCTTAAGTATGTCAGAGTATGTATATTTGTCTGTGTATCTGCATGTGTGTCAGTTTATGTATCGCTGTGCATCTGCGTCTATGTATCTGCATATGTGTCATAGTGTGTATCTGTTTGTCAGTGTGTCAGGGTGTGTATCTGTATCTCTGTGCATCTGCATGTTTTTGTCTGTGTATCTGCATGGGTGTCAGAATGTGTATCTGTTTGTCAGGGTATATGTCTGTATGTGTGTCAGTGTATGTATCTGTGTCTTTGTATCTGCATGTGTGTCAAGGTGTTTATCTGTGTGGCAGGGTGTGTATCTTTAAGTGTATCTGCTTGTGTGTCTGTATATCTGCATGAGTGTCAGTGTATTTTTATTGGTCAGTGTGTCTGTGTGTCAGGGTATGTGTGTCAGTGTATGTATATGTAACATATTCATCCTCACCTTGCGATATCCGCGCTCAGCGGCCATGCGTCAGTGTACCTAACTCCTGCAACATGTTGGTGGACGCCAGCCGCTGCAGATCCACTCCAAATTATAGCCCCACGTCCGCCCACGATGATGACGACATCGGCATGCGTGTGACGTCACGCATGAGACACGCACACACGTTCTGGAGTCAAAGGCTGATTTCGGCCAATCAGAATTGTAAAAGGCTTATTTAAACGCATTTTTACTTCTCATTGCCCTGTTGTGGTTTCCCTAGTGGTTGTCTGAGAGTGTGTTCCTGAGCATTTATTTATGGTTATTGACTTTTTGACTTCCCTATATTTCTGGTATCCCTGACTTTTGCCTTTCCCTTATCGTTGTGTGCCATTCTGTGTCCCCGACCTTGGCAAGTATTCTGACTATTCTTTGGTACGTTAAGTCCGGCCATTCTAAGGCCGGTAAGACGTTACCTTTTAGTCCTAGGTGTGATACAGTTCTACATGCTGGATCAACTAGTAATCCTGACAGTATATATGTGTCTGTGTATCTACATGTGTGTCAAGGTATGTATCTGTGTGTCAGTGTGTCTGTGTGTCAGTGTGTCTGTGTTTCAGGGTGTGTATCTGTATGTATGTCAGGGTATGTATCTGTGTTCTGACACACAGACACATACCCTGACACACATACAGATACACACCCTGAAACACAGACACACTGACACACAGATATATACCCAGACACATATGCAGATGCACAGACACATAGATACATACACTGACAAACCTAATGATACAGACACATGTAGATACACAGACAAACATGGACACACATGCATATATACGTAGACACATAGATACAATCACTGACATACAGATAATGAGTATCTGCATGTGTGTCTGTATCTGCATGTGTGTGAGTGATTGTATATGTGTGTTTATGCATCTGCATGTGTGTGAGTGATTGTATATGTGTGTCTGTATCTATATTTGTGTCATTCAGTGTGTCTGTGCAACTGTATGTGTGTCAGTGTTTGTATCTGTGTGTCTGCATCTGTATGAGTGTTATTATTTGTATCTGTGTGTGTGGGGAGCCTGAGGCAGAGGGAAGAACAGGGAAAGTCTGGGGCTGAAGGGAAAGCCTGGGGCTGAGGGGAAAGCAGGGAGAGTCGTGGGCAGAGGGAAGAGCCTGGGGCAGAGGGAAGAGCAGGGAGAACTTGGGGCAGAAGAGAAGCAGGGAGATCCTGGGGCAGAGGATAGCCATGGAGAGCCTGGGACAGAGAGAAGAACAGGGAGAGTCTGGAAAAGAGGAAAAAGAAGGGAGAGCCTGGGGCAGAAGGGAGAGCAGGGAGAGCCTGGGGTAGAGGGGAGAGCAGGGAGAGCCCGGGGCAGAGGAGGAGCAGGGAGATCCTGAGGCAGAGGGAAATGCAGGAAGAGCCTTGGGCAGAGGGAAGAGCAGGTAGAGCCTGGAACACAGGGAAGAGCAGGGAGAGCCTGGGGCCAAGGAGAAGCAGAGAGATCCTGGGGCAGAGGAAAATGCAGGGAGAGCCTGGGGCAGAGGGGAGAGCAGGGAAAGCCTGGGGCAGAGGGAAGAGCAGGGAGAGCATGGAACAGAGGGGAGAGCAGGGAGAGCCTTGGGCAGAGGGAAGAGCAGGGAAAGCCTGGGACAACGAGAAGAGCAAGGAGAGCCCGGGACAAATGAGAAGCAGGGAGAGCCTGGAACAGAGGGGAGAGCAGGGAGAGCCGGGGGCAGAGGGGAGAGCCGGGGGCAGAGGGGAGAGCCTGTGGCAGAGTGAAGAGCAGGGAGAGGCTGTGGTAGAGGCAGGGGCGTATTAGCCGCGAGGCAAACAAGGCATTTGCCTTGGGCGGGATTTTCCAGGGGGCGGCAAAAAAAGCCGCCCTCAAATGCCCAAGGCAAATGTCTTGTTAGCCTTGCGGCTTGTTAGTGTGTATGTATGTCTGTTAGTGTGTGTATGTCTGTTAGTGTGTATGTCTGTTAGTGTGTGTGTGTCAGTGTGTGTATGTATGTCTGTTAGTGTGTGTGTGTGTATGTATGTCTGTTAGTGTGTGTCTGCTAGTGTGTATGTATGTCTGTTAGTGTGTGTCTGCTAGTGTGTATGTATGTCTGTTAGTGTGTGTGTATCTGCTAGTGTGTGTGTGTGTCTGTTAGTGTGTGTATGTTAGTGTGTGTGTGTCTGTTAGTGTGTGTATGTGTCTGTTAGTGTGTGTATGTGTCTGTTAGTGTGTGTGTGTCTGTTAGTGTGTGTATGTATGTTAGTGTGTGTGTCTGTTAGTGTGTGTGTGTTAGTGTGTGTGTGTCTGTTAGTGTGTGTGTGTCTGTTAGTGTGTATGTGTCTGTTAGTGTGTGTGTGTCTGTTAGTGTGTGTCTGTTAGTGTGTGTGTGTCTGTTAGTGTGTGTGTCTGTTAGTGTGTGTGTGTCTGTTAGTGTGTGTGTGTGTGTTAGTGTGTGTGTGCCTGTTAGTGTGTGTGTGTGTATGTTAGTGTGTGTGTGTCTGTTAGTGTATTTGTATCTGTCAGCGAATGTGTGTATTTAGAAGGCGGGGGAAGGGTTGGGTGGGGGTGGCGGGGGAAGGGTTGGGTGGGGGCAGGGCCGGACTGGGAAAAAAATTAGGCCCGGGCATTTTTCAATCAGAGCGGCCCCCTAAGAAGGTGGCGGGGCCAGAGAGGGTGTGTTTTGTCATCACTAATGACAAGCACACCCCCTCTCAAAGTGAGCAAGTTGGTTCAATGCGCAGAGCCGCGCTGAAGAGCTCTGGCATTAGAAAAAGGCTTGCGCTGTGTTTGCTTTTAAATTGTCTCTGGTGTCTCCACAATTGGGCCAGGAAAGTGTATGGTGCATGTGTTTGGAGCCTGCTTGTGAAATTGCGTGTGTGTAGAGTGTGGTGTGGTATTGTGTAAATAGGTCAATTTCATTTGTGTTTGTGGTGTAATATGTGTGGCTAGGGGCTGTAGATAGTGTGTGTATAGGGGGCATAGTGTTATAGGGGATGTAGCGAGTGTGTGCATACAGGCTGTAGTGTGTGTGTGTGTGTGTATAGGTGACGTAGTGTGTGTAGGGGTTGTAGAGAGGATGTGTAGGAGATCTAGTGTGTAAAGGACCCAGAGTGTGTATAGGAGATTGTGTGTGTGTGTATATATAGAGGATTAAGAGTGCATATAGGGTAAGGGATCTAGCGTGTATCTGGAGCGTAATGTGTGTGCTGGTGCAGTGTGAGGGGTGCTGTAGTGTGTGTGTGTGTGTTTGTGTGTGTGTGCATATATATATATATATTTGGACGTATTGTATGTGTGAGGGGCGCAGTGTGTGTGTATTTAAGAGGGGTGCTGTGTGTGAGGGTGTTTTTATCTGCCGTCACATTCTAGGTTTCTAATTTTCTTTGTCTGTTAACTCACTGAGGGTTATTTTATATATGTGTATGTGTGTGAGCGAGGGTGCGGTCTGTCTGAGGGTGCGGTCTGTCTGAGGGTGCGGTCTGTCTGAGGGTGCTGTCTGTCTGAGGGTGCTGTCTGTCTGAGGGTGCTGTCTGTCTGAGGGTGCTGTCTGTCTGAGGGTGCTGTCTGTGAGTGAGGGTCCTGTGTGTGTCTGAAGGTGATGTGTGTGTTTGAAGGTGATGTGTGCTGAGTGTCTGAGGGTGCTGTGTGTCTGGGTGCGCTGTGTGTCTGGGTGCGCTGTGTGTCTGGGTGCGCTGTGTGTCTGGGTGCGCTGTGTGTCTGCGTGCGCTGTGAGTGTTTGGGTGCTGTGTGTGTCTGGGGGGGCTGTGTGTGTCTGGGGGTGCTGTGTGTGTCTGGGGGTGCTGTATGTGTTTGGGTGCTGTGTGTGTCTGGGGGCTGTGTGTGTCTGGGGGTGCTGTATGTGTTTGGGTGCTGTGTGTGTTTGGGTGCTGTGTGTGTTTGGGGGTGCTGTATGTGTTTGGGTGCTGTGTGTGTTTGGGTGCTGTGTGTGTCTGGGGGGGGGCTGTGTGTGTCTGGGGGGGCTGTGTGTGTCTGGGGGTGCTGTGTGTGTGTCTGGGGGTGCTGTATGTGTTTGGGTGCTGTGTGTGTCTGGGGGGGCTGTGTGTGTCTGGGGGGGGCTGTGTGTGTCTGGGGGTGCTGTATGTGTTTGGGTGCTGTGTGTGTCTGGGGGGGGGCTGTGTGTGTCTGGGGGGGGCTGTGTGTGTGAGGGGGCTGTTGGTGTGATTTTTTTTAATTTAAATATTTTAATTTAAATATATTAATAATTAATTTTTTTTTATTTAAATATATTATTAATAATTAAAAAAAAAAAAAGTTATATCCCCCCCCTCCCTTCTTACCTTTAGCATGGGAGGGGGGAGCCGTTCTGCCTGGGGGGGGGGGATCCTTTCTGCAGCTTCCAGGGTGCTGTGTGTCTGGGTGCGCTGTGTGTCTGGGTGCGCTGTGTGTCTGGGTGCGCTGTGTGTCTGGGTGCGCTGTGTGTCTGCGTGCGCTGTGAGTGTTTGGGTGCTGTGTGTGTCTGGGGGTGCTGTGTGTGTCTGGGGGTGCTGTATGTGTTTGGGGGCTGTGTGTGTCTGGGGGTGCTGTATGTGTTTGGGGGTGCTGTATGTGTTTGGGTGCTGTGTGTGTTTGGGTGCTGTGTGTGTCTGGGTGCTGTGTGTGTCTGGGGGGGGGCTGTGTGTGTCTGGGGGTGCTGTGTGTGTCTGGGGGTGCTGTATGTGTTTGGGTGCTGTGTGTGTCTGGGTGGGGGGGCGGTGTGTGTATGGGGGGGGCAGTGTGTGTCTGGGGGGGGGGCTGTGTGTGTGAGGGGGCTGTTGGTGTGATTTTTTTTAATTTAAATATATTAATAATTAATTTTTTTTTTATTTAAATATATTATCAATAATTAAAAAAAAAAAAAAAAAAGTTATATCCCCCCCTCCCTTCTTACCTTTAGCATGGGAGGGGGGAGCCGTTCTGCCTGGGGGGGGATCCTTTCTGCAGCTTCCTTCCCTGGTGGTCCAGTGGTGAGAGTGAACTCTAACCTGCCGGCTAGAGTTCACTCTCGCGAGATCTGAGCGTTGCCGCGGTAACCGCGGCAACGCTCAGACCTCGCGAGAGGACCCGGCGGAGCTGCTGGATTGAGCTCCGCCGGTCCTCTCTGCTGCCTCCCTCACCCCCCACAGCCGGCGGCCGCCTGTCAGTGTCTCTGGGCCGGTGAGGGAGATCTTTGATCTCCCCACCGGCCCATGGAGGCTCAGAGCAGGGCCGGCGCTCGGGTAGCGCGCTGGCCCTGCTGGGGCTGGCAGGGGAGATCCTGTGATCTCCCCTGCCGGCCTCGGCCCCACGGCCATCGCGGCCCACCGGGCATTTTCCCGGTGTGCCCGATGGCCAGTCCGGGCCTGGGTGGGGGTGGCGCGGGCGGGAGGGGGGCGCCTGAGTTTTGTCCTGCCTAGGGCAGCACAAAACCAGGATACACCACTGGGTAGAGGGGAGAGCAGGGAGAGCCTGGGGCAGAGAAAAACGTATATATTTAAAATAACAGCACCTATGTTTATTACAAACATTTTGCTAATATCAGGGGTACAATTTATGGAGATGGACTGCCAAGGGGTACTCAAGTAAAAAAAAGGTTGGGAACCACTGGCCTAGAGAGAAAAAAATACTAAGGGATTACTGGGATTGGACATTGGAGAATAGCTCTGATCAGTTTGACAATGTGGGACTATTGGGTGCAGATCAGTTCTGGCACTAAATCTGTCATGTACTGTGCCATTATATAATAACAATTACGGACTATTCTCTGGCATCAAAATCACTCCATGTCAATAACATTGTTATGGTATCTAGAGTCCAGGTGAGTCTTCTTATCTTTATGTTCTTAAAACATTTTTGAACTGTTTAAAGGGTCACTCCAAACACCTAAAGCACTTGAGTTTGCTGAAGTGTTTATGTATGAAGGGTGGTGTGACTTTAACTTAATTCTCTGCCATTTAGGAGTTAAATTACTTTGCTTATGCAGCTCTAGTTACACTTCCTCTAAAAATAGATCTAATGTTTACACTTTCTTTATTGCACATTATGTTTAATTTGGAATTTCTAGCTCTGTTAATAGTCTTATAGACACTGCAGAAGCCTCCTGTGTGTGATTAAAGTTAAATCTACAGAATAGGAGGGGGGGAAAAACTTCTAATGCAAGTTAACATCTGGCTTGAAAATAAACATTTTTTTTCATGCTGGCTGTGTGAGTGTGGCTAGGACTGCATAAACAGATATAAAAGTGCATTAACTCCTAAATGGCAGAGAATTGAGCAGTGACACTGCATGGGTATAATCTATGCACAAAAACTGCTTCATTAGGCTAAAGTTGTTTTGGTTACTTTAGTGTCCCCTTAAGTGTTAAACTGTTCAAAAAATATTTAAAATAACAATAAGAGGCGCTGGTGGACTTCAAGCACCATAACCAATGTATTAATATTAGGTGGTCATTTAATGGAAGTAAGGCAGCTCACTGACTGATTTATTTCCTGTAACATATGTTTTGTTTACATTGCCAGATACCATTCAGATTTAGTATTCAGCCAGTAAAACATGGTGGATTTAGCCCAGCTAGCCATCACTGCCAATGGCAGCCAGAGGCAGCTTCCCACAAGCTAGCTGGGAGCTATGGCAGCTGTAGGGCCCCGCCCCTCCTGGACCAGTCCTCTAATAATATTGGACGGCCATGTCAAAGCGACATTAACATGCAAATGTGGTCTATAAATAACTCGCACACTCATTGGCTATGTGGGAATAAGGCTGAAAAGAGCAGCCAATCATAGGACGCGAAGCTTCTAGGGAGGGGGGGGTCCACAAGCAGACCGACCTCCAATCACTAGTTAACGCACCCAATGACTGCTGTCAGAGAGCGCACAGCCCTGTCACTAGCTGTTGATTGGCTGGTGTAGATGTGAAAGGCGAAGCCTCGGCGAGTCGGTTCCCCCAAACCTGCCACACTTTCCTCCGTGACGTGCATGCCGTCCAATCAGAACTCGGCTCCCTCACACTCCTGGGATCCGATTGGGCAGCTCAAGCGCGAGGGGGCGGGTTTGGAGGTCAGAGTGACAGCGCCGCTGTCCAATGACCAGGTAATACGGGGAAGGGCGCAGTGCGAGGAGGTGCGCGGGATGTTGGCCGCTTGGAGGCTCGGGTCGATCGGGAGGGTCTGATAGATAATCGGGGGGCACGGAGCAAGCGAGGCCCGAGAGCCCGCGTGTAGAGGCCGCTGAGAGACTCCACCCTGTGGTAAGACCCTGGTCACGTGTCTATCTTTGCACATCTAGTGTACCCATAGACATAGAATGGCTGCATTCACGTGTGTGGCGTCTCTGCGCATCCTTTGTAAATACTCACGTGTTGTCACAACTTCCCTTAGTCTGTAAGCAGCTGCTGGCATTGTGTCCCTGCTGACCACAAGGTAAGGACCCCCACAGCTGGAGAACTACAACTCCCATCATGCTCTGTCAGCCATAAAGCTGGCAATGCATCATGGGAGTTGTAGTTCCCTGGCAGCTGGGGAGACTGCTCCTTGCCAATTGTCTTCTCACTGTTTTTTAAATTTTTATTTAAACAACTTTTTTTTTTTTTTTAAATACACCCAGACCTTCTGGCTGTGTGTATGAGATAGTTACTGCTCACAGCGGGGATGGCTCAGAGCAGGTTCATGTTTTGGTTTTGTTGATGGTACTTTGCACATTTTTTATTATTATTATTTAAATAGCGCCAACAAATTCCGCAGCGCTGTACAATGGGCACATGTAGGTGACTCCCAAGATGATAAGCTCCTTGGAGCAGGGCCCTCTCCACCTCTTGTCTGTCATAATGATTATTTTAAACTAGTGCAAAACACATTGACACTCTAGAAAAATGATTATTTCATATATGTGTGTGTGTCTTTAGGGAACAAATTAAACTATAGTCATTTTAAATTGTGCTGCAAAGTGAGATTTATTAAGCCACAAAGCTGGCTATGTTTGTGATTGTAGTTTTGAATTTTTGTAGGGGTTGGGTTTTTGCAACTTGTCATCAGTGATGGCACTGAAACATGAAAGGGTAAAAAAAATAAAAACAAAAGCACTGTGTCCATCAAATAATAATAAACTATATGCACTTTAACTTAAACATATTTGTAGCAAATGATATTTAAACAAAAGGAGGGATAGAAACACTTGTCAGCTCCAGCAATAAAAAAAAAAGTCCATAGTCGACTGTAGTTCCCATTTTTCATGTTTGCAAAATTTAACTGTGCATAAAAAAATATTTGTGTATGTCTCTTTATATCTCATTATATATTCTATAGACATTTTCAAAATGTTCTGATTGGTGGGGAAAAAACACCCTTTTTAAAAGTAATATTGTTGCACTTTTCCCGTATGTCTTAAAAAGGTTTAGATTTTTTTGGGGGGGAAAAACATCTTCAAGATTTCTGCACTTATTCTTGTCTGCGCAATTGATTAGTGCAAATAGTATGATTAATGGATATTGTGGTTGGATGTGCCTCTGCCCTTTACACATAAAGTTGTAATTTGCTATGTATAGCTTTTTAACATTATTAAACATTAATAAACTGCATATAGTTTGTCATATATGCTGAATACTGTACTTTGACAAATTAGCTTTGAATCTAGGAGCTAGCTAAAAAAAAAAACTTGCGAGCCAGGATTATTTTTTTCTATCAAGCTTACAAAGCTTTATTTTTAACAACAAAAATACAATTCTTAAATGGATACTTTAGTCACCAGAGCCACTATCACTTAATGAAGTGGATCTGGTGTCTTTACCCTGTCGCTGCAGGCAATTTAATTGTAACACTGCAGTTTCTCTGACTAATAACACCTCTAGTATCAGTCACCCAGACAACCACTAAAATACTTGCTATCTCAGCATCCTCACGTTCTGCATGGAGGCGCTTAAAGGGTTACTATAGTGCCAGGAATACAAAGCACTATCACTCTCCCTGTCTCCCTCCCCCATGTTAAAAATCCTTTATTTATTTCCCTTTTCCTGGTGCTGGGTCCTAGTTCTGCCTACTCTGACGTCCCGCGACAAGCAGGTGCTAATGCGCATGCGTGTTAATGACGCGCGCGCATTAGAGCTCCACATAGGAAAGCATTAAATAATGCTTTCCTATGGGGGGAAATCTGACACTGGGTGTGCAGAGTGTGATGACGTCCAGCGTCAAATACCAAAAGTCCGTTTCCATCCTAGAAGCCCTTTGGTGGCTCTTTGGTGGCTCTTTGGTAGATGGCCACTGTGGGCAGACTTAGTGCTGCAATGTAAACATTGCAGTTTCTCTGGAACTGCAATGTTTAACATTGCAGCACTAAGTGCAAAAGGGACACTGTATCCAGACCAGTTCAATGAGCTGGTGCCTACAGTGTCCTTTTAAAGGAACACTATAGTCACCTAAATTACTTTAGCTAACTAAGCAGTTTTAGTGTATAGATCATTCCCCTGCAATTTCACTGCTCAATTCACTGTCATTTAGGAGTTAAATCACGTTGTTTCTGTTTATGCAGCCCTAGCCACACCTCCCCTGGCTATGATTGACAGAGCCTGCATGAGAAAAAAACTGGTTTCACTTTCAAACAGATGTAATTTACCTTAACTTTAATCACATACAGGAGGCTCTTGCAGGGTCTAGCAAGCTATTATCATAGCAGGGGATAAGAAAATCTTAATTAAACAGAACTTGCAATAAAGAAAGCCTAAATAGGGCTCTCTTTACAGGAAGTGTTTATGGAAGGCTGTGCAAGTCACATGCAGGGAGGTGTGACTAGGGTTCATAAACAAAGGGATTTAACTCCTAAATGGCAGAGGATTGAGCAGTGAGGCTGCAGGGGCATGTTCTATACACCAAAACTGCTTAATTAAGCTAAAGTTGTTCAGGTGACTATAGTTTCCCTTTAATGTTCCCCATAGAGATGCTTTCCTATTGGATTTGCTGAGATCATAAAGCGTGATTACCTCAGCCGTGGAGGCAGGGCAAGTTGCGCAGAGACTAGCAGGGCAATGGAGGAAAGGTGAATAAAAACACCATTCCAATGCGATCGGAGGGGGGCCAGCCACCTCAACATACACACTCACTGACACACCGATACAAAGACAGACACACTCTCTGTCAGACTCGCAAATTATTTGTTTTATTTTAATTTATGACCATCCAGCCACCCTACCTTTTGGTAAAACTGTAGGGTGTCCTTTCACTGCGGTCCAGTGTGGGGCTGTGCTGAAATCTTCAAGCACTTCTTGCTCTGCTTGATCGTGCGCTATTTAGTGGTGCCAAGGCCAAAGTGGCATCATATTCTGGCTCTGGGCATCAAAGCGGGGCAAGTGAGAGAGCAGTGCAAGAAGAATGAAACACTGCACATTGAGTTATTTTCAATTGTATGCCGTGTATTCGTTACATCCCCGGCACACATGACCGTTCCAGGCTACCTAATGTCAATTCTGTGCATTTATTTTATGTCTGTTAGATGTAAAATTCTTTTCACTTGCAGGCAACTTATAATTTTTTTAAATTAAATTATCCCTCCCCTTGCTGGCTCAGATTGCGGGAACTCTGAGGCGGCAAAATGGTCTTATCACAAACTTCTCTATGAGACACCTGTTATTGGATCGTGTGAAAGCATGGAAGATCATCGCCGGGAGCTTTGCTCGGTGCTGGATGTCAGTCAAGTAGAAATTCAGCAGAGTGTGGAGACGTGGAGCCTACTGTGGAGCACTGCCCCAGGAAGCACCTCCAGTGGCCATCTGAGGAGTGGCCACTTGGTGTACCTAGGGGGCAATGTAAATACTTTTTCCACCTGAAAAAAGTGTTTACATGAAAATGCCTGAAAGTAGTGATTATACTCACCATAACAACTACATTAAACTGTAGTTGTTCTGGTGACTATAGTGTCCCTTTAATTTATTAACATTTTGCCATTCCAGCTTCTGTTCACTGATTCCATGCATGGCTGACTATTATGGGTACAAAGTAACAACTGAGCTGTCAAAAGTCTGCTTTAGTTGATGCATCTTATTCGGGCTCCATATTTCTACTGTGCTAGGAGCCAGGGCTAAAATGTAATTACCATTGCAAATCTCCTTGTAATGACTGTATGGACGGACAGGGCATAAGCACAGCTACCCTTTCCCAAATCCCTTTTTACATGCCAATGAGATGGCATCAAAGGCTGAGGCGGGTGCTTTGACCCATATTCCAGGCCTGAATTGTGATTTATCCCTTATGTGCTTTCTTGAAAAACCTTGGCATCACCCTTTAAATGGTCAGTGCCCTCTTTCAGATCCAGACCAGTATTGAAGTGCTTACTAGGGTATGCCTTTGCATGTGACATACCTGAGACTTGTTCTACAGCATGCTGATACCCTCCAAACCTGTATTATTTAACTAGTCCCCTGGCACACCAGTCTCTGTGCAACTGCCACTCCTCCCCTTGCTGAGATCATCATTAACGATGGTCTCAGCCAATCCAATTCTTCCTTTTAGAAAAGTATGAGCGGGGGACTAAAGCAAATTATGCAGAGACCCCAAAAGGTGGCAGAGACCCCAAAAGGTGACAGAGCTGCTTTACTTTGAGTTCTTTGTCTTATGGAATCTGCATGCAAGATACTTAATGGCCTTTGAACCTATGACAGCAATGTGGCCTTGAGTAAAACGAGTGCCTTTATTTTAAAAATCATTGCTGATTACTTTATGGCCACATTATGTTTACATTGTCTGTTACATGTTATGCTAGATATGCCGTGTTAAACCCATTCCATCCTGCCTTGCTGTTGATTTGCAGAGTGCATATAGATTTCCTATTTTTGAAGTTTGCAATTGTCCTGAGTGTGTAGCTAGTAATTGATGTTTCCGTATTCAGTATTCACATCTGTTTAACTATGGGATCAGATGAATCATGTTGTGAAGGAAGATCTAAATATTGGTTTGAGTTTTTTTTTAACGTGTGTGCTGTCTATTGCTTTTTCTACAGTTGTAGGTGAGCCATTTCACTGTTTAAAAAAATAAAAAAATAAAAACAGTTTATTAATATGTGAAAATTTGTTCTCATTTGTAACAACTTTGAACATTGACTTGTGATCTGTTGTTTAAGCTGTAACACTTCCTTGGTGATATCCCATGGGGCAGGCTTGATTCCTACTCATTCATTTTATACTTCTTCTTGTTTCCTTGTGGTTCCTGCCTTTTTGCTGCCTCGTTTTCCCATTTTACTTTTTTGTGCTACGTGAAGCACAGGCTTGTTCATTGAGTGTATTGGTGAGCAAATGCTGCAACTTTCGTAAAATGCTTCCTCACAAGATTTCCTATTCGATTTTATGGCGTTGGAGCATCTTGCCGATCAATTTGGATATTGCCCTAACCACCTCCATGTTCTTGTTATGTCTCTTTCCAGTTACTTGGACTTCACCTACTGTACAGCACTGTGAAATATGTTTGGGCTAAATAAATAAAATAATTTGGGGTGATTGACCATATCAATAGCAGAATTTAGCGACCTCTAGAAAGTGTTTAACAAAGTCTACCTACAGAAAAAGTAACTCCTTTTTGTATATGGGGTACTTAAAGGGTTACTCAAACCACCATAACCACTACTGCTTTTTAAAGTGGCCATGATGGTAGGAGTCTGGATGTACAGTATTTCAGCTTGAAACATAGCACATCCAAAGATATTTTTAATTTTGTGCTGGGACAAGTTTCACTCCAGCACATGTGACTTGGGTAATGCAGAATTCTGTTCCGGGCTGCTAAATTTAATTCTGTGCATAAATTAAGTCTGTCGTCAGCATGCACTTACGCTGGCAACAGACATAAGCTCTTGTCTCCTTTCCTTCTCTCACAGTGGGAAGCCCTCCCTCATCCCAATCATATTTTTTTTTTAATTGTTTTTATTTTATTTAATTCTCCACCTCCCATTGTGGGCTCAGATCGCGCACATGCCCACTGAGAGTGTCATCCTCCAACCAAACACTTTTCTATGATGTTTTGGTTAGAGCATGGGGCAGCTCCTATGATGTCAGATTGATGTTCGCAGAGCTTGCACCCAGCACTGAATTAAGGCAATTAAATTTTTTTTTTAGCACTTTTGTAGGGGGGACTGAAAAAGGGTTGGCAAAACCCTTTAAATGCTATACATCCTACAGTATGCTTCTAATAGAAGTAGGTAAGTAGTGTACGTAGGAGAAGTTTGAGCGACAACAGACTTAATGTCTGCACACGTAGTGATGGCTAAAGACTGTTTTAACAACATGGAGAAATATAGATCACAAACATCGCAGATGCCAAAGCTGTCCATCAATGTATTGTTGAACTTCTGATGGTCTGTGGCTGAAATGATAATGTTCAGAGGATGAGTTACATCTTTCTATTAGTTTGTGTGCTTGACATTAGGTCTCGTTGTAAGCATTGTGCCTACATAATATTTTACCAAAAGAAAACAGATTCTATTCCCCCACCCCGTCTTATGAGTGGAAATCCTTCACAGACACACCCGACATTATGCATTGCTAGGAGTGTACCATGTAAACACACACCTGAGTAGAGAAGACTTGGATGTATTATCTAGAGCAGGGTTAGGCACCCATGGGCACTCCAGATTAAGTGAACTACATCTCCCATAATGCTGTTACAGCGATAATACTGGCAAAGCATCAGGGGAGATGTAGTCTAAAATATCTGGAGTGCCAAAGGTTGCCTACACCCGATCTAGCATTGTACTATGTGTACATCTGTGGAACTATATAATAAAGGCTGTCGAAAAAGTAGGAGCCACAGTCTCTCCCCCCCCCTCTTTTTTTTTTTTTTTTAAATGTTTTAAAAAAATAATACAAATATATATGTTTATATGTAACCTAGATAAGAGCAGCTAAAATTGTTTGCCTCCTAGAACATTTACATAAAAATCAGTCCTGCTAGCTATAAATAGAACCCAATGCTTCATTGGTGCCTAACTGAATTTCAAAAATGCAAACAAGTCACCATGTAAAATCATGAAATACACATTGCACAAGATTATACTTATTTGGGTTTTCAATTAACCAGCAAATGCAGATATATGCACAATAGTTATTTTGGTTCACAAAACAAAAATAGCAGGATCCCTGGAGCACTTCTTAAAAAGCTTCCTTCAACCAAAAACAGTGTTTTATAACCCACGGTCGGCAATAAAACTTGTCATTCCGTGGCAAGGCCAAGATCTCCCAGCAAGGAGGGGGCACCACAAGAGTCTGTGGTGCCTCCTCCTTGCTGCAGGTGAATGGCTGTCAGGAAGGCCAGTCTGAGTGAGAACATCTGCCATTGCTTTTCGTCAGCATGCAAATTACACTGGAGATGGACGGATCCAGGTTTAGAATTTTTTTTTTTTTTGGTTGCTAATGACTGGGTTACAGCTCCGGCAGACAAAACGCTGTGCAATGTTTTAGTTATACGCTGCACATACAGATTGAACGTTTAACTACTTAGAGGGGTACTTCAAGCATTAACCTTGGGGTATGCCTGGGTCCTGGTAGGTGTAAGGCCTCCAGTTGTGGCTGTCTGTAATGGCATGGCTGAATCTCATTCATTCATTGGCTGAGAGAATCCTCTAGCTGATGATTTATTATGATTAAAATGTAGTGTGTGTGTGTGTGTGTGTGTGTGTGTGTGTGTGTGTGTGTGTGTGTATATATATATATATATATATATATATATATATATATATATATATATAATCTCCACACCCACAATTTCTAGGGGTAGGAAAGGAATTAGGGATTTATTTTATTTACTACTATTGCTTATTTTCTTAACTATTTATAAGTACATCGAGGTATGAAACGCACGTCGAGCTAATTCTGATTTTTTTTTTTATTTATTTATTTTTTTTTATACTTCATTTGGTAGCACTTTTTTTTGTGTGATTATTTATGATTTTTGTTCTTGACTAAGACTAAGTTAGAGAGAGTGGTTTAGGTAATCACTAGTGGCTTGCCCACGGTGCTGACGTATTTAAAGGGAAAGATCAGGTTGATGCTAGTGGGACTTTTGACCCTCTAACCTTAATCTTTATCTTTTTACCTTTTGCTATACCTCTTTTTTCATTTTTTATTTTTTTTTTATTTTAATTTGCTATAGGGTTTATTCTGTGTTGGTGTGCAACATTGAGGTTTCTGCATCTATTCATTCTCTTGATACTGAACGTGCTTCTATTGTGGGACACTGCTGCCATTGTCCCCTGAGCATTACTTAGTCTCTCCGCCCCCCCCCTTATGGATGTATCAGTATTTTAGTCTTTTAACTTTTTTTAAGTTCAATTATTCTTTAGAATCAATAAAGGTAGGGTCCCCTTCTCAATTATTCTAGTCGTCGTCCTGTCTAGGACGCCCTCCTATTGAGTGTCCTTAACTCTTTTATATCTGTACATTGAGGTCCAGTATGTGATCCCTACTGGTCTACACAGTGTATAGCACAATGTAAGGTCCAAGTATTTTTTTATTCCCCTTGTGTTGTTTAGCTGAGCTCTGTCAGAGAGCTGCAGCTGGTCTCTGTGTGTCTGATCGCACGCACCAGCTATGTTTTGCAGCATATTATGATGCAATTTGTTACATAAGTTGAATACATTATATTTACTATAATGCTAGATTACATGTCAATACCATAATTTAAAATAGATACTTTAAGCCACTTAAAAGGAATACTGTGGGCACACCATACCAACTTAATGTCAATCAAGCTATTGTAGTGTCTGTTGTCTTCTGACGTCTTCTTACCTTTTCTTTATGATTTAACAATTAAGATCTGTCCCCAGCCACCACTCTGTTGCTCTCATCTACTGTTTGGGGTAATGTGAAAGCATTGGTACGAGGACTGACTCTCCATAACTATCACTGGTTGCCCATTGTGTGTAACTATTCTTACATTTCTATCCCTAACTCGCAATTATCGGCCAGTGAGTGGATGCATTAAACTTAAACTAAGATGGCTCCAGGAGACTCAAGACAGGGCTTGACAAATTTGTTTGGAATCTAAGAGCCAGCTAAAATTGTTAGGGTTCATTTTTTGTTTTTTACTATAGAAGTTTTGTTTTCAATGGCAAAAATACAATTCCTTTTTTTATGTAAATTTGTTTTTATTGTTGTTTTAACAGTAACTGTTTGTTATATATTTGCATATTCGGAACAGTGTGGGACACGCAGGTCCCGTATTAAACATGCATTCAATGTGATTAGGCGATTGTGTGAAGTATCTATTTTGGCACGCAGGCCGGGAGCATCTGAGCACTCGAAGGTCCCATCTCTTATACACGTATTCTCCTGTTGTCTGGATTCTTCACTTTGTTTTTGGTTCAACGAGAAATAACATGAATAAACAATTCTAGTAACGTGTTGGTCTAGCTTTCAAGAATGGTTGGAACGGGTGGTGTTAGATCCTAGTGTGTGTTGGATTGTCAGGTCCATCTTAGTTGTGTAGGTCTTCCCTCCACCCCTCATGTGTCTTGTGTCATAGCTTCATGCGAGTCGTACGACTAAGTTGTTTACGTGTGCGGTGTGAGTACCCTTGGAGTTATGTTTTTTATGTGTGTATGTTTTTTTTTTTTAATTCTTTATTTTTCTCATTCTGCACATATGCCAGAAAAAAAAAATATGATTGACATTGGTTAACAGAACAAAAGTACATAACAGGTCATATTTTATAGATTTCACAAGCGATAGGCATGCAGAATGAGGATTTTTGTTTTTGTATGCCTGGTCAATAACATAAACAACATGCAAAAAGAGTAAAGGGTTCTCCAAGACTGGAGACAGGTAGCTTAGCGGTGCTCACGAGGGAAGAAGTACTCTTATGGTAAACTGACCCCCTTCGGCTATCTATACTGCATTCCTGCATTAGTATTCGTTGTTTTGTTTGGGGGGGACAGGGAAAGAAAGATTCCATTAAAGAGCTTTATAATTGCGTGTCCAGAGTCATGTCTATGTGTGGGTTCTCGGGGGCTATAAGGGCCTGCTAGGTTAGGCGTCCTCGTTTGTGTCTTGACACGGTTAGCTACGTTGCAAGTCGAGGAGGGAACCCCGGGGAGGGTGTCTTAAGGGCACCCTAGCGAGTAACTCTGGGGTTTTTATTAGGCTATTTATGTGTGCTCATCGGGGAATTTTATCACCTCCTTGAGTAGTGTGTGTGGGGGGGGGGGGTCGCTATTGTTAACGCGGCTGGGAAAGATATTGCTAGCCGTTGGTCTGGTAAAGCCCGGCAGCCATATATGTGTATGGTTAAGATAGGGCCTTCATGTGATCTCTGCACTTAGGAGATCAGCGGTGGTTAAACAGATGAAAACACAAAAAATACAAATTAACAACAAGAAAGCATATAAGAATAGCATAATATTATAACCGATCAGCTTCTGAGGTATCAGGTGGTTTCATGGATCTTAACTGGAGCCTGTTCGTTATGGTAGCAGAGTGGTGATCTGCGGGTATCTCCTATCTCACGCTGGATCGTGCACGGGTGTGGGCCGTTGGTTTCGGCGTGGGACAAACTCTGCTATCCCCGCTGGGTTCAGTTGGGAAAGTCTCGTATTGCCTTTGTCTGTGTGGGTGTTGAGGCCCATTTGGAGCAGGAGTGCGTCCAGTTCCAGGTAGGTGTGCACTCTATAGGCCGTCCCTTGGTGGGTGAATAAGATCGCCCTCGGCGTGCCCCAGCGGTAAGGTACTCCGTTGTTGCGCAGCTGGCGTAGAAGCGGTTGAAGGGTTTTCCTCCAAGTGTGGGTTGCTCGTGTGAGGTCCGGGAACAGCGACAATGCAGATCCCTCAAAGGGTAAGGGGGTCTTCCCCCTTGCTGCGTTCTGAAGCATGGCTTTATCCTGCAAGGACTGGAATCTGATAATAAGATCTGTAGTGGCTTCCGGGGGCGCCTTCTTTGATTTGGGAAGACGAAACATCCCGTCTAGTCTCAGCAACTTCGTTTGTTTAGGCGGTAATAGGACTGCGATCAATCTCCGCACATAGTGTGGCAGGTCAATGAGGGTGACTGAGTCCGGGATTCCACTGATTTTAAGATTATATTTCCTGCGTTGGTCTTCGGTGTTGTCCAGCCTGTCGGCCGTTGCCAGTTGTTGCCTTTGCAGGTCCTCGATTTGTTTCTCGACCGAGGTAAGTCTGGTATCATGGGAGCTCGTGGTTGCCTCCAGGAGGACAATCTTGGCTGTTGCGCCTTCCACTGCGTCCTTAAAGTAGGCCATGTCCGCGGCGATGTCCTTACGCAGGTCTGCCAACATTGTTTTGAGCAGATCCGCCGTTACCGGTGCCCCGGCTGGTGGTTGTGCGGGAGAGGGTACCGGTGGTAAGCCCAGTGCTGAGCCTCTGTAGGGTCCCTCTCCGCGGTCCGAGGGGGTTCCATCCGAGGAATAGAAGGAGCCTTCGTCCTCCAGCGCCATCTTTTGCCACGCGGCCTGTTGCGCGGCCTGCTGTGTGTTGCGCAATAGTTCCCCAATATCTCTTGCATTTGGGCTTTTCCCGGGTTTGGGTTTCTTATGTTTTCTGCCCATCTTGTTCCCCTGCTGGGTTAGCGAGAAATTGGTCGGTGTTTTGTCCAATTTCCACCCGAAATTCTATATTCTTATTCTGCTTGGTGCAGAGCTCTGAAGTGTGCGACCATTCTGTTCCACGGCTAGCTCCGCCCCGTGTGTATGTTTTTATTGGATTTTTTTCATCATAGTATCGGTGATCACATTCGGCAATGAGACTCGTAGGTCTCCAATATCGTCTAAGAGTGTGTGGATACGCAGATCCGAGTATTGTTACACATGTAATAGGATTAATCGTTTGTCCTTTCCAATTGATTCCCATCTGTGAGAGGTAGTGTGGCCACAGTGTCGGTTATCAGTAGGGTGCGCTTTGCATAATGCAGAGCTATTGTGTGTGGAGTGTCATTATTCCTTGGCTCTCGTGTATGTCTTCCTTTCTATACTCCCCACGTTCCCTACTACGGTTAGGTAAGAGTCATGTCTGGTGTCTGTTGAGTCGTCCGTGGGGTCAGTTGCGGTCATTTGCCATTCGATTGTGTCTACGTAGGTGGTGCTCATATTAAATGCGCTGGGGGTGTGTGTCTGTTGCTGTAGGCACGGGTGGTTACCTAGCAGTAGGGTGGGGTGTGTGCCGTCGTCAGTTTGGGAAGTGCTTCTGGTAGTTGGGTAGTGGCTGTTGTCCGTGTATCCTAGTGAGCCTAGGGTTGGTTAGTTGCTTGGTCTGAGGAGTGGGTAATTGGGGCTGGTGTTCTAAAGTGTGTGTTCGCCTACCAGGTGTGGTTAGTTACATGCTGGTGCTGGATAGCATGGTCCGTTGTTGGCTGCTATGTCGCTATTACAGTGCCGATTGCTTGCATGATAGGATGGTCGGGAATTTACGCATTATAGGAAGGCTGGTGTGGTTGTGTTCCTGGATTGTGGTTGGTGTTTTGGGAATATCCTTGGGGGCAGGTGTGTAGAGCGTTGATTCGTATCTTTTTATTATTTGTCGTTTGTTCATTTCTGTCTGGGGGTTGCTTATATTGTTAGTTCGCGTTGTTATGAGTCTGAGCAGTATTGACTGAGAACCATTGTACTCTTGCAGAGTAGTGAGGTTAATCAGTCTTTTAAAAGTTGCTATTTAGGCAAGATTTTGTGGTTTGTGTAGTTGGTATGTGTGCGTTTCGTTAACGTTCTGGGCGTGATGTCTTCGTATTATGTTTGTGTTGCATGTCGGGTTTCCGGGTTTATGTGTTGGTCTGGTTAAGTTGTGCGAAGTCCTACAGGGTAATTGTGTATGTGTGTGTGTGTGTGTGGTATGTCATCGTCGAGTGACGGTCAGATGAATTTTGTTAGGTGTGTAGTGTGGTGTATTGGGTCAGGTGGGTGGCTCTGTTTGAGAGTTATCTTTATGTGTGTTAGTTGTTTTGGTGATCTAGGTTGATTGCATGGGTGAGGTTCCCGTTTGATCATGTTGGTCTTGGGTGTGGGGTCCGTGTAGGATCATTGTGCGGGGTGGTCGTGATGAGTGTGTGTTTGGGTGTTCCGTTGGTTGTTCTCCACTGCGTCGTGTTGTGTTCCATTCGTTTTGTGAGTGTAAGCATGTGGTAGTGGTATCCCTCGTATGGATGTTGAATTGTGAGTTTGTTTGGTTTCAGTGTGGTGGTGCATTTGTGGGGCGTGTGTGGTGGGGGCATGTTGTTGTGTATGTGTTTGTGCGTGGTGCGATGGGCGAGGGGGCTGTATGGGTGCAGGGCATGTTTGGTGTTTTGGGTGTTGTTTCGTTCTCTCAGCTCCCCCACTCGTCGGCCCCGTCCCCGCGGTCCCTTCTCGCTGTGTATATAATCCATGGTTGCCATTTGTCTACATGTTTGGTGAGAGTATCCGTCAGAGTTGCATGTATCCCTTCCGCAGCTCTAATTTCTACCACTTTGGCGAGCCATTGTTCCGCCGTGGGGATTTGAGTCCGTTTCCAAAGGGTGGGTATTAGTGCTTTGGCGGCATCTAGTAGATGACGGAGGATCGATCTTTTATATCTTGAAATTGGTTCGTGTGTGTGGTGTAGGAGTATGTTTTCAATGGATAGCTGTGTCGTGGGTCCCAGGATGTCTTTGATGCGGGTCGTGATTTGGGTCCAGTACGACAATTCCTTTTTTGACAATTTTTATTTTCGTTTTTAATTCTCCTCACCCCTAGAGATGGGATAGTTGCATAGTGTTCTGCACATTACAGCGTGATTGGTTAATAACACTGCAGTCTGTTAATAGAGCATCTCGTTACCAGGTTAAAGAGTTTCAACCTTTCGTCGGTTGTGTCTTCCTATTTTGCCATTCTGAGATTTCAGGTGATTTCGGGCTATCTGGTGTCTGGGTATTGCCTGACACCCGACTTAATGTAGTGATGGGGGCTAGCAGTGCCCGTCCGCTATTCATTGGCAATGCCATCCTACTTCCGAGAATGACATTAAAGAAAACAGCGTTTGGGGCCTGTAAGTTTTGAGTGGGGAGGGTAGATAAGAAAGCACAGCCGTGATCATCATTTCTGCACTGTAGATTTCCTCTACTTTCATGACCAATTGCTGGAAGGTGGGTACCCCCGACTGTTTCTATGGGGTGGGGTTCAATATCTTAGCTGTGGTGGTGAGAAGATGTTTAGTTAGTGATTTCTTATAAGCCGCTATGCTCATGTTTGTGTGGTTCAAAAGATTGGGGAGCGGCTGAAGGGGGAGATCAGACTCTGTGATCCTGCATATGGTGGTGTGCACTTTTTTCCCAGATCTGTGGGCAGCTCTACCGTATGTGCAGTCTGGTTATGTCTGTCCCGCATCTCCAGCAGGTCGCCAGGACGCTGCCATTCATGTGTTGCAAGAGAAGAGGGACAAGAGGGCACTATAGTGGTAGGAATACAACTTTGTTTTAAATCGTTTTTATTGTCATCACATTCTGTTTGTGGAATTCAAACGTAGTATTGTAAAAGCATACGGTCACCTACGCAGAGGCGGTAACATTGAAACAAGTATATTGAACATGTGTATTTAGTTTAAGTAGGTGCGTACTTCAAGATACATTGTCTAGGCGGGTATAACCCGAAGTAATATTTGTCTGTGTGGTTGTCCTGTTTTAATTGGTTTGCGTAGTTGTTTTGTGTTAGTTGGTTTGCGTAGTTGCCTTGTGTTAACTGGTTTGTGTGTGTGTATATATATATATATATATTTTTTTTTTGTCCTCTGGTTTGTATAGTCGCCTCATGTTAGCTGGATTGGGTAGGTGCTTTGTGGTAGCTAGCTAGCGGAGCAGCTTTGTGCTAGATGGTACTTGTAGTAATCTTGGGTTGGCTAGTTTGTTGTGATTATGTTTTCTTGTCACCTACGTGGTCACGTCCTATATATCACTTTTGTTTTTTTTTGGTGCCTGCCAGAGGCATCGCATATTATGTATCTGGTTTGAAATTGTACCCGGCTAGTCAGCGGGTGCGGGCATTGTGTTAGTATATCGTTTCTTGTGTCTAGGCAGTCGATGCTGATAGTTGTTCCGGTGTCAGCGGTGTCAACCGTTCTATATTGCTTGGGATAGTGGGAGCGTTTTTGTGGCTCAGTCCGTAGCATCTCTTCTGAGTCTTGGTGTGCTAGCAGGCAGTGCATGGAGTTGTGCTTTGGTTAAAATTGTAGGTTATGTTGTTAGTTGGGGTCTGGTTTATGTTTGTACGTATGTGTGCCTCCCTCTAGGGGTTATGGTCGTGTAAGGTGTGAGTCTGGTATTTGTGTGGGGAGGACGGGAGGGTGGGGAAGAGGGGGAGAGGACGAGAAGAAGAGGAGGAGAGAAAAAACAAAAGGGGAGGGGCGGCTGGGCGGCTTGGCGGCAAGCGGGTATCTTAGTCAGCCGGTCTCTGTGTGTCTCCCATCTCTGTTCCGGGGATCTCCGCTCCGCCGGTGCCCCAGGTGGCCTCTCCCCACCTGTTGCCCATGTGTTCCTCTCAGTGTTCAGATGCATTCAAGAGCGTCACAAAGTCATCCGAGGCGATGTGTCTTAGCCAGTAGAACAATCTTGTACGATATTTTTCTTTGGCGTTTGCAGTCGTTGCCTTCAGGTCCTCGAATCTCCGGGTGTCTTCCACCTCCTCCACCCAGCGCTTGAGTGTGGGGGTGCATGGTTGTCTCCAGAAGATTGGGACTGTTGCTTTCGCTGCATTGAGGAGCCTCGGTATCACTGATCGTTTGTATGCCGGTGTGGGTGTTGTATGGTGTAGTAGAAAGGGTGCCGGTGCCACTGGGATGTTTTCGTCTGTGGTTTCGTTAAGTACTCGGCCCATCGCTTCCCAGAACGGGCGGATGAGGGAGCAGTCCCACCATAGGTGGAGGAACGATCCCGGCTCCTTTCCGCATGTGTTTGGTTTCGTGCTGTCTCTAGCATGTCTCTAGCATGTTGGGGTGATGTACCATCTCGTAAAGACTTTATACAAATTTTGTTGGAGCCTCGCTGACCCTGGGGTCTTCTGGGTGAGTGTTATGATCTTATCCCAGTCTGCGTCCGTGAGCGTTACGTCTAGGTCTTCTTCCCAACGCCTAATGCACGGTGGTGCCAGAAGGTATCGTCCAGTCGTCAGTGTGGTGTAGATCTGGGAGATGGTGTAGATGGGGGATCGAGCGTGCATATCTCTGTAGTTGTTCCCTTGCTATAGTGTGGAGGAAGGTATGCCTTTGGTCCGGAAACAGATCTGCAAGTGGCTTTATAGAGCAAGGGGGTGTGAGTACGTCCATCATTCGGGGTATTGTGGTGTCGGTCCGCGATCTCAGGGTGGGCCCCATGTCCCCCGCCGGGAACTCTGGGTTTCTCCTGAGTGGGAGTAGAGGGCTCGGGTGTTTTGTGAGGTAGTATTTGGGGCAGTTTTGGTGCCAGATGCGGAGGGTGGCTTTCACAAATGGGTTCGCGTGTGTGGTGCGTCGGCTCGCTTCTGGGGTGATCCACGGTAGGGCTCGGAGATCGCATTCGGAGCTATCTGCTTCAAGTCGAACCCATAGCTTGTCTCTTGGTGCTGTCGACCAGCCGATGATTTGGGTGAGGTGGGTCGCAATGTAATACTTCCTGAAGTCGGGAAGAGCCAGTCCCCCTTTGATTTTAGGGAGTGTTAGCTGGGAGTGGGCTATTCGGGGGGCCTTGCCCTTCCAGATGAAGTGACGGACTGCCGCTTGGATGGATGTGAAAAAGCTCTTCGGCGCTGCGATTGGTATCGTCTGGAAGACGAAGAGGAATTTAGGGAGTAGGGTCATCTTCACTGGGTTGACGCGGCCTAGCCACGATATGTAGTAGGTATTCCAGGCCTGAAGTTCGGCCTGCGCGCTTTTGAGAAGTGGTAGGTGATTGTGGTGGTAGAGATCCGCTGGGTCTGGTGTGAGCCAGACCCCTAGGTATCTCATCTTGGTGGTGCACCAGCGGAAGGGAAAGCGGCGTCTGAGCGTCTGCGATTGGGTGTGCCTAACATTAAGGTTTAAGATTTCTGATTTGCTGTAGTTGATGCGTAAGTTGGAGACCTTGCCGTATTTTTCGAATTCAGTCATGATCGTGTGGAGTGTCGTGGCCAGTTGTTGTACAATGAAGAGCAGGTCATCTGTGTATGCCAGGACTTTGTGGTGTGATCGGCCTATACGGAGTCCACGGATCGCCTTGTTGCCTCTGATGTTGTTAAGGAATGGCTCCAGGGTTAGTGCAAAGAGCAGGGGGAATAAGGGGCACCCTTGGCGCGTTCCTTTGCGGATGTGGAACGGGTCTGTGAGGGCCCCGTTGATGCGGAGTCTAGCTGTCGGTGCACTGTAGAGCGCCTCTACCCATTGTATGTATTTGGGGCCGATGCCCAGGCTCCGGAGGGTTTCGAAGAGGAATTCCCAGTCCACCCTATCAAAAGCCTTTTCGGCATCCGTAGAGAGGATCAGGGTCTGTTGGTCGGATTGCGCTGCTACGGAGATCAGGTTCAGGCCCGTATGGTGTTGTCTCCGACCTCTTTTCCGGGGATGAACCCAGTCTGATCTGGGTGGACCAGGTCTGGGAGTAGTGGTGCCAAACGGTTGGCCAGCACGCTTGCCAAGAGTTTGACATCCACATCCAGGACCGATATCGGGCGGTAGCTTGCGCAGGATGTCGGGTCTTTACCCTCTTTCGGGTGGAGGGTGATGTTTGCTGCCGTGAATGGGGCTGAAGGGGTAGCGCCGTCTAGAATTGAGTTCAGAGCTGCATGTAGTTTCGGCAGGAGGTCTGATAGGAAGGTTTTATAGTATTGTAGCGGCAGGCCGTCTGGCCCTGGTGCTTTCCCCGTCTTTGCTTTTCTGATTGCGTATGCCAGTTCTTCTAGTGTTATGGGGGCCTCCAATTCATCCCGGTTTGGGGTAGAGAATTGTTTACGTCCGGCTGCTTCGTGATATGCATGAATGGCCTCGGTCCTGCGGGGTGTCCTGTGCGTCACCTTGTAAATTGTAGAGGTCTTCGTAGTATTGGGTGAACGCCGCTGCAATCTGGTCCGGGAGATGGCACATTTGTTGGTCAGTGGTTTTAATCTTGGGGATATATAGGTGATTTCTGTGCTGTTTCAGCAGGTTTGCTAGGAGTCTGCTGCATTTGTTACCGTGTTCATATACCAGATGTTGGAATTGTTGGAGGAATACAACTTTGTATTGCTAACACCATAGAAGCCTTTTAAAGAGGAATTGCAATTTTCCTGCAGTTTTTAATATTTTGTTTCATTATCCTATATATTTAGCAAATATAACTTTTGAGCAGTGAAAATTGAAATTAAATGTAGAAAGCACAAATCTATAATGGAACAGGGTACCTCCATCTTGGCTCCTTGTCAATCAACGTTTTTCAGTTATTGAACATAGTTTGTAGGATAGTAGGGACTTAGACAATTTTTCTGTTCTTCTACTCATTTGTTTTGTGTGCCCTGACTGTGCCTGGACTGAAAAGCTTTGTGATGTCACATGGACTGAAAAGCATTGTTATGTCACTGTCACATAAAAAAAAAAAAAAGCACAAGTTATAGGTGTTTTATTCAATGGTGCATTTTAGTTCTGATGGATGTGTAGTAGGTTACAATTCTTAATACAATTAATACAAATTAAATTCTTAAAGGGACACTACAGCATAATGTAGTTTGTTCTGGTGCCAACAGTCTTTTCAGCGAAAAGGCAGCGTTTACAGTCACTTAGACGGCCTCTAGAGGTGCTTCTTAGTCCAGCGCTGCACAGTGTGCAGCACCTACGTTCAACGTCTCCCCTCACTGCATGTTGATGCTGAACATTTTCCATAGAGCTGCATTGATTCAAACCATTTCTCTGACGAGATGCTGATTGGCGCTTTCTTATTTAAATCTACCCAGCCTCTTGACCTTTGCTAAAGCTGGGAGTGGATTCTTTCACTGGAGTCCAGTATGACTGCTGAAATCTTCAGGCTCTTCTTGCTCTGCTTCCTCTTGCCCTGTTCAGTGATGCCAGGGCCGGAGTGAAGTCCTATTCCTGCTCCTGACATCACTGCAGAGCTAATGAGGGAGCAGTGCAAGAAGTGCCGGAAGAGAATAGCTCCCTTGCCACCCGCCTCCATTCTCCCTCAGCCTGCCGCCGCTGGAGGTGCTGATTCCGCAGCCGCTGAACGGACTGACAAAGTCATGAGATCTCCTGACTTCATGGTAGGCAGAGTGGATGATGTGATGACTTTGTCCTAATGCTACAATAAAGGTTTTGAAGTGCTTTTTAAAAAAAAATAAATACAAATAAATTGTTTTATCAAGGGAGAAGCGATTGAATCTTGCTTTTAAAAAAAACCCAAAAAAAAAAACACTCCAACATTAGAAACAAGTATATTTAACGTTGGTGTTCCTTTAAGCAAAACAGAAGTGGCAGCATTATCCTTTTTTTTTTTTTTTCTTTTTTTTATAATTGATCTTGAGTTCCTGAATGCAGTGACTCATTCTATCTTTCTCTAAGCTTGTATTGATGCACAATCTCTACATGTTGCAATTAATTTTGGCTCATTAGCATCAATCCAACACCCTTTCTTTAAGTGCAATCAATCTTTTGGTGCAGTTTTATAATCCTTTGGTTGGGTTATTTTATTTTTTTTATGCATTGAAAGCACCATATTTAACAGATATTAACAAAATGTAAATTATATATGTCTGTCTCAGCCACACTATTGAAACCACCTAATATTCTAGGACCCCCTTGTGCTGCCAAAACAACTGTGGCTCGTGGGATCTGGCACAAAGAATTTAGCAGCAGATCCTTTAAGTTTTGCAAGTTGCGTGGTGGGGCCTCCATGGATCATATTTGTTGTTCCCGCACATCCCAAAATGCTAATTTGGTGGTCAATGCAGCACCTTGAACTCTTTGTTGTGTTCTTCAAACCATTTGTTTTTCCACGTGGCAGGGTGCATTATCCCGTTAAGAGTACACCATTGCTATAAAGGGGCATGTAGGTGGTACGTGTCAAAGTAGCCTCCACATGAGTGGCAGGACCAAAGGTTTCCAAGCAGAACATTCCCCAGAGCATAGCACTGCCTCCTCTGGCCTGCATTCTGCTGCCATCTCTTCCCAGGTAAACATATAGTCAGAGGAAGGTCATGTTCAAGCATCAATGGAGTCCAACATAAGTTAAGCAAAGTGGTGAAGCCCGTTCAGTCATTAATCGTACCGTTTTGTGTGTTTTTTTTTTTTTTTAAATTTGGTTGTGCGATTTAGATTTTAGTTTGCTGATTAGAAAATTAGATTTTGTACAATTTTTTTTTAAAAAAACATTTTTAATTGTATTTTTGTTACTGATGAAATGAAAAATCTTTCCACGTTCTTCCAAACTTATTGTAAATTGAGAGCTCTTCTTCAAGCCTATCACACAAGGACAAAACACATTAGCACTTAGCTCAGGCTTGGTAATCATACAAAAATGAGATTCATTGCTATTTTTTCACCTACTTTCACTCTGCATTTTTAGGATTATTTTCCATGTAATTATTCTGCTTAAACCGAAAGTATCCAAATATGGTGTTCAGTGGTGTCTGAGTGATACCTGAAGATTAGTCGACCTGTTTTTTGCATGGACTTTTTTGTGAAGTTATCCAAGCATGTGACACTTTCTGGGGGTGGAGTGGGGGATGGGCTTGGCCAGTGATGCATGCAGTGTTACTTGCCACACTAGGTGCTTAACAACCTGTACAATATCACTTTAGGCAGCAGGAAGAACATGTAAATCTCAATTCAATGTTATCTAGGTTACTAGTATGTTTAAATTGAAAAAATGCCTTTTTTGTTCTTTTATATGTACAGTGATGTGTTTTATAATAAAGCGAATGGCGATTAGTTGATTTAGTAGTTCTTAAAGGGTTACTTAGTTCACTCTAGTGGTTATGATGCCATGACTACCCTGGCCGATGATGCCAGTCACCATGCATTGGCTGAGCGTATACGCTGACCACTTTCAGCCAAGGCATTACATTCTGTGCATAGAATTGACATTCTCCTGCTTTGTTCCGGGCTGGCTAATAATATTAAAATTATGCTGCCAGAAGTTGTTATACTTTGAAAGGCATTAAACTCTGTATGTGTTGTTTCATAGTGAGACATGACCCCTTCAAGTCACTGAGGGACACTCCTGCCCCCATGACCGCATCAATGAGCTGATGTGGTTATGGGGGTTGGATTGTTCCTTTTAAAAGATTACCATAAGCCAGTCTTCCATAAGTGAAATAGCCAAACTGCTCATTAATACCATCAGAATTTACTCTATCACAACTGTAAAAGAATGCATTTAATAGAAGACTATAGCATTTAAGAATACAAATATCCCTTTAAATAGGCACCCCCCCACCCTAAAAATAAATGAAAAAGCAAAATTTAAGTATTAATGGTCTTCAATGCCAAAGCTCCCTTGGCTCTCCTGACCCCTTCTCCTGCTGCCGGCTTTGAAGGATCCAACCCTCCTCATCGAAGAGCATTAGGGGCCTAATAAACATGTGTAGAAAGTTGAATCAGGGCTTTCTAATGGGACTTCTGCATCACGTTACGGTTTCTCATTTTCTATCCCATAAGCGCCAATAGTGTCTGTTACGATGACAGCCTCTTGAAGAGGCGTTAACCCTGCAAAGTAAACAGGGACAATGCACCAAGACTACTTCATTCAGATGGAGTGGTCTGGGTGACTATAGTGTTTTTTAATGATACAATGTAATGTAGTGTATGATGTCCCTGCACATAGGTTGCTTGAGTAATCCTGGTAGGAGTACTCCGCCAATGAGAAATTCAGTTGGAAAAAAAAAAACAAAATCTATATATATATTTTGCTTTGCATGTATCACTGTTTAAATGAACCAAATGACTTCTTGTGTATATAATGGGGGGAAAAATAATCCCTGGTTATTTTAACAATCTATTTGCCTACATTGATGATATTGTTATGGTTCTAATGCTTATTACAGCACATTATGTCATGTGTTGGTATGTGGGAATACCCAAGATTTCATCTTTAAAAAAAAAATGTATTTTTTTTTCGTATACGCCTTCCTTGTTGTACTTTTTTTTTTTTCCTCAATGTATGTTTCATGAAAGTCCCATGTTGTGAGGTCACTCAATACTGCATATAATACTGTCCCATCAGTGTTTGTTTTCAGCATCTGTAAATTTATGTCATGTTTGTGCAAAACAATCAGGTAAAAGGCTATGCCAAGGCAGGCTAACCTTCAGTGTTATATGAACTGCCTTCTCCACTAGTGCATCCATTTCATAGACCTCTGAGGTTAGTCATCACCGGTCAATGTGTATGTCACGTTAAGCATAAAACTACTTCCACAAAAACAAATGGTCACATGACATGCCTTTCTTCACAGTGGATAGTCCCTCAAATTCAGTGGTTGTCTGAAGTTCTGCAGTGTTATGAGATGCTTAGTGTGCTTTTGGTTGTACCAACATTAAATCACAAAAGTTCCCAGGTATTTTTCTCATTCATTCCCATTTAGCACAAAGTATTAACTTGAGAAGCAATGAGTAAAATGTAATTTGTCATCTATAGTGTTTTGGGCATTTAAAGGGACACTATAGTCAGCTTAATGTAATGGCTCAGGGGCAGTTACAGTCCCTTCAAGCTCATCATTGTAAACACTGCCTTTTACAATGCTGCCTAAATCTACCTTTAGTAGCCACTAGAGATACTTCCTGGATGAGGTCCTGCAATCTTTTGACTATGGCTTCCCTTTTAAGCTGTGTTAGCAAGTGCCACATTTGTTTGTTGTATTGACATTTATTATCGGGAGCTGAAGTCTATTGGTAATTTATTTATATTTTTCTTTGCAGTTCTTCTAAATACTGGCACATGTGGGAATGTCTAATATCGTTTTAGGTGACATTACCTTGAATTTAAACACTTGTCATGGTAAATAAAGATACAATGACTAAAAAGAAGTTCCATAATTGCAATCATCAGGTTCTGTGTCAACTTCATGTTGTGGTTATGGTGCTTAAACTGCATCTTAAACTTTGTGGTTCAACACTAAATAGACATGTCAAAATATTAAATATTCTGTGGTGGTGTTTGCTTCAGGTCTGCTCCAAAAGTTTGCCAAAGGAAAAAATGTAAGTTGCTGAAAACTCCTCTGAAGGGTCACATTCAATCTGAAGCTCAACGTGAATCCACTTAGGACCTTCCCTTAGAACCTTTTACTTTGTCATGTTGTGTAGTTCCATTCTCCTAATGAACACATAATGAAAGCTCTGGCCACAGTGCAGATGTTAACTGCACTGTGTTCACAGGGAGCAATCACCTTGTGGCTAACCCTGCTCTTAATAGCAGATATCACCACACTATCACAGTGCCAGGCTGACAGACCACACGGCAATTAGGTACTTGCTTTAACTCTGCGTGTTTCCTGATCTGAACAAGTTAGTGCTATGCCTTTGTAAAGCCAGGGTTCCTATGCTTTTTTTTTTTTTCCCCCACTGATTCAGGCAGATCATAATGCATATTACCTTATTCTCAAATGTTTCTTTTAGTTAATGTTCCGTTTTGTAAATGCTGCTTTTTTTTTTTTTTTCTGTAAATTGTTTTGGATAAGTTCGATACCAGCACAATGGCTGCTTTATTAGTCTGTGTCCATGCAGCGGTTCTTAGCCCAATCCTCAAGACACACCAGTTGTCTGGCTTTAGTCTGTATTCAGTTTGGAAATGTCTAAATCATGAACTTTATTTTTTTTCCTGTGTTGGTACACACATGTTTTAGCCAGAAGTGGTATTTGTCAAGCCATAACAAAGATCACTTGTGGTTGATGCATTGTTGTGTTTGTAGTGCCAATAAATTAGATGGCTTTTACACTTATAGCGGCAGTATCACCGTCTGGGGACTTTGCTGAATTCGCAAAAACCACCCGAAAAGTGACATTTCCACTGCGGGTCTGGAGGATGGGGCAGGGGGAGAAGGCAAATGTGATCTTTACTTACCTCAACCTGCCATCAACTTGTTCCAGTGGATCCTCTTAAGAACATTGTACAGCGCTACGGAATTTTCTGGTGCTATATAAATAATAATAATCCAACGTCACTGCTGTACTCTCGCGCATGTGTGAGAGTACAGCATTGAGGTCTAGGGAGGATCCAGCAAGACCAAGAGTTCCTCCATAGTCACAGCCAATTCCCTGCAGTCATCAATGGTGATGCCTGTTGGGAATGACTCTGTAGCTCCGTCCTGAGTATAAGATAATCAGGCAGAGGAGAAATACAGCAACCAAGTAGTAGCCTATCATAGCCCTGAAAACAACTTTAGCTTTAATGAAGCGGTTTTGGTGTACAGATTGTCCACCTGCAGTCTTCTCTGCCATTTAGGAGTTAAATAATCTTGTTTATACATCCCTAGTCAAACCTCCCTGCATGTTAATTGCAAAGCCTACCTAATCACTTCCCGTAATGAGACATAGGAGGTAGGGATCGACAGATTATCGGTTTTGCTGATATTCCTCTTTTTAAATTTTTTTAAATTTATTTTTAAGTATCTGTATCAGTCGATAATGAATGGGCGCACCGGCCTGGGGGGCGCTAGATTGGAGTGACTGGCAGGAGGTGGGCGCACAGCGCTCCCTCCTGCCATGCACTCTGTGTAGCGCGGCCGAGTGGACTTATGTTTCCTGTACCCTGCCGGACTGAAAGGAAGTGCTCACTGAGAGAGCACTTCCTGTCAGTCTGGCTGGGCACAGGAGACTGAATCTCCTGTACCACGGTGCGCACTGCTCCGCTCGGCCACGCTACCAGGAGACACACCAGGGAGCAGGGACAAAGGAGGGGAGAGAAAGAGGGGCATTATTTGACGGGGGGACATTATGGGACAGGGGGTGGGGGTAGTAAGGAACACTATGGGGTCGTAAGGAACACTATGGGATAGGGAAAAGGGGGTGGTAAGTAACACTATGGGGCAGGGAAAAGGGGGTGGTAAGGAACACTATGGGACAGGGAAGGAGGGAGAGGAACATTAAGGGAGGACACAAAGGTACAGGAGAGGGAAGGGCAAATGAACACTGGGGTAGGGGGGGACCACCAAAAGACAAGGGAGAGGAACATTAAAGGGACACTATAGTCACCAGAACAACTACAGCTTAATGAATTTGTTCTGGTGAGTAGAATCATTACCTTCAGGTTTTTTGCTGTAAACATTGTCTTTTCAGAGAAGCAGTGTTTACATTACAGCCTAGCCTAGTTACAGATCCTTCCTGGGTCATGGCTGCCTAAAATGCATCCAAACATTCAGTATCTCCTCCCTCTGCATGCAGGGCCGGCGCGTCCATAAGGCGGCACAGGCGGCCGCCTTAGGGCGCACCGGCTCCGGGGGCGCAAGATTTCAGTGACCGGCAGGAGGGAAGCTCTCCCTCCTGCCGGCCACCATCTCCGCCCCCAGTGCGGCAGGGCTGCGATCAGGGGCGGCGAGGGAGCTCTAACCTCTCTGCTCTGCTCCCTCGCGCGCTGCCTGTCTGCTGATGCCGCGGGAGCCGGAATATGATGTCATATTCCGGCTCCCGCGGCATCAGCAGACAGCCCGCGAGGGAGCAGAGCAGAGAGGTTAGAGCTCCCTCGCAGCGCCTGATCGCAGCCCTGCCGCACGCCGCCCAGCAGCCCCACTGGACCCCAGGGAATGATCCACACCAGCTTTCCAGGTAGGGAGGCTGGGTGGATATTATTTATGTATTAAAATAATATGTGATATGTATGTGATGTGTCTGTGTGTGAGAGTGTCTGTGTGTGAGAGTGTCTGTGTGTGAGAGTGTCTGTGTGTGAGAGTGTCTGTGTGTGAGAGTGTCTGTGTGTGAGAGTGTCTGTGTGTGAGAGTGTCTGTGTGTGAGAGTGTCTGTGTGTGAGAGTGTCTGTGTGTGAGAGTGTCTGTGTGTGAGAGTGTCTGTGTGTGAGAGTGTCTGTGTGTGAGAGTGTCTGTGTGTGAGAGTGTCTGTGTGTGAGAGTGTCTGTGTGTGAGAGTGTCTGTGTGTGAGAGTGTCTGTGTGTGAGAGTGTCTGTGTGTGAGAGTGTCTGTGTGTGAGAGTGTCTGTGTGTGAGAGTGTCTGTGTGTGAGAGTGTCTGTGTGTGAGAGTGTCTGTGTGTGAGAGTGTCTGTGTGTGAGAGTGTCTGTGTGTGAGAGTGTCTGTGTGTGAGAGTGTCTGTGTGTGAGAGTGTCTGTGTGTGAGAGTGTCTGTGTGTGAGAGTGTCTGTGTGTGAGAGTGTCTGTGTGTGAGTGTGTCTGTGTGTGAGAGTGAGTGTGTCTGTGTGAGTGAGTGAGTGTGTGTCTGTGTGAGTGAGTGAGTGTGTGTCTGTGTGAGTGAGTGTGTGTCTCTGTGTGAGTGAGTGTGTGTCTCTGTGTGTGTGAGTGTGTGTGTGTGTGAGTGTCTGTGAGTGTCTGTGTGTGTGTGAGTGTGTGAGTGTGTGAGTGTGTGAGTGTGTGAGTGTGTGAGTGTGTGCGTGTGTGAGTGTATGTGTGTCTGTGAGTGTGTGCATGAGTGTATGTGTCTGTGAGTGTGTGCGTGAGTGAGTGTATGTGTCTGTGAGTGTGTGCGTGAGTGAGTGTATGTGTCTGTGAGTGTGTGCGTGAGTGAGTGTATGTGTCTGTGAGTGACTGTGAGTGTGTGCGTGAGTGAGTGTATGTGTGTGTGTGCGTGAGTGAGTGTATGTGTGTCTGTGAGTGATTGTATGAGTGTTGCATGTGAGTGTGTCAGTGTATGTGTGTGTCTGTCAGTGTGTGTTTGTGAGTGTCTGTCAAATCAGTGAGAGTATCTTTGTCATTGAGTCTGTGTGTGACTATCAGTGTGTCTGTCAATGAGTGTCAATCAGTGTGTGTGTGTCAGATCAGTGAGTCTCTGTGTTTGTCATTGAGTGTGTGTGACTGTCAGAAGAACACTAAGGGACAGGGAAGGGAGGGGACCAATAATGGACGGGGAGAGGGGCTGGTTAAGAGGCACATAGGTGAAGATGTTATTTTTGAATGGGGGGGCGGAAAAATACATATTCGCCTATGTACCCCAAAATCCTTGCACCGGCCCTGTCTGCATGCAGACACTGAACTTTCCTCATAGAGATTCATTGATTCAATTCATATCTATGAGGAGATGCTCATTGGCCAGGGCTGTCTTTGAATCATGCTGGCTTTGCCCCTGATCTGTCTCCTTGTCAGACTCAGCCAATCCTATGGGGAAGCATTGTGATTGGATCAGGCCACCACTTCTGATGTCAGCAGACTGTTAGTTTTTCTGAGTCTAACAGCATGCAGAGTTACAGCTTCAGGCTTGAATACAGTAAGATTTTTACTATATTTATGGAGGCATGAGGGGCCCAGGGGGGCTAGATGGTGGTGTTAACACTACAGGGTCAGGAATACATGTTTGTGTTCCTGACCCTATAGTGATCCTTTAAGGGGAATGGGGGGAGGGGTGGGGGCACTAAGAGACAAATATACATTGCATCCACTACCCACCCTGCATCCACCACAGACGCACTGCGTTTTCTAATCAAATACTCTCACTGCATTCACTACACACACATATAAATATTCTTGAAAACATAAAAAAAATCTGACTGGCATGTATATGTTGTGCATTTACCACTTAATAAAAAATAAAAAAAAAAGATTTGCAAAAAAAATTATAATAATAATAATAATAATACGGTAATTGTACAGAATATCGGTAAGCTATCGGCCTGAAAGTTCAGATTATCGGTATCTGCTCTAAAAAAAATCAATATAGGTAGATCCCTAATAGGAGGCTACTGCAGGCTGTTAATACAGTAGAAGATAATAAATGATAAAATAAACACACTTTGCATGCACCCTTAATAATGGCTTGAGAATAATCAGTTCGTTTCTCAAGCTATTTTGTGAATGGGGTGCTACAGATTGTGTTAGTGTCATGTGTCACTCTCGTCTAAAGCTCCCTGTTTTAACAATCTCAGAGAAGCATGCAGAGCCAAATGGCGCTGAAGAGATGACTTTGGGTTTGTCAACTTAACCCTTAAATGTAAGCTGGCACCAGGAACCTCCTTGCACCATAACAACTTAATTCTGATGAAGTTATTGTGCTCGAATCCATTAAGCAAATTAGACTAATATCCAGTTCATTGTATACATAATGAAGTAGAAAGTGTTGGTGCAATTAAATATTATACAAAGGTATTTTGTTGAAAAGGTGTGACTCTTTATAATACTCGCAGGCCTTTTACTTTTAAATTAGTCTATTCCACAGTGACAAGAGAACCCAGCTGACATGTTGCACATTTTGCTATTCCATATACCTAACAATAGGTGTTCTAGAATCTATTGCTGTCTGTTTTCATTTGACTAGTAAATTGTGTGGGTCTGGGTATGGATTTCTCTGTCTCAATTATCATACATCTACATCCGCTGTCTAATGCACTCTTGTCTACGTGTGTTTTTTACGTATTGTAGAAGAATTAAAATGACATTGAAAGTGTGCCCTTTGTGCTTGTTTGATCGGACCGTTTGTTATAATGTAACCAATTCTCTCCCTGAAAGTTTGTGTGTTGCCCAAGAGTCCTTTTTAATACTATACTAGGATATGTGACTCAATGCCACAACTGTTTCAAGCCTTTAATAACTGCGGGAAAGGAGCCATTTCTTTGATGCTGTTTTACGTACATTTTCTGTGTGAATAAGTAACCACCGTTAACATTGCGTTTGGAAAGTCTCCTTTGGGGTTATGTCCATGTATAGGGCCAGGGTAAAGGTTTATATGAAACTACATATTATACATCATATTATGTACATGCACAGGCTTAGAAAAAAATGGACCTTTAGTGCAGTCTTCATTTCACATAAAACGACGTGAGGATTATTGCAAAATGAAATCTTGTCTTGAATGAAAACCTCTATTCTGTGGCTAGAATGGAGTTGTTTAATGTGTAAATGATTCCATAAAGGCAGTTTGGGACCATGCTGGATGTAGGCAGTGTGGGGTTGCTATCAGTGGATTTATCTGTTGAGCACCACGTTTAGTGTTTGTGAAGTATGAGTTTTCTAGTGTAGGCTACAGCTATGTGAATTGGGTTCATATTTGCAGCATCCAGAAATGGACTCTGCCTCTTCATCTTCCTACAGAGGAACTTCTGCTGCTGTATGCTCGTGTTCAGCAAGGGAAGGATTCACACTGCGTTACGTACCACACTTGAAACCGGTTGCCTGGGTGACCAAAAAAGTATTTGCTTCAATCCAGTTTTTCCCCCAGACAGCCTGCAATTTAAACCTTGAAAAATAATTATTTGGCACCGTGTGAAGTTTCTGTACAGACGAGGTGCACATTTCTCTTGGTGAGTGGGCTGAGCTGGGCTGGCGTACAGATCATCCGGCACTTGTGAAAGAGCTGTAATGAGCTGGTGACATTGTCTGCGCCGTCGTAGTTAAATGCTTTAACGGAGCCTAACGTAGTGGAGTGGTATCTGCTGTTAGACCCATTTCCCCAAAGTAACTTTTTAATTAATATACATAATATATTCTTTCTTGTGCTCCAGTTATAATTTTGGCCTGCTCCAGGTGCAAGATCTCTCTAATTCTGACTATAAAGAAGCCTATTAAATTATTCACAAGTGGTATAAACATGGGGCATTACAAGTATGCCGTTTGAGATGCACTAAAATATATTTTCTTCTGTTGAGCACTGGTGGCGCCTTATCAAGAATGCTGCATTAATTATTTGTAACCTATGATTATATAGCTGATAGACACATCAATGCTGTAACTATACCATTTTGTTCTCTCGAGCATCCTATGTGAGTTTTTTGTGTGTGTTTTGGAACAGCTGTTCTGCATGATGCTGCTAAAGGTTCTCCATTGTGGGATGTGAGGCCACCTGTGGGTGTCAGAGCTCATTCTGTATGAGCGTAGCGAAGCTTGTATGGAGCAGACATCTCATTATTTTGGCCTTTTGAGATCTGACTGGGATCCAGCTTCAGCCAAACTATTGCTTCTGAAAAGCTGCGCTTTGTTAATTGCCTGATTAGAAAAACTCCTAACAGACTCCTGTATGATGTGATCTGGAACCTCATTTGTAAGTTATCGCTTTGAGAAAGCAGTTCTTGTAATGTCGTCTTCTTTTCAGAGGGTTTTTTCCATTTTTTATTTTTTATTTTTTTTTACCCCACAGTGGTTTCTGCTTTTGAAGTATAAACTTATTAGGGGGAGGGGGAGGGGGGGGTGTAAAAATGCTATTTTAGGCGGTGCATCTCGTTAGCAGTCATTGGGCCTCATCCCTATCACAGTCTGAGTTTTTGCCTGTGAAAGTGTTTAAGTTTCCAGCTGTAGACCTTCTGCAGGGAAGTGCGAGTGGGTCATTCTGAATCTTGTACAGGAAGATCTGGAATAGATCAGAGTATGCTGGTCTGCAGGGTCATTGTAATGGGTGGAGTGGATCGTATAAGTTGAGCCTGTCTTTCAGATTTTGAATTAACCACTGTGCTCTCTTTCTCTTTACAGATCTCCCTTCCTGTGACTTCATGTTTGTTTCCTTGGATATTCTCCTCCCTGAGAGTCTTCTTTCATGTACTTTTGCTTACAACCTGTGCTTTGGAGTACTGGATCTGGTGTTGACTTTTAGACAAATCATCTTGGCCTGACATGAGCTCCCAGACTCATCCAGGTAGGTTTTATAAACTTCCTAGGTAGTTAAGAATATATAGATGGTTTGTAATAGTGGTGTATTAATTTGTGAAATTAGTGTCATTAAGGAGCTATAGCGACATTAAAGGTACACTATAGTCACCAGAGCAACTGCAGTTTAATCTAGTTGGTCTGGTGAGTATAATTATACCCTTCAGGCATTTTCATGCAAACACTGCCTTTTCAGAGAAAACGCAGTGTTTACTTTGCAACCTAGGGATACCTCCTGTGGCCACTCCACAGATGGCCACTGGAGGTGCTTCCTGTGGCAGTGCTGCACAGTGTGATTTAATGCATATCTATGAGGAGGTGCTGATTGGCAAAACTGGTGTTTGGCCCTGCCCCCATTCTGCCTCCTTGAAGATTTCCGCCAATTCAATGCTATCTCTATGAACCCGCACGCTGCTAGAAATAACGTATGTTTTAACTTTGCTTTGACTGGGGAGTATCACACACAAACCTATACAAAGGGGGTGATTCACTAAAGTTTTTAAAATATTGACTTACTTTAACCGTCACTTTTCTGATCATATTTATTAAAGTGATCTAAATAATGGGTTTTCTTAATAGTTATTTCTGTTGGTTTTCCAAACTTCTAAATTCTGGAGGTAGAAGTGAAACAGAATATTTTTCTGTCGGGAAAACAAGGAAAGATTGCTAAATCTGTTGTGTTGCAGGGAAAATACTGTATAACAAAAAAAGTCTATTGGGGCAACCTCAACAGATTTAATAAATTACTCCAAAAATTTAAGAAAACATGTAAACATGTTTGACACTTTCATAAATCTCTATCAATGTTTTCAAGGGAGAGAGTTGGTTAAACTTCTAACAAGCTCATGAATAGGCAAATAAGAGACTATCAAAATGCTTTTATATTTATGTATATACTCTGCACCATTTATGTTTTGTGTCATATTTTTCACATTTCCTGTGAAGGAAAATCACTAGTAAAATAGAGGCTAATATTAGAAGATTTCCTATTTTAAAGTTAACTTGCTATCTATTCTATTATTTAGTTGTTACTTTTGTGAGTGTTAAAGGGGCCATTTAGGCATCACAACAGCTTCCTCTAAAAGAAGTTATTGTGCTAGGAGGCCACCAGGAGACATCTTACCTCATAATGTTAAACCATTCTTGAATGGTTTAACCCAGAATTGCCTCCAACACCAATATCCGCTTCTGAAATAGGACTTTCAGGAAGCGTGGAGTGCTGCAGTGCATTCCCACCCATTCCCAACACTGGCTTGCAAAAGGTTAGTTCCTTTGAATGCCAGTTTTGTGAACGGGGAGTCACTGATTGGCTGAAAGCACCAGCTGACCACTTGCAGTCAATCAGCGGCGCTGCTCCCCTTCCGCACTTCGTGATTCCTGATAGCAAAATTTCAAAACCCAGATGCCACTTGGAGGGAGTTGCGATAGGCCGCTTCAGAGTAAGTTAAGTGTGTCTGGGTGCCTCCTGGCACCATAACTGCCTTTGCATGAAGTTGTTTTTGTGCCTGGAGTGTTCCCTTAAACACCCCAGTGTGAAGCTGCTGTGTCTGCATATTTGTATATTTTTCTTATTAAAAAGAGCATTTGTACAGTGAATATGTCCGAATTTATTTAGTATATATTGTTTATTGTTTTTAAATACGGTTAAACATACTAAGCTGCCAAAGATGGATTTATACTTTCAAGAAGATACTGTTGGTTGCAACTGCTGTAATTCTTCCTTTCTGCCTTTCCAAGTGAAGTAGAAAGAATAGAACTGTCTTTCACTTTGCCTCCTTTCCCAGCATATCCGTAATGGAAATAGGGGTTGAGTTAAAGGACCACTATAGTGCCAGGAAAACAAACTCGTTTTCCTGGCACTATAGGGTCTTTGGGTCCCCCCCACCATCCTGTTCTCTGCAAAGCCAGAAAAGGTGTGGTAATGCCCAGTCCACCAAGTTCTGGCTTTATTTGTCCAAGATAGCTTTGAAGTTAGATGAATATAATTGAATAAATTATTTTGTCAGCCATATACCAATATAATTGGGTAGAATACCACTGAAAATGAACAAATGGTCAGATCTGGCGCTAGGGACCTATATATCATGGATCGTGTGTCACGCCAGGAGTGAATAATTCATTGTTGCTCTATAGAATATTGCTTTTTAATGTGATTGGCTACCTGATAGAGGCGGTATTGTCCATTTCAGTATGAGAGGGGCTTTTTTGATTGTATAGAATGTGGCAGATGTCAGAAAGTTTACATAATGAAGTTCTCTTTTGAAGCTGTGACTTCAACCAGAGCTCCTGAGCAAGGTGTACAATGTTACATATGACTTGTCTCTAAGTCTAGATTCAATGTAAACGGACTGTCTACTCTACCATATGCCTGAATCGCCTCTTGGATAGAGTTTTCTTTAAATATGCTAAGTGACCATTAGCAGTCAGGAGACCATTTTCTTCCAGTGTCCTATCCAAAAGAAACATTAATGAACCACAGATTAACAATCATGCTTCCTTTTGTGCATATTCAGAATGGGGAAAGCACAACCTACAAAAAGAGTATAGATATGGCTAGCAAAACTTAAGCCGTTAGGAAGGAATAGTGAAGTCGGCTATAGTAGGTCATAAATAGGAAATGTGAAAAAAAAAATTACACTTCTATCACATGAAGATCCGGGTGCTAAACTGAACCAAGCACAAGCCCCAGGGAGTAGATATCAGTGGTAGAAAGAGGATCCAAGCACTCAAAGTATCTTCAAATGTATTCATTGGGACAAGTGAGACACCCCGCCACGTTTCGACCTCTGAAAGGGTCAAGCTTGACAAAGACCCTTTCAGAGGTCGAAACGTTGCAGTGTCTCACTTATCCCAATGAATACATTTTGAAGATAATTTGAGTGATTAGATCTAGGGATCGACCGATTATCGGTTTTACCGATATAATCGGCCGATATTCGGTATTTTCGGCAATATCGGTATCGGCCGATAGAGATACCGATATTGCCGATAATACCTCCCAGGACCGCCAGGCTCATTACAAGCCCGGCAGTCCTGGGGGGGCGGGCAGCAAGCGTTTACTCACCTCCCAGCAGCTCCTCCAGCTCCCCAGTGTAAATCTCGCGAGACCCGCGGCCAGCTCTGACGGCCACGAGTCTCGCGAGATTTACACTGGGGAGCTGCTGGGAGGTGAGTAAACGCTTGCTGCCCCCTCCCCTCCCCCAGCTAAGCCAATGCCACTGGACCACCAGGGATTAACATATCCCCCCTCCCTGGCAAGGCAACAAGCAGGGAGGGGGGACAACAAAAAATAAATAATAATAATTAAAAATAAAAAAAAAATAATAATATAAAAATATATATATATTTTTTTATAAAAAATGCCCCCTCACACACACACTCTATTATTATACACATACACTACACAAACACACTGTGTATATAATTCAGTGTGTTTGTATAGTGTGTGTGTATATATAATGCAGGCTGTGTGTGTGTATATATATATAATGCAGTGTGTTTGTATAGTGTGTGTATATAACGCACACTATACAAACACACACTGCATTATATATACAAACACACACTGCATTATATATACACACACGCACACTATACAAACACACACTGCATTATATACACACACTATACAAACACACACTGCATTATATACACACACACTATACAAACACTGCATTATATACACACACTATACAAACACACTGCATTATATACACACACTATACAAACACACTGCATTATATACACACACACTATACAAACACACTGCATTATATACACACACACTATACAAACACACTGCATTATATACACACACACTGCATTATATACACACACACTGCATTATATAAACATTACACAAACACACTGCATTATATAAACACTGCATTATATACAGTGTGTTTGTGTAGTGTGTTTATATAATTCAGTGTGTTTATATAATGCACACTACACACACACACTCTGCATTATATAAACACACTACATTCACTATACACACACTATACAAACACACACACTTTGCATTTAGTATATACAGCATTCACTTTACGCACACTACCCACACACTACACAAACACTCTGCTTTCATTATATACACACTAGACAAATACACACTGCATCCACTACACAAACACACACTGCATCCACACCACTCACACTACACACACACTGCATCCACTACACACACACTGCACAAACACTGCATCCACTACACACACATACACAGCTCCCCTGTCTAAACACACTGCATCCACTACACGTGGCATGTATATTTTGTGCATTTACCTTTAGAAATAGTTTTTTATTTTCCAAAATAGTAAATGTACAGAATATCGGCTATCGGCCTGAAAGTTCACAGAGTATCGGTATCGGCTCTAAAAAATCAATATCGGTCGATCCCTAATTAGATCCTCTTTCTACCACTGATAAATAGTAAATGTGACATGTAATTGAAAAATATTCATAGTATTTGATGGGAAGACTGTCAGGGTTTTGTTTGAGAGCTTGTGCGAACTTCTCCTCTGTGAGTGTTTAATTTAGAATCGCAGTGACTCCCTTGTGAAGACTGTGCTGAATATGTTGTTGGAAGTAAGCCTGAATTTGAAGGGGCGTGTGTGCCAGTAACCGATTAGGAGGCCTGATCCTGTAGTGACTATGAGTTGAGAAATTATACCTGATCCTCTCTATCTTGTCCAGTAGATATTGGACGGTGTTTGTTTGAGCAGATTTTAGTTGCTGTCCTCTTTATGTTAATTATGCCATACTCAGACAAGGGATACATCGTTGCCTTCAGACATGTGTTCTGCTTGGAATTTTGGGTAGAAACATTCGTTAGAGTGTAAGGTCTATCAAGGATTGTGTCTTGCACAAATGCTTATCTGCCGTCCTGATCTGTCAGAGTTGCAGTTGGGAGGAAAGACAGAATTTGTGTATTAGCAGTACCCATAGATTTGTTTTTAGAGGGAATTTTACTCAAGATGGCTGCTTTAGTGCGAACACGAGAATGCGTGCGCACGAACAAGAGAAATATGCTTGTGGCTATTTACCAGAGTATCTGAAGACACTTGCACTAAAAAATTCGAGTTACTGCAGCACTGGTGGGCGGTAAGGACATTTTACCATCAAGAAAGATGCATTAGTGGGCGGTAGGTATAAAAAGGTTGACTACCCTTGGTATAGATTGTGATAGGATAGGTTTAAAGACCAGTAGGCCTTTCGGCATTTAACATTTAACATTTAATTGTTTATCCATTGTGGGGCGAAGACATGAGTAAGAGACTTGAGAGCCCTTAGTTACCAAAAAAGTAGCAGGCAGCAGATTAAGAAATAATTTGTAGCTAATGTTGATCATATATGAGCTGGGCATCTCTTGCAACCTGAAACATATTCTTTTTTTTAGCCTTAATTGAGCTAAACAGTATAAAAAAAAAAAACAATGTCCTCACACAAATGCAATAGGTGTAAATAGGTGTAAAAATAACAGTAAAGAGTTTGCAAAGTTGCAAATAGTATTTTTTTTTTTAAACAAGACGACCCTGCAAATGTAGATTGTTCCCATGACTACTCTTGTCAAGGTCCGCCAGGTGAAGGGCCATATTCTTCATCTGTGTAGTTTGGCCTTCCAATGTGCCAATTATTGCTGATTGCTCCATCAAGAGATTGTTGTGGTGTGACTCGACCACGCCCCTGCTACTGACATTTTTGGTGTCTCTCACTGCACATTGTCAGTCACACAGCATCATACAGTTTTGAATTACTCGGCGTGACAACCATCATGCAGTACACAATTTGAAAACCAGAAATTTCAATTACCGTAACAGCCATTTTTAAAAATAAATATTTATGTATAATATACAATACATTATATTGAAAGAAATAATTTAAGCTTGAAATCCTAGAAAGCATTAAGTGTGTTGCGTTGGTTGAAATAAAGGGGGGGTGGCGTTTTTAAAAAAAAAAAAAAAAAAAAAAAAATTATTTTAATTATTTAATTTTTATCGGGTGGTGCATTCCCATCTCTGCAGAGCAAATGGCCAGGGATGTGCTGAATAGGTCTGTGGTTTTTAGTAAATCAGAGCTTTTAATTTTTGTTTCTTATTAACATGCTTATAATATTGCATTTTCCCTGCTCTCTCCAGAAATCTATTTAAAACTGACATTAAAAGGCACGTGCCCGCTCCTTCCTGATTCTGTACTGAAACAATACCAGACTTTGTTAGAAGGATTAATAATAAATGATGTGGTGGTCATGTTTAACATATGGGTTCTTTGTGAATGGGAATGCCGTTTTACAGCTCTTTCCCACCAGTGGCAAATGTACCTGGTGTTTAAAAGTGCTTTAATGAACAAAAGGATGGATAATGCAGAAGCGAGTCTGTGAAAAGCATTTTTAGTGAGTAGTTTTAGAATGTGGGAGAGCATTCCATGCTGCAGTTAATGGCTGATTTGTGATGATGCTTTTCTGAGCTTCTGTTCACTGCCGCCTGGTGCCTTTTGATCCACAGAGCAGTGAAACAAACTCTATTTATAGATTACTGTGGACAGGCTGTTCTGTGTTGGATCTGCCCTGTTTTCATATACATTTGGTGTATCCCTCCTCTCATGATGTTTTGCAGTGATGTCCTTCTGTTAAGTAATGGTTTCTTCTATTTTTTGTTTGTTTTTTTTGTTTAAGCAATTGGATATGGTGTGGTTTTAATCATATTTGTTTCCTTTTTTTTTTTTACTACACGTTAAATGTTGGCTAATTGGTTTACGTTATATTACTTTTGTTCATTGATACATTGCTGCTAACCCACACGAATAACTACGGCTGTATTGCAGCAGTAATGATTTAGGTGTTTTCTAGGTTTATATCTAGATAACCTGTGTTTAAAATAAAAATAAAAAGAAAATTGTTATGGTTGTCATGTTAAAGGAACACTCAAAGCACCATAATCCTTACAGCACCCCTCAACTCACCCCCAATGTAAGTAGTAAAAATTATTTGCCTTTTACCTTTATTATACACCACTGTTTTGACTTTTTAAGTTCTGTCGGACTCAGGTCACTGCTTCAATGGAAAGCCAGAAGATCTTGCTAGGAACTTCCGTTGGCACTCCTGAGCTAAACCTTTCCATACTAGCGTTGGCAGATTTATTCTCAGCCAATGAGCTTAGCCCAGGGCAGAGCGATGTCAGAGAGACAGTGACTGTGCAGTTCTAGTGTTTGGAGTGTTCCTTAAAAAATAGACCACACACCCACTGTAAAAAAATAGTACATAAATTATCTATGGGGAAAAAGCCACTGGTGAATTCTCATACTCATTGTCCTCTTGTTGATTACACCTTATCTGTAGACTGGACAGATTTTTGTTGCAATATGTCAGATGCAAGCTATCTGTTTTCTGTTTACTTTATAGGTTCAAAAGGTACATTTTGTCTTTTGGGTATCATAAAGGAACATGCATCACTTTTTTTTTTTTTTTTAAATGCAAGCAGGCACTTTTAAACAAATATACAGACCAATATAAAGCAAGAACAAATTTGAAAAGTATGTAATAAACATTTATAAACTTATAATAAATATGGTCAGGTTGCAGTTGTATCAAAGTAACCCTTTTTTTTTTAAAGGGTTACTTCAACCCTTTGCAGTGGGAACTGTCCCCCACTCCGATTACAATAAAGCCTGGAAGAAAGATTACCTGGAATCCAGTGTCAGGTTAAGCTTGCGGTGCTACTTTCCACCCCCTGTCCAGACATCCCTGGGGCTTTGCATGGTCCAATCACAGGCTTATAATAGAGGCATGCTCAGAGCCGGCAAGGGGAAGGAGGATGTTTAAAATGTAAAAATGAAATAATCCTCCAATGGAGAGAGGCGGGAGGGAGCGCCCACAGAGTTGGAAAGGGAGAACAAGCCTCCCCTTCCAGGCATTCGGCTTGCAATGGTAAGATTGTAACGTCTGCTGGCAGTGTGCTGTGCCGAGGTGGGCGGTCTGTTCTGCTCTCCATTGTCAGTCAGTTCTTCAGAATAGAGATTGGTGAAACACTTTTTAAATAGGTTTTTCTCCCAATTTATACATTTGCTAGCAAAACTGCTTATATTGGCAGAATTGTATTATTTTTAAAATGAGGTTGTTATGGGCATAAGGGGTACACTTTAAGATGGTTAATTCTCCAGGCATCTAGAAAGAGATATTAGACGAAAGTGGGTAATGGGACCAACTAATAGGAGGTAGTGCTGGCTAGGAAGTGTAGGAACAGAGTGACTAATGTAACTCCATTCAGATGTTAGCATGCTGACAATATGGAGGAGGTCTGTCCTGTTTGGGTAAGTGTTCCCAGGCAAGTTGGAACAATGAAGATAACGGTAAGAATGACAGCAGACTGGAAGTTATTACAGATGTAACGCCCACTTCTGTTTTGACAATGTGACACTGTAGCGGAGGGTCAGGTAAGGCATATGATGAGTTTCCTTTGAATAAGTAGATAATTGTGGTCTAAAGTATGTTTATAGAGGTCAGTTTGTTTCCAAATCATACGTACAGCTCTCCTTGCATCTAGAGACATGTTTGTTTAGGTTCCCCACGTTGGATTTTCCGTAAGTTTTGAATATGGATAACTAGTGGGTTTAGAAACTGGATTTATAGTGCTAAATTGGCACAAAAGCTGGAGGCCACAATTTCAGGTTGTTCCATCATATCTAGTAGATTCGGAATCCTTTAACACCCTTTCATCAAACTTGAGTTGAATGGATGAATTTAAATGAGTTTGGGTTGTATAAGCATTTTGGTGTATTTCAGCAGAGCACTGCCGAACGGTCATTTATAAAACTTGTCTCTCTGGCAATTGTAAAGTAGCAAACCAAGTTCCTCTAGGAATATAGAATGGTAAGTTTGAATGACAGTGTGTTTCTATCCAGACTATATGAACTCATTGATCTGTATTTACTGTGTAAAGAGCTTTAATAGTATAACAGAAATGAGTGCAAATGTGTGCTTTAGCCCAGCATTTCTCAATCTTTTCAGCAGAACTATCCTTGTATGTCATGAGCATTTGTTTAAGAATGTTTTACCACTCTAGACAAAAGTAGAATTTGCTGCTCTTAATATATATATATATATATATATATATATATATATATATATATATATAATATCACATTTCCCTTTTAGTTTTTTTTCAGTATTTTTTTTTCCTCCTCTTCTCTTCTTTTCTCTTCCTTCTCTCCCCTCCCTATCCAATGTCTGTGTGGGTGTTTATGTTTGGTAGACTGTATGCGCACATATGTGTTTTGCGTGGGGGTGGGTATGGAGGATGTGGTATGTGTGTGGTATTTTGTTTAATATATATATCCCCCTCACTAGGTCCATGGGTATATGTACCCTGGGTTGAGAATCAGGGCCTTTTCACACTCTTGTAAAACATTTTTTTTAGAAGGAAACTTTTCTTGTTTATACCACAGAGTTGGTGGAGCAAGAACTCTGAAATAGGTTATAAGTATATGTTTGATTTTTAGTGAACATATCCCTGAATGGTTGTTGCTTTTCTTTTTGGAAACACTTATTCCAAAATCAAGAGTGTTACTATATTTTCTTAAGGTTTTATTTCTAGAGATTTGTGAAGGCTGTAATCTTGTTTTAGCAGGGCCTCCCTCACCCGTTTCTCTGATTGTAAAGTGCTGCCGAATATTTTGGTTCTATATAAATACTAATAAATAAAAAATATTTGTGATACATATTTATAGAGCAAATATTTATTAAAATATTGTGGATTACGAACATTGTATATCATGCTGTAAAAAGGTGCTTTACTTTAGTCCTCTGCTGCTTTTTTTAAATTTATTTATTTTTTTATTCAAAATCATCCAAATCTCTCACCTTTTTATTCTTTTTATAAATGATGTATCGGAATGCCCAAAAGATATTGCTCTTGCTGTCATAGTTCTTAATCTCTGCGCCTGCTGGGGCTCATCCTCTAACCAGTCAAAGGTATGCTGTGTTCTTTAAGTATGCTTGCCTTTAACAGCTGCTGAGAACTGCTGGGTGACATTTATCTTTAATATTTTAGGGTTTGTATTTTTAATTTTATTATAAATGTATGCATTTGCTTTATTAGTTTCCGCAGTAGATTGGCGTCGCCCTACTAATTACTTTCCAAGAGCAGATAATAATGCTGTGTGTGCCTTGGGGCTGTGCACTCCTCTTGTGATGCTCTGAGTTGGGAACACGGAGAGAACAAGTGATCAAGGCTGAGCATTTCCTCTGGACGTGTAGAGACAAGTTAAACTTGTGTGACGTGGATACTGACTTTCTATTGAAATACTTTTATTGTAAGAGTGTTACACAATTGTTCGCTGCAATGCACATGGCCATTATGAAAAAGAAATGCATGTGTAAAACAGTAGTTTAACGCTTATGCTGTGTCAATCCATAGACTTCTAATTGGAAGGGATTCAGTAACATAGTTTATAAAATTGTATTAACCATGCATTTGCACTTTAATTGTTTACAGTTATCCTGATACTTGTTATCATTCCCCAGTCCACTTAGTTTCTTCACTGATTAGCTGGTCAGTTTTTTTTTTTTTTTTTTTTTTTTTTTACAGGAAATATAAGCACCCACAATATCCATATCACAGTACTATTTAAAGCAGCAACGTTGAATTATATTAAACATTAGAAAATAACAACACAACATGCAACTTTACTCTTATGTTTTGCTCAGTAAGGCAAATCCTTTTTTTTTTTTTTTAATTATCCTTATTGACTCAGTAAATATATTCAGTGACTGTGAAAGCTGTTTTGATCCAGAGTCCCGGTTTGTAACTTGGTGGCATGGCTCTAGGAGTGACCTGGAAGTGTGAGCAGGTGCACAGCTTCCCTTTTTATTCCCGTATGCCGAGGCTACAGAAAGCTAACCGGATTCTCTGCATTGATAGGATAAGCAGACATTGGCTCCGGCTGTGTATTTTTGGTGCCTCTGCTTGCGTTCCAGACTCTGTGGGAAGTTTTATGGTTAAAGTTACAGCTGGGGTTTTCCCACAAGTTGAATGTGTGCTGTCTTTTGCATCAAAACAACCATGTTTCTATTTTTCGCTCCAGTTAGGTTCCTGGCTGTTATGTAACACTCAAAGGACCACTCTCGGGTTTCTGAGATACATTTTCTTCCATTTTGACAATGTAGTTGGACAGGTGTAGACTCCTAGCGTGCATGCACTGTTATCTTGGTAAAAGAGATTAAAAATGCCCCCATCCACGGCATGATGTTCTCACTGATGTTTTGAGTCTGTCTGGAAGTCGGTTGTTGTAAAGCTTACGTACAAGTTAGTTTGTCAGACTGATGTGTGGTATGTTTATGGACACAACATGCAGAGTTCTGGCCTGAAGACAATGTGTGTCTGTTTTAATGCCTGCACTGTTTAATACTGTGGAATGTGCAAGTGTGAGTTTTGGATGACAATTAAGAACATGAGGTAATGTTGTCACCAGGACACACCTAGATTTGCCTCTGGCAAGATCCAGAACGTTCCAACAGTTACTTTGCTGCTAATCTGATCCCTTTTAACCATTTGTCAAGAATTCCTGGCCTTAAAATCTGTGGACAAATTGTAACCTAGCCCAATGTTATCAAATATTATATAACCCTTTTTAAAAATACATGTCCATTGTCTAGTTTTGTAGGTTACTTTATTATTATTATTATTAAGTAAATTCATTGCTTCCTTTCTATATCCGAGATACAGAGTTACTGTTTAACCCGAATCCTTGCAAGAGAAATACATTTTTTTTATACCTTCAGCTCCTCCTTTCTTCATAGATATTTTTTTTTTTTGTATTTCAGTGGGTGCTTGAAGTGAAAAGATGTCATTATGATGTCACAGCCTCACGAGCAGCGTGGGATTAGCTAATTCACAGCATTTATATTAATAGCTCTCCTTCCCCCATTTCTCTTGCATAGCACTTGCTTGCGTCAGACACCTTCTTCTCTCTGCCTCTTAAGTGTCAGCATCTATTTTATTCCTCACTAGCACAATACCTTATAAAAACAGCTTAAGGTTTTTGAAATCGCTCCAGGTGTTCCTTTGTGCTATGTGAACTGTTAAGAAAAATGCACACAATAACACGGGCCAATGGTGACATTTAGGCTGAGTAGAGTGGTACATGCAAAGGAACAATTGAATTCTGCTTTATTTCCTAAGCATATAATTCTAAGACCTTGGAACATGTGCATGTAGTTGTCTGAATATAGGTTGTTTTCTGTGATCTTTCTAAGGAAACTACCCTGCAGTAAAAAATGTGATGGTGTGGCATTTGTTTTTCAGATCTTTTCCTCTTTACACCTGACTCCCAGTTCTCAGCAAGTCGAATCACTGGTCCTGTAGATTGTCTGGTGACATTTGGGAAAAAAACAGTGTAGTATGACTTACTCTTGTGCTGATATTAACATGATAGACCTGACAAAGCTTGTAAAAAACAAACTATACTTTGAGTCTGCTTATTGCACAGTAGAAAACGAAAGTGACTAGTTCATATTTCATGCTATTGCCCCCTTTAGTAAATCTCTTGTCCTATGATTTGCATTTGCTTATAGGAATCAATGGTAACTTCCAAGAGGTTTGAATGGGTTACAAAAACTTGTCTGATTCTTCTTGTTTGGCACCTACCATGTTTCCCCGACAAAAAGACATCCCGAAGCTAGAGCTTGTTTTCTGGGGATGCTCCTAATATAAGCCCTACCCCGAAAATAAGTATTTGTCGTTCGCTAATCTATGTTCGGGGAAGTACATGGATACGCAAGATTCCATTCGCGAGTAAGCTTAACTATGTTTGGGAGTGTTTCCCTGAACATAGATACGCAAGATTCCATTCTCGAGTAAACTAATCTATGTTCGAGAAAGTTTCCCCAAACATAGACTTGCAGGATTCCATGCCCTAGTAAACTTTTTTTTATGTTCGGGGAAAAGCACACTTTTCTCCCAAAAAATAAGACCTCTTCCAAAAATAAACCCGAAGGCGTTTTTAGAGGGACAAATTAATAGAAGACACAGTCTTATTCTCAGGAAAAGACGGTATGTGGATTTGCGGCAGCATGTATGCAAAATTGATACATTAGGAGAGCAGTATCTATCCTATGCATTTTTTAGCATTGTCTATACCTACTGCAATTAAAACTCTGCACATACACACAATACACCAAAGGTTTGCATTCTCTATGAATATTAGAGGACTCAAGGCTAAAGATTGAAGGCTGCCAGAATCAGACCAGTGACTTTTTAGGTCCCCAGTTTGGGTCCTATGCAAGTTCAGCCCCCTTTGCAATACATCTGGTGATTGTACTATGATTCTTTAAAGCAGGGCGCCCCAGGTGCCAGGACGCCATGGCGCCTAGGAATTTTGCCTTGGTGCTCCTTACCTCCGAGGCAGGCGGCAAGCTGGGTGGTCATGGAGGCGGGTGGCTGGCTGCGTGAATAGTAGGCGGACGGCGCGCCGCTTAATGAGATCAGGGCCGGGGATATAGCGTCCTATTCCGGCCTCACTAAGCGGCGAACGCGGTAGCAGAGCATGAGACATCAACCTCGCCGCCTGACAACAATACGTGCAGCCAGCTGCCCGCCTCCACGCCCCCCAGCATGCCGCCTGTCTGTACAATCCCCCAGCTGGTCGCCCACTGGACTCACAGGTATTAAAACAAGCAATAGTGAATTTATAGCAGGTATAGTTGAGAGTAAGATACTCAGATTAGGATAGACAGTATAACTAGACAGTGATGCTACTCTACTGGGAGAAATAGGCTCCTACTTAAAGAACCACTATAGGCACCCAGACCACTTTAACTTAATGCCAGGTCCCCCAAGTTTTAACCCTGCAGCTCAAAACATAGCAGTTTCAGAGAACACACGGCTGTCTTACAAAATAGAGCGTTCTCATTATATAAAAAGTTTGTTGGAACATAACCTGGTTTAGTTTTTCAATATATCATCTCTAGTAGCTTTCACATCCTTTTTCCATCTCAGACTCAAATTGTCACACAACACTATTAAGCTGTATTTAACTGGCATTCAACACCACATGTATACATTGTATCCAAACAACCCTAGTCTTTTGTCTTCATACTCTATTAAGAACATATTGAAAGGAATACACAAGGCCGGTAACACTACTCCACTGCTAACCATTCACGAACAGATATTCAAGGATATGTCAGACTTATTAGATACAACCCACTTCGAACATGCCACTAATTGAGTAATCAAAGCAGCTATCTACTTGGCCTAATTTGGCTGTGTTAGGCCATGCGAATTCACCATACACAGTAACAGAAATTTACGAGACTGCCTTAAGCGTTCTTATCTAGTCAAACAGCAGGATCACTGTGTCTTATCCTTGCCCATCACAACAACAAGCCAGCTGGGTCAAGTAGTTCAAATCACATATTCTCCTACTCTCAATAAATGGTGCCCGGTTAAGGTTCTGGATTTATATCTCCAAACATTACCTCCACAGTCAGATGTCCCTCTGCTGGTCCTCCACAAGGTCGTCCTGAGCACTGCAAAGTTCATGCAGCACGTGCGAGTATTACTGATTAGACTGTTTTGAACGCTAGTAAATTTTCAGGACCCCCCCCCCCTTTTTTTTTTTTTAGGACTGGGACTGCCTCTACGGCTTCCATTCATGATATACCAGTTCATGTCATCAAGTCATTAGGACGTTGGAAGCCTTTTCTCTGTACATACCTCAACCTGTGCGAGAAATGAGGTATATTCTTTGTATTATGTTATCATGTATTGAATAAATATTCTTTGGCAAGACACTTCTATTTTTGCCCACTTTATTACAGGCCTACTGTATATGTCTGTTTCGGCACACTTCAACCGACTTTAAAAAAAAAAAAAATTAAAAAAAATAATAATAATAAAAAAATATGTGTGTATATCTAATATATATATGTGTGTGTATATGTGTATATATGTATGTATGTGTGTGTGTGTGTGTGTGTGTATATATGTGTATATATATATGTGTGTGTGTATATATATATATATATATATATATATATATATATATATAGTGTGTATGTATGTATATGTAGAAAAGTAGAGGCTGCACTCACGGTCTTTAGTTTCAAGTTTGAAAAATGAGTTTTATTCCATGTGTCAAAATCAACGTTTCAGTCCCTGTGTGGACCGAAACGTTGATTTTGACACATGGAATAAAACTAATTTTTCAAACTTGAAACTAAAGACCATGAGTGCAGCCTCTACTTTTCTACTATTGTATACAACTCTTAATCCCTAAAGGGACGGGCACCCGGCAATTTAAACCCACTGCATGGCAGCAAGAGGTCCTTTAAGCGTGAGTGCAAGGAGAAATATATATATATATTTTTTTGTGTGTTCAGTTCAATCATTGTAATGTTGGCGTGTACAGTATTTTGATGTACATTGTATATATATGACCAAGTCAGTAGATGTACTGTGTGTGTGTGTGTGTGTATATATATATATATATATATATATATATATATATATGTGTGTGTGTGTGTAATTTTTATTCATTAACAAATTTTATTTTATTTTACACATGCAGGGAGACTGCTTGTCAGTACAGGCAGCCCCCCTGCAGGCAGATACTTGGACGCCTATTGTGGCCATGTGAATGCTCTGTTAGAGTGACCACTTGGCCGCGGCGGCATAATTCGCCGGGGGGGGGGGGGGGGGGGGGGAGAAGACTGTCTGGGTTGTCAGGCAGTCCCCCCACACTGGGTGCAATGCAGATTGCAGGGGGGGGGGAGGGGGATGGCGGCGATCAGGTAAGTAAATATTACCGTTCTTGGTCCTTAAGGGGATGTTTCCAATGACTGTCCTGAACCTAAATAATATTGTGATGGAGCTTCTGTACCACTGGCTGGGTACGTCCGCCATGGACCACTTCCTAGCTGGAACAGGGGACAAACCGCAGCACTAGTCCTGGAACCGATCCCTCCTAAAGCCGAATGGGGAATTCGCTCTAGACACCCTCAGGCACTGGACGGCAGGTCCTGGGAGCTCTAGTCCTTACAAGGACTTTCCCTGCTGAATCCTCCAGGCTGGAACAGTGATTAGCCCTTTCCCCTCCAAGTAACCAGACTACACATAGTTCTGGGAGTACAAGCTGGAATACGTTTAATGGCAGCCACAACTGGCCTTATATGCAGGTCCCCATGCAAGGGGCACTCCTTCCTGGACCTGAGAGTAGGTTACAGTAAAAACATACACATGATTACATTGGCTCTCAGGTTTCGGGATACTCCCATACAAAACAAGATAATCACTCCCCTGTGCCTGGGAGATAATTGAGTCAAGCACTGTGTTAAACTCAATTGGCTCAAAGCACAAACACACATTTCCCAAACACCCCAAAAGTACCTTAAAAATACATAACACCCCTGATAGCCCCAATCTGGGTGACCAACATATCAAAAAATCACCCAGATCTGTTCAGGGGTTCAGGAAGTCATAATTTGACTGACCGCATGCATGGTCCCCTAGCCGAAAATAGTTCCATAGAATCATGGCTAAGTGCTGCTGGGGACCGACCGAGAAATGCAGTGTCTTTGTAATGAAAATAGTTCCAGGGCTTTCGCTGCGAAGTCCCTCTGAAGCCTATTAGTGGTTTTGGTCCATGCGCACGGCTGCCAGGAAGCTAGCGTTCGGTTCTATGCGCACCAATGGAAAGTGCAGAACCAAGGGGAATAAAATATGGATCTGTACAGTTGCTGACCAGGCCCATAGTCAGTGGGCGTTAGGCTGGCAAGCAGGCTCCTCCAGGCGCTTGTGGCAAACTCAAAAGGACAGGGCAGTTTGTCAGAAATATATTTCCATTTAAATGAATAGCCCGATCCAGTGTTCCAAGTCTCGGTAATCCCAGTTATGTCATAATGTTCCTTGTATGTAATGTCTCGAGCTCCCCCATTTTCCTTCACAAACTTCTTGCATTAGCAAGCAGACATTTAAATGTACTATTTGATTCTTGAGCTTCATTTGAATAACATGTAATTAATAACGTCTTGCTTGGTCTTCAACTGAATTCACTTTTCTATACTATATACCTCTGTACCATCTACCACATTTACCCTTTTTTGACCCCACCCTCCCCTCAGTCCTAGTTTAAAGACTCCTCCAGCCTACAAGCCATATTTACACCAGCACAAAAGACCCTCTTCCATTTAGGTGAAATCCATCTAGTCTATAATGATTTTTACCCAAGCGCAAAATCGTCCCAGTGCTCTAAAAAATGAAAACTCTCCTTCCTACACCAAGACTTCAGCCACGCATTGACCTCTCTAAACTCCCGCTACGTTTTAACTGTAGCACAAAGCACAGGTATTTAGTGTTTTGTTTTGTTTCCATTTTAATATGGTCTGCAGCTAGATTTTAGGATGCAGGTTTTTTTTTTTTTTTTTATTGCAATATCATTCATATGAAGGTCTGTATAAGTGCTGTAGTTGCTAGATTAGAATAAGTAATTTTTTTTAAATACCTTGTTTTGTTTTAATTTTTTCACTTTGGTGTGTTACTAAATTCTCTATTAACCCTGTGTAAATATGTTTTATTTGGACTCTGTTAAAACAGAAAAACCATTGGTCAGCACCATTTGTGAAGATGAGCCAGAGTTGTCTATTTTTTTTTTTCTTTCTCGCTCTCTATTTTTTTTTTTTTCTTCTTCTTCTTCTTGCTTTGTTTTACTGCTCAACCCCTGCTTGGTTTCCAGGCCTCCAGTAGCTGCTTGAAAAGAATTCCTCCCTCCTGATTAATTTCAGGCATGCAGTGTGGAGTAGCTCTTGCGTCAATAGATCGTCATCAACCGCTGGCTGTCTGGATGAAACATAAACACAGAGCCAGGCTTCAGCCCAGCTGAATGTAGGCCAGAGGTTGTTAGAGTCTTAAAGGTACAGAGTCTGATTATAATCTTTCGTTTTGCCCTCCAGAAATGTTGTCTTTATTTTGACTGCTCTTTTTTTCCTTTCAAATAAATTTAGTCACCTCGGTTGCTGCAAAGTTAAGTTTTAACTCTGAGACATAAAGCACATTGTTGAAATGCCTAGAACACTCAACTTCGATCTGTGCAATTCAGATATTTCTTGTTTCAGAAAGTATGATCTGTCTAGAAGCAAAGGCAGAACATGGTTACCCATGTGCCGTGTATGTTGCTTAACTGCTGTGGTTTGTGCTATTAGATCACGACTTGGCAAATTTGCTTTGGCTCTAGGAGCCAGCTCAAAAAAAGTTAAATTTAAAATAAGTTATTTTTATTTAATTTTTACATTTTTTAAAACAAAATTTATGCTTTAATTTCAATCGCATAAATAACAGATCTTAAATTTACACATAAAGAAGGCTAGAACCAAATGTCTTAGACTTTTAACTAGTGCAGATAATGAATATATTGGATGTGACACACCAGATGTTTTATGAAATGTATCCGTTTTTTTCACGTGGATTTTTGTGGCCTTGAACATGCCTTGTATTTTTAGAATAAAAGTACCAATACACATTCACTCTCTGCAATATATGAGAGACCCTAAACACCAATGAGAGCTTGGTGATGCTGTGTCCAGAGTGACCTCATGTCACTGTATTGAAGCAGCAGGAGGGCGCACAAGGGAGCAGAGCGAAAATAGCAGGAAGATTACAGCTCCCTCGCCACCCGCCTCCATTGCTCACTGCCTACCAGCTTTTGGGCCCCTGATGACGGGCGGAACACAGAATTCTACCACTGCACATTATTGGCACAAGCCACGTTGAACGAATTGACAAACACTCATGCACCAGGGATTTGTCGAGCCCTGTACTAGATATTGTTACTTTAGTATATTAAGTTCTAGTGACCTATTTAATTCCCCCTATAATTCACTTTTAAGCTTCCAGCAATTACATGTGTTAGGATAATAAACTAAGGGGTGACGGGGGTTATTCACTGACTGCTGAATTTATTCTCTGTGAAAACTGCAAAATGTAGGCTGAAAGAACTAGCTTTGACTGTAGTAGAGTTTTCCTAATCAACTATTTTTGCAAAATGTTGCAGTTAGTTTTCAATTCACTGCAATATGGTGTTTAATAAATATGCACCATGGTCTCTAACTAGTCTTGTCCTAGTCATTAGTTAATAAACTCTCCTGGCGCACTGTCACCGGTTTGTCTGTTAGCTTCTTGCAATCTTTGACAGAAAAACAAGGCATATTCTGCTCTTTTGTTTTGATCATTTCCCATGGTAACAGCTCACAGTGGAAATTGCATTGTGTAGGAAATGAACAGAGGAAATTTGCTAGATAACTTAAATCAGTAACCAGTTTACAACAGGCAGTAATTGCGTATTTAACTCCATGTGGAATTTATCATTTCATTTTGTTTTGTCCAATCACCAGATGTGTCCCTGGATCATTGCTGGCAGGGTCCCAGGGAGTTCTTGGAGTGTGGCTGTGTTTATTAGGAGTTTGGAGGCCTCTCTGTGGGTGTGTGCGCGCTGCATAGCCTAGATTTGAAGCACATATTTAACCTATCATTCTTTAAGATTTAAGTATTCAAACGCATATTTGTAAAACTATAAACTGAATTGTTTTGCTTATGCTTGTGTAAATATTTTTATATTGGCCAAATATAACTGTGTGTGTGCAAACACACACACACACACACACACACACACTCACTGCCTGGCATAAAAAAAAAAAAAAAAGTCGGCACCCACAAAGTCACACTCCACCTTTGGCTTTGATTACAGCATGCATTTGCTGTGGCATTGTTTCGATAAGCTTCTGCAATGTCACAAGATTTATTTCCATCCAGTGTTAATTTTTCACCAAGATCTTGTATTGATGATGGGAGAGTCGGATCACTGCGCAAAGCCTTCTCCAGCACATCCCCAAGATTCTCAATGAGGTTAAGGTCTGGACTCTGTGGTGGAAAATCCATGTGTGAAAATGATGTCTCATGCTCCCTGAACCACTCTTTCACAATTTGAGCCTGATGAATCCTGGCATTGTCATCTTGGAATATGCCCGTGCCATCAGGGAAGAAAAAATCCATTGATGGAGAATAACCTGGTCATTCAGTATATTCAGGTAGTCAGCTGGCCTCATTCTTTGGGCACATAATATTGCTGGACCTAGACCTGACCAACTGCAGCATCCTCAGATCATAGCACTGCCCCCATAGGCTTGTACTGTAGGCACTAGACATGATGGGTGCATCACTTCATTTGCCTCTCTTCTTACCCTGATGCGCCCATCACTCTGGAACAGGGTAAATCTGGACTCTTCATGCCACATGACCACCTTCCATTGCTCCAGTGTCCAATCTTTAAGTTCCCTAGCAAATGTAGGCCTCCCCCCCCCCCCCCCCACCCATTAGCCTCACTGATTAGAGGTTTCAGTCCCAATCCCTGGAGTTCCCTTCGCGTTGTGCATGTGGAAATGCTCTTACTTTCACTATTAAACATACCCTGAGTTCTACTACTGATTTTCTACGATTTGATTTGACCAAACGTTTAAGTGATGGCCGATTACGATCCATCAGGATTTTTTCCCCACCACATTTCTTCCTTGAAGACGATGGTTCCCCATTATCCTTACAGTTTTTAATAATGCGTTGAACAGTTCTTTTTTTTAATTTTTTTTTTTATATTCTTTATTTTTGTCGTGCATGGTATAACAGAATGGCCCATGGTGCCACAACAGCATTCCAGGGTTAAACATTTATAAAAATTGACAACGTGGCATATAATAATTCTGCACATTTTTATATTCATATGTGTGGACGTTTGGTAGCCTGTAGTCCTAGGAGGTATGTGTGTCACGTCGGAGCAAGTGTGTGTTCAGCTAAATCATTCATACCTATATATTATGGTACGGTTATCTGATATATCCTCGCTGCTAACACCTTTCTGCAGATGCTTATAGTGTCAGAGTCGCAGTGTCCACCCGTCAGGTGTGCGGTATATATGAGTGTCCATATTGTGTAAACTAGTGCCGGGGCTATAGGTGCAGCACCTGGTGAGAGGGCTGCTTGTGTTGTATAGTCGGTAGGCTATTGTTTATGCTACTGTGGGGGATATTATTGTGTCGTCGTCAGAGGGTCGCTCAATATAAGTAAAAACAGGTAAAACAAGTATAACTGTGGTCCAGAGCTCTTATGTTGCTATAATTATTGTGGGTAGCCAACATAACAAGTCCCAATCAAACGTTCGGGAGGCGGCCGTTGCGGACCGCGCCGCTGTCGGTCGGCGGTTGCCTTGGCACGAATGTGGTCACTTTCGCCAGGTCCCAGCGGTGGTTCTTGGAATCGGTTCTCTGAAGGCCGTTTGGGGGCATTGAGTCCATCGGGAGTCCCAGGGTGGGCAGTAAAGCCTTTGCTTCCATGACGTCGCTGACTGCGTGCCGGGTCTCGCCTTGGAGGATCAGGAGAGTGCGTGATAGACGCCATTGGTACGGTATCCCTTTCTGTCGGAGGAGAGCGGTAAACTGTTTGACGGACCTCCGCCATGCCAAGGTGCCCCCCGAGAGATCTGGGTAAAAGGTAAGTTGCACGTTGAACAGTTCTTAACCCAATTTTAGTAGTTTCTCTGCTTGATGCATGCCATGATTTGACCCTTCTCAAACAGACTAACATACTTTCCACGACTACAGGATGTGTCTTTCGACATGGTTGTTTAAGAAATGAGAAGCTACTTATTGCATCAGTTGTGGTTAAATAACTTGTTGCCAGCTAAAAGATAATCGCCCATGCAGTAACTATCCAATAGGAGGCTCTTACCCATTTGCCTATTTAAATCCAGGTGGCCTTATGACTGCTCCATATGTATGCGCAAAATGTCAAAAATGCGTACCTGATAATTCAGTCAGGTTTCTAATGCTATACGGTAAACCCCTTTTTTCCCCTCACCATCTTAGCATCCAGTCAAGTTAAGGTCTGCCAGTTGACTGTGATCAGCACTGCAACGTACTTCTTTCATGCCTGACATGCTGTCACTTTAAAAAGCATAGAATGTTGTCCCTTATTGTTTTAGCAAATGTGTATATATGAAGATTATTTCTCTGTAGTATCGTTTCTGATCTTCCTTGGCTTTGCAGCTGTGCCATTGGCATATATCAATGAACACTGCATCTAAGCGTGTCATGAGTAGGTACACAAGCAGTCACTTACCTCAAATGACACTGACACATCCCATAATTGGTGCATGCCAGGAACTGTCATTTTGGGCATTGTGGCTGCATTTGAGTACTGCTCCATCTAGTCCGTGCTGTGTGTGGAGGAAGTCTGTGGGAAGCAAATGTTCCTTTAGGATATCTTTAAATCTGTATGCTTGCTGGTGATTTCTCCAGTTACCGTATATTATAGATGGAATATATACCCATCTATATGTGGACCTTTCATCCACACAGTTTGTAAATTACATGATTACTTTAAATCCACTCATTAACACAACTATTCCTCTAAAAACAGGATGCAGAAAGCAGCCAGGAAAAAAACAAAACAAAACCATTACAGATCATCTTTAGAGAAACTGTCAACTGTGAGATAATTGCACAATGTAATAGCTAAAGGTTAGCCATTATTTTTCACCCCTTTAAAATGCAGCAAGTTCATGTCTGCTGTATAATGCAAAAAGCTAAATGTCCTTTGACTCTCCGTATGTAACTTGTGCCTGGTGAATTGTTAAGAAAAAATTGCCAAGCGTGAGGGGTATAGTCGGGAAAATGGAGACTCGCTACAGCTGGTACTGCAATCAACAAAATAAGTAGCCGTCAATCTTTAAGAAAACCTCTTGTGGATCCCACTGTTTCTGTTTAACATAATAACAATATAGATGGAGGACTATTATTTTCATGTGCTGTAGCTTGAGGTGTACACAAGGTATATTCGACCTGTAAAAGTATACACAAATCCCACAATGATTTGCAAAGCATCATGGGAGTGAGAGTTGTATCATAGCTGAGGATCTACCAGTTGGACACACTTGCGTTGTAATTCTGTGGAGAACAGTGCTAATATATCTTCTGGTGGAGTATGCAAAGAATGTATGTTTGTGCCGTATTCCTATTGTGCGTGAAATTGTTAGCTATATTCTGGCTGCTGGAAGCATAATTCTTATCTGGTCCCTTTAGGTGTAAGCAAGTGGGTTACTCTCTCTATGAACCACTGGCTGCCTAGTATAAGAAGATCACAGAGTATTTCAGAAAAGGGTGTAGTATGTATAAATCATCGCTTCCTGATAAACATAAAGGCAGTACTCTCATTAATGTGTAAATAGTGTCCTGACATTTTTATTTATTATAGTAAGACCAACCCCTTTACTACGGAGTGGGAATTGTAAACATCGGCAGAATTTTCTGGGCTTCTCGACTTGGGTAGCATGCCATGTCCGGCTTTGCTGTATTTAAGTCTGTAATCTTTTAATTATCATGATTCCACCCCCCCTCACCCTTTTTTTTTTTTTTTTAACCTTGCTAAATCTGATTCTCTGCATAAAAGAACATGAATGCAAAGTGCCTTGTTGAGCTAGAGAATCTTTTGGTGTTAAAGTATACGTGGGCAGCAGTGAGCCGGAAGTGTGAAGATTATGACTGCACAAGCTGTGAAAATGAGCAGCATGCAATTAGTCTTCATTTCATCTACCGTTAAATTATTTCTTAAAAAAACAAAACAAAAAAAACTCATCCTCTTACCTTTATCTATCCAATTATAATATGCCATGATTGTTTGATTTTGGCTTATTATAATTATTCTTAATATCGTTTTTCTGTGTTAACCCCACATCAATAAGGCCTTTGGACCAACGCTGGGTGTCTGGGACTCCTGAAATGGAATGGGCATTAAACTGTGTGGAGGCTTGCTTTATTCAGCCTGGAGTTGCCTTAATGTGAAAAGCTCAGTTAAATATGCATTTCAGCGTTAAAAATTTACTCAAACCACCATAACTACTTCTGCTTTTTTTAAGTGGTCATGATGGTAGGCGTCTGATGTGCACATCCAGAGAGATTTTTAAAATTGTGTGCTGAGGACAAGTTGCAACGCTGGCACACCTGACTTGGGCAGTAAAGAACTTTTACAGGCCACAGGCCACAGGCCACCTAAAGTAAATTCGGTGTATAAATTATGCCTGTCTGGAAACAAATTACTCTGGCAACAGACATACCTGCTTCTCCTGCAACTCTTCTTTCCCCTCCCAATCGCATCAGTTATTGCTTTAAGTGCCTACCCTCCTTTCTCTCCCTCAGTTCCACTTCCTCCCCCCTTGCCGTCTCAACACACGTTCATGCCCTCTGAGCTGGTAAAATGGTTCAATCAAAGGCTTCTCTAGGAGTGAGAAACCTTTGATTGGACCATGACTCCCGTGATGTCAGATGGGGTTGTGCTGAGAAGCTTCGCCTAGAATTGTATTAAGGAAAGTTAAACTTTAAAATACTCTGAGTAATGCCAGTAGAGTACAGTATTATTCTATTAACCATCAAAAAGGTGAAACTCTTTTAGTATTTTATTTCCCTGGTTTAAACTTTGAGTGCGCTGCTTAGATGATATATCTGAACAAGAATCTGTATTGATCCAAGTTGTACTTTTAATGTTCTACAAGTGCAGGTCAGACATGCATACATATCTAATGGTTTGATTTATACCATTTAATTTTAATTGGGAATATCGGTTTGTAGCCCTGTAGTTTGGTGCCCATTTTGATTGACTTCTATAGTTGGGTTCTTGATTTTGAGTTTGTGATTAAAAAAACAACCCAAAAACATCCACTTTTGGCCAACGATTCCGGATATATTGCTGACTTGTGTTATTTTATACATTGCAGAGTTCCGACATCTGCTCATTACTGCTTTAGGCCAAATTCTGGTGATGTATGACACAAATAGGAAGTGCATGCACACCATTGATAGAACACTTACATTTGGGATTCACTGATATGAACCTTCTACCTCCACCCCCCCCCTTTGTGACCCTTGCGCATGAAAATTTAACAACAAAATTGAATAATAGTGTCCAATCAGATGTTTAAACTGTTTATAACGGAGTTTAAGCCTGCCTGGGATAGGCATAAGGCTATCCGAACTAGAAGATAAGGCCAGGGACTAATAAAAGTATTTAGAAAATTGGGCTGAATGGTTCTTATCTGTCGTCACATTCTGTGTTTCTATTGTCACACTATTTAATGTGAAATCCTAAAGAGCAATTAATAAAATAAAAATAACAATTTATTTATATATATATATATATATATATATATATATATATATATTATAAATTTTAAAGGGACAGTTTAGTTACTCAGATACCTTTATCTCAAGTAAGTGGTTGGGTGCAATGGCTCTGTCCTTTTTAACCCTGCAATGTAATTTTTATTTATTTCACATTTTTTGATACTGCAATGTTTACATTGCACGATTAGATCCACCTCTAGTAACTGTCAGTTTAGCCTCTTCTGTTGCACTGACAAAGTAAAATGTCACTTGATGCGGAAGCCTATAGAAAAACATTGAATTAAGTGCTTCCCTATGTGGAAAGTTGAATATGCGCACAGCACTTGCGCACACTGGGTCCCCAATGCTACTCTGAGGAGCATTGGATTGGACCATTGCGGAGTAGGTGAACAGTCCCGAGGGAGACCTGACCCGAGGAGAAAAAAAAGTAAAAGTTTTAAGTTTCTTAAATTTTATGACAAATTGGAGCAGGCCTCTTCCCTTAATGTAAATATTTATTTTTTTATTTTTTAACAAAGTATAGTTTTTATCTCCTGCTGTTGATTGAAGTTTAATCACACACTGGGGGCTGCTGTAAGCTCTAGCTGACAACAGAACAGGATATAAGAAATTCAAAGTGAAACACACTGTGCTATAAAGGAAGCTTCACAAAATTAGACCTATTTTCAGGAAGTTTGTAGGTTAGCTCTGTGAGATACAGGCTGGAGAGATGAACTGGGGGGGGGGGGCAATATATAGAGTCATATCAATTAGAATGTGTGTATGTACTGATATATACAGACAAACATACTGATCTAAGGGATACAGGGGAGCTACCGTATATACTCGAGTATAAGCCGACCCGAATATAAGCCGAAGCCCCTAATTTTACCCCAAAAAACTGGGAAAACTTATTGACTCGAGTATAAGACTAGGGTGGGAAATGCAGCAGCTACTGGTAAATTTCTAAATAAAATTAGATCCTAAAAAAATTATATTAATTGAATATTTATTTACAGTGTGTGTATATAATGAATGCAGTGTGTGCGTATGAATGCAGTGTGTGTGTATGAATGCAGTGTGTGTGTATGAATGCAGTGTGTGCGTATGAGTGCAGTGTGAGTGCGTTAGAGTGCAGTGTGAGTGCGTTAGAGTGCAGTGTGTGTGCGTATATATTAATTGAATATTTATTTCCAGTGTGTGTATGTAATGAATGCAGTGTGTGTGTATGAGTGCAGTGTGTGTGTGTGAGTGCAGTGTGTGTGTGTGAGTGCAGTGTGTGTGTGTGAGTGCAGTGTGTGTGTGTGAGTGCAGTGTGTGTGTGTGAGTGCAGTGTGTGTGTGTGCAGTGTGTGAGTGCAGTGTGTGTGTGTGAGTGCAGTGTGTGTATATGAATGAAGTGTGAGTGTGTGTGATGCAGTGTGTGTTTGTGTATGTGTTGGTGGGGGTGGGCATTTTTTAATATTATTAATTCTTTTATTAATTATGTAATTTTTTATTTTTTAATTATATTATTATATTTTTATTATTATTTATTATTTAATTGAATTATTATTATTATTTTTTTATTATTATATTATATTATATTTTTTTTCGTCCCCCCTCCCTGCTTGATACATAGCAGGGAGGGGGGCTCCTTCCCTGGTGGTCCAGGGTCATTGGCAGTTCAGTGGGGGGGGAGAGGGGGGCTGGCAGAGCTGTACTTACCTGTCCTGCAGCTCCTGTCAGCTCTCTCCTCCTCCGCGCGGTCTGTGCAGCTCCCTCTGTCAGCTCACAGTGTAAGTCTCGCGAGAGCCGCGGCTCTCGCGAGACTTACACTGGGAGCTGACCGAGGTGCTGAACGGACGGCGCGGAGGAGGAGAGAGCTGACAGGAGCTGCAGGACAGGTAAGTACAGCTCTGCCAGCCCCCCTCTCCCCCGGTCTGTATTATGGCAATGCAAATTGCCATAATACAGACAGTGACTCGAGTATAAGCCGAGTTGGGGTTTTTCAGCACAAAAAATGTGCTGAAAAACTCGGCTTATACTCGAGTATATACGGTAATTGAGGCAGGAAAACACCCCCGGCTGTTTTCATTAATTTACAAAAGTGCCCATTTCTAATAGAAAATGGGCACTTTTATAAGCCGTCATTATTATGGTGTGTGTGTGTGTGTATATATCACTCATAAATCACTGCTGCAAGCTGAATTGGTCATTTAATTGTATATTGGGGGACCTTACTGACAACCCAGGCAGCAAGTCCAGAGAATTTAATTTGCAAGCTCTATATTTCAATTTGACTCTGTAACTTTCCAAAACCCATAAAACCTGTATATGGGGGTACTGTTGTACTCGTGAGATATTGATGAATGAAAATATGTGTATTCTACTGCAGTCAAAGCGAATGGTCTTATGACATTCACAGTTGTGATGCAGAACAGGAAAAAAAAAAAATTCTCACTTTTAAAAAAAATTCTTTATTCATTTTCATATATAAATATTTGATGTTAAATAAAAGCCATATTTCTACTGAATACAGTCATATATATAATAAATGTGGGTGCACAAAGAGGTAAATTATAGCTGAACAGACATATACCGTATATACTCGAGTATAAGCCGAGGCCCCTAATTTTACCCCAAAAAACTGGGAAAACTTATTGACTCGAGTATAAGACTAGGGTGGGAAATGCAGCAGCTACTGGTAAATTTCTAAATAAAATTCGATCCTAAAAAAATTATATGAATTGAATATTTATTTACAGTGTGTGTATATAATGAATGCAGTGTGTGTGTGTATGAGAATGCAGTGTGTGTGTGTGATGCAGAGCCTTGGTGGGGGGTTATTTTTTAATTATTTTTTTAAATTATTTTTTTGTTTCATTAATATTTTTTTATTATTATAATTTTTTTTATTTTATTATTATTATTATTATTATTTATACATATATAAATGTTTTCGTCCCCCCTCCCTGCTTCCTAGCTGGCCAGGGAGGGGGGCTCTCACTCACTGGTGGTCCAGTAGCATTGGTAGTTCAGTGGGGGGAAGAGGGGGGTTGGCAGGTAGCACTTACCTCTCCTGCAGCTCCCTTCTTCTCCGTGCCGGTCCGGTCAGCACCCCTGTCAGCTCACAGTGTAAGTCTTGCGAGAGCCGCACTATGACCCCGCGGCTCTCGCGAGACTTACACTGGGAGCTGACAGAGGTGCTGAACGGACCGGCGAGGAGGAGGAGGGAGCTGACAGGACCTGCAGGAGAGGTAAGCGCTCGCTGCCAGCCCCCTGTCTGTATTATGGCAATGTAAATTGCCATAATACAGACATTGACTCGAGTATAAGACGAGTTGGGGTTTTTCAGCACATAAAATGTGCTGAAAAACTCGTCTTATACTCGAGTATATACGGTAGCTCAAATTCCTGGGTTTAACTGGTACAATTGCCTCCATCCTTAAGGGGTTAAACAAAAACCAGTTATGATGAGTTTGTATGGGATAACATGTGGGGGATGAGTGTGTAGTGTATGGCTGGCTGGTATGATTGTGAGTTTTCAGGTTTGTGCAAGACAGTAGATAAAACTGTGTGTGTAATTATTATTTTTTTTTTTTTTTTTTATAAAGATTAAATCTTTATGAAATACTCAGATGGACTGTGTTGGAATAAACTGAAATTCCAACCCATTCAAAAGATCTACTCGGACAAAGTAGGGACAACTTTTGTATCCGTATTTTACTTGACAAAAAGGTGGACATGCCTGTTGTCAAGCTTGTTATTTTCCTTGGCCATCACCAGTGACCGCGGCAGGGAAACAAAGCTGTTTCTATGGAGGATCCTGCAGTCTTACACGCGTCAGAGTACAACACTGATATTGGCTACTGGCAGGCACCCAATGAGCTGCTTTAACTGTGCACCAATAGTCATTCAGGGTTGAATGCAGTTAAAGGGAATTCGGGTCTGGGTTGGGTCAAGCTTGAGCTTGACTAATTAACAATTCACAGTACTGCTTTGGCTTAAGTTTTCATTTACTTCAATAATCGAAGCATAGGAACTCATCTTGTGAGCTGTCATTACGTTTGTATTGACCTTGGTTAGTTATAAGGTGCTAATGGACCCTACCATGTTTAATCATGGAGATGTCTTGATGACAGTTTAGTGATTGATGTGGCCTTTGTTGAAAAAAATGTCACCTGTGATTTTGCATTTCTGTTAGTGCAGTTCCAGGCCTACTTTGCCTTGTAACACTTGGAAAAGATTAAGTATTTGTGCAAAAAGGTCCTAAAGCTTTTGCGAGGCAATTAAAGGAAAGTTAACAAAAGGTGTGCTAGATTCCAGAATCGTACATATTACAAAAATTGCAGAAAAGATGACAATCGGTATGTGGATGCCTGAGATCTTAAAACTTTAAGCCAAATGCATTTTTTACGTAGAGTAAAAAGATATTGCTCATACTTATGGCAAGGGTGCGATATATATTAAATATATTCAAATGGTTAATGTCTAGGTTTGTCAGCCAGGTGTAGTCATTTTCTGTTTCTCCTTCGGAAAGCTTTGTATTTTAAATGGGTCGGTTGTGTTAATTGAAGTACCTGTTGTGGTAGATAAATGCTTACAAGTACTGAATCATGGGTAGACCATGATTTTGTGCAAGCATTTTCTACTGAAAAATCTATAGCGCTCGTTTTGGCATACAAGTGTTTTATTCCCTCTTTGCTTTCTCTGTTGGCCTCAAGAAATGTCCATAACATCATAATTATCCCTGTCCTATAACTATTTCAGTGTGCATTGCTTCAATTTCCTCTCTCAATCTGTTTTACATTAATGTTGCCCCCATAGATTTCCCTGATACCGATCACAGGGGAGCTCCTCTTTATAACCATGAATCATATTCTCGTTAGAAAACAGTGTGTTAAAAGTTGGGAATGGAAGGCAGATGTTGGTAAAGAGAGAAGATTCTCCTTGCACGAAGAAGGGGGCTAGGGTGAGATGGGAAACCTTATTTAATCAGCAAGTTAGAAGTGTTTGTGGGATTTTGGCTTTCTCTATTTTAAAACAAACCCTACCGTTTAACCACAGGACTGGACTATCCAATATCTGTTCTAATATGAAGATATGATACAACACTGAGTGAGCAATCCTTCATTGATGTTTTGGCCCTAACTGTGATTTAGTATTGACCTAATTAGCAGAGGACTTTCCATAGATGTCCCTTTAAAATACAAAAAAAAAAAAAAAAAAAAAAAGTTTTATTTATTATGCCTATAGCGTTGAACTATCGTGCGTACTCGTATAAGTAAAGTGTGTGCCCTATACACATTCACAACAGTTTTCTGTCCTGCTCATACCTTTTACTACTGATTAGGTGATGACAGCAAAGATTGACAGGGACATTACCAACATGACCCTAAGCTCTTTTGAAGAACAGTTTACAAGTTTCAAACATCTCTGCATGTATGGCTGTGGACCTAGGGCCACATAACTTACTGTTCCTGTACAGGCCAATAAAATCTTGCCCTTCTTCCTCAGCCAAGGGAAGAAATGGGATTGTCCTAGCCTGTAAAGGTCAGACCTGTTCTTGAAATTTGGATAGGCCTTCCTAAAAAATGAGCAGCAATACCACAAAAGGTAAAGACAACGTAAATGTCGAGGGGGACGTGACTTTTGAAGAAGCACTGACCTACCGTTGTAAGACACTATTTTATGTCAATGCTTAAGTTGGGATCTTAAAATAACAGAAAAGAAATGGACTTTGCAGGTGTTTGCAAAACGAAAGTGAGTTTTGTAATTCTCCCCTAATCTGCTGACTTCCTATGCCATGCACAATAACCTAGTTTTGTTAATACATTTCCTTTTTTCTTTTTTTTTCTTCCACATTTTCTGCTGTCAGCACTTGCACATTTTGACTCTAGAAATCACTTGTGTAAGCCCTAGGTTTATGGTGCACATATATCCAATAATTACAGAGCCCTGGGATATAAGAAATTGCAGTTAAGAATGGATTTCTTGGAAGGTAATTGTTGGCTTAAATAGAACAAAAGTCATGATTGGTTTAAAATATATCTTTCCAGCATGTGATATTGCCCTCAAATCAGTGCTGTATTTAAATACAACTGTAATATTATGATCATTATTAATGACATGAAACATAAGGAAATAGCAGCTTTAGTATTTTCGAGTGACTCACTGCAGTAAGTGTATTGTGGTGCCTTGTGAGGACAGGCATGTAACTGTCAATTGGCGAACTTAATTTCCCAGGGGCCTTACCATTGTTTTAAATATCCAAGAGGAAATGGAAGTGAGCCTTGACTTCACTGGTATACAATAATTTCATAATTCTGTCTATATGTCTATGTATTGTGTTTTTTATTTTTTTTATTTAAATAGTTCTAATAAAAAATATAGTGTCGTCACTATATAGATGCTAATCATAATCCTGGTTGTTTCATTATCTTGCAACAAGAAGACTTTACAATAGGGTTTGCACTTAGGTCAACGTATCTGAATTGTTTGGTCTCTGACCAACATTTGAATGGCAGCTGAAAGCTGCAATAGTTAGAATGCAGATTTGATTTTCTCTTGGGCCAAGCAACAATTGCTTCTCTAAGATCATTGCTCGTGTCTTTCCTCCTTGGCATTGTGTTAACACATACCTGAATGCTCCAGACCAGCAAACTGCAAAAACTTTCACTTTTATAGAGGTGGTCACACTTGTTGATCAATTAATGAAGGGCATTTGATTAGCAGTGCCTGTCTTGTTTTTTTGTTTGTTTTACTTTATTTTTGTTAAATCATGACAGTGTAATATGCTATGTGTTGTTTATCTGAGGTTGTATTTACCAAATTTAAAGACTTACGGTACTAAGGAATAAATGATTATTATCTAATGATATTTAAAAAAAAAAAAAAAAAAAAATATATATATATATATATATATATATATATATATCTATATAGTTAATACATTGCTATACACACATCAGTCAAGCCATAAGACTTGGTTTTCTCATTTTAACAGTGCTCACACTACTGCAAGGGATTCTGGGTAGGCGTATGCAAAAGAACCATTTTTGCCTCATAATTCCACTTTATACATGGATTCCTTGGAGTATGTCTTCTGTATACAACTCTGTAGGTGTCAATGTGTGTGTGTATATATGTAGGTATTGTATTGGGACACACCTCTTAATTATTGAATTAAAGTGTTTCAATCAGACCCATTGCCTGCCATTTACAAAAAATTGTGAAAATATGGCTTGTTTTGAAGAGTTCCGTGAATTCACATATGGTACACCCTTGAGATGAACTGGAACGGAGATTGCGAGCCAAGCCTTCTCACCTGACATCAGTGGCTCACCTCACAAAAGCTCTACTGGATGAATGGGCAAGAATTCCCACAGAAACATTCCAAAACCTTGTGGAAAGACTTCCCAGAATAGTAGAGGCTGTTATAGCTGCAAAGGGGAGAGCAACTACATGTTAATGTCTATATATTTAGAATTCAATGTCATAAAAGTGCCTGTTTAGTGTAATGGTCAGGAGTGTCAATACTTTTGTCCATTTTATAGTGTGTGTGTGTGTGTGTATATATGGTTTATAAATAAAAATGTAATGTTCAAAGATGCAGTTTCCAATCTTTATCCATCAAAATGCATCTTCCTGGCCTGGCCATCATGCATTTTTGTCTTGCCACTTTGCAACACGTTGCTATATTGAAATTTGCATGATTGATTCACATTTTGTTGTGATGCATTGTGTAACATGTTGATACAATTTAAATCGTTTGCTTGTACTAGAGGGATTTAAGATCTGCTTTGGTTTTAAACATTAGAGTGTTTAAAGATAAAAAAAAAAAAAGTTACCATTTACTGCAGCCCTGAAATGGTGTCATGACTACTTGCGTTTTGACTATAACAGGAGATACAGTGAATGATTTTGTTTAAAGGCTTTATATATCACTGAGCAAAGAATGCAATGGTTATTTTAAAGCATGGCTTTGCTGATAAAGAGTCAACACAAAAAGATGTTTACATGGTTATTCTCTCTGAGAGAAACCTGCAGAAGCGTGTTTAATAATGGAGTCTTGTTCATGTCATGGAGCAGCGAGAGAGGTTTAGCAGCTTTCTCTCTTATGTGTCTTTTCATCCGTGCTACAGGAATGTCAGGCTCCGGCACAACCTCTCCAAAAACCAGCCTCTCAGATTTGCCCTTGTTTAAAAATAAGCCAGGAAACGCTGAGCTGTGTGTGTAGCTGTGTCATTGACGTCAGACTGTGGTAGAGGCCATGTAAATGTTGACAGACACTATGTTTACACAACAGAGCAAGATGTGTGTCCACAAAGCTGTAGTCTCTGGCCTTCTCTAGAGCCACCATTTTGCTTCCTGGGGTTGGAGCATGTTGCCCAGTAACAACCTTCTCTCTCTGTCTTTAGAAATTTTTTATATATATATATATATATATATATATATTTTTTTTTTTACCATTTGGCAGGTACAAGTCTGCTCTTTCAGTAGAGGTGTATGTACTTATGTATATTTTAATCTGTCATTAAAAAATAAATGTTGTAAACCAGTGCTTTAACCCCTTAAGGACACATGACATGTCTGGCATGTCATGATTCCCTTTTATTCCACAAGGTTGGTCCTTAACGGGTTAAAGGAAGGGGTTTGCTATTTTTTTTCAAACTGTTTTAGAGCAGGTATTGATGTCTACATTAGGTAAGCTGAAAATCTGACTTAATCAGCTACAGACCTTTTTTTGCCTGATTTGGCATGGTGGGAGATTGAGCTGAATAAAACCTAGCAAACTTCTGAGTCTAAAACTGCAGCCCTCCAACGTTTTTATTAATTGCCATTGAGGGGGTGCTTGTTTTGTTTTTTTGTGCAGGCGCTGTTAAAGGAGCCCTTATTTTTCCTTATGCCTCCTGTAACTTAAAGGACCACTATCGTGCCAGGAAAACAAACTCGTTTTCCTGGCTCTATAGGGTTTTTGGAACCCCCCTCTAGCGGCTGTCAATGAGATGGAGACGCTAAATTTTCTTCATAGATATGCATCTCTATGAGGAGGTCCTGATTGGCCAAAACGGCATTTGGCCGCCCCGTTGCAATTTTAACCAATCCGATAGATTGGCCAAAAATCGGCAATTTTGATGTCAGAAAGGGGGCAGAGCCAGCGCCGGCGGACCCGCTCGTCGCTGGAAATAAGGTGAGTTTTATACTTTTATAGGGAGGCTAAGGGGTGGGAGAGCCACCTAAATGGTGGCTTAAACACTATAGGATCAGGAATACATGTTTGTGTTCCTGACCCTATAGTGATCCTTTAAACAGAACTTGCAATAAAGGAAGGATAAACCTTAAATGGCTCTTTACAGAAAGTTTTTTTTATGGAAGGCTGTGCAAGTCACATGCAGGGAGGTGTGACTAGGTTCATAAACTGTGATTTAACTCCTAAATGGCAGATAATTGAACATTGAGACTGCAGGGGCATGATCCATACAACATAAGCTAAAGTTGTTTTGGTGACTATAGTGTATTTATAAAAACTTGAGCGCTATGAAAGAAATTTTAGTTTCAGAAACAGGGCGCTATATAAAAGCAGATAGGATAAATTGTATTTTTGGTGACAGCCGCTTTAATTGCTCTGGTCATTGCTTTAAAAAACTTGTATAAAGCCTCACATTTATAGAGTCACACACCTTCCCTCCTTGTGTACAAAAATAAGATGTATTGGTAACCCAGTGCAGGGATAGTTTCCTCTGTGCATCCACTTATCCGCCATCAGTTCTCATGAATTTTGTCCTCTTATCATTGAAGACGCATGCGTGGCGATAGCTACTCACTGCCAATCAAATTCTTTTAATAGAGAAACATTGAAAATAATGCTCCTCTGTGAGCTGCACTGGATGCCTTTAGCTATCTGCTGTGACTGAAAATTAATAGTTTTCACGGTCAGCGTCATTCAAGGTCTTAAAGGGACACTCCAACCACCCAGACAACTTCAGCCCATTGAAGTGGTCTGGGTGTCAACTCTCATCACAGTTAACCCTGCAAGTATAATTATAGCAGTTTTTATAAACTGCAATAATTACCTTGCAGGGTTAAGTCCTCCTGTAGTGGCTGTCTATTAGACAGCTACTAGAGGGACTTCCTGGTTCTTAAAACACGAGAAGTGTTTTAAACTACGCTGGACGTGACCTCAAGCGTCGTTGGAATCCCCATAGGAAAGCATCGAATAATGCTTTTCTATGGGGAGGTCTAGTGCGCCTGGCCATTGCCGCGCATGTGCATTAGGTCTCCCCCGCCAGCTGACGGTGGGGGAGGAGCGTAGGAGGTGGATTCAGGTTAGTCACTGAAAGGGTTTTAACGGTAGATTCCCAGATGGTTTAGGCATTCTAAAGGCATGCAAAGCATCATGTAAGGTGTAGTTCTATAACGTGGAGATCTACCTTTTTGCACCCCTGCACTAGAGGTATAGTTTTGAACATGTAAACATTTGACATTGTCTGAAAAAAAGAGACATGGTCTCACTTGATTTTGCAACACTATTCACCACAGAAAATGCTTTACTGGCATGAGGGAGCAAGGAAGTGTCCCGTCCAGAGTGGTAATTGTTCAGTCTTGATTAAATAAGTAAGTGTCAAAAGGCAGGCAAGAGAGCTGCATGAAGCAACCAGCCAAGAATATTTAGACGACCATTACATATTAAAATCCCGGGCTTTCTGATATATTGGTATAGCTAGCATGCAACTGTATTATGTCTATCCCTGCTCTTTCCACGCTTTGTTTGCTACCACTGCATGTATCTTTCTTCCCATTTTTACATTTTTTGTAATCTCGCCTTTAATGAGTTTGGCAACCTTGTTCTCCCCTTGATGGTTTTAGTTTATATTTTCCTTTCTTTGTTTTCTCCCAATGCACCTATAGTGCCATTGAGCTTAGATTTTTGTTTAACCCTGCTATTATATGTAGAAGAGAAATTCTTTATTCACACAGTGCTTTGCAAATTATTCAGACCCCTGACCAATTTTCACATATAATGGAATTACCAGTGGTTTGTTTTGTTCTGTATATTTTAACACAGTGAAACCAATTTTAAGGTGGCATCGGTTAGATGTTTAAAATAATTTACACAGAGAAATAGCTAGATATTCTCTCTGTCCCCGTGTGAACCATTAAAGCTACTATTTTGTGGATAAGACCCTCTTGTTGGTTGATCATTGGTCAAGCTTTAGATTTGAAGGGCCTGTGAAGGCAAAAGATTGTTCAGAAGTTATTACAAATGCAGGTATGATATTCCTGCTATTTACCTGACTTGTGTACAAATGCGCATCAGCTGGTACAAATTTCCTCATTAACCACGCCTGGATGTTAATGGATTTGTCCGTGATTTAACTGGAGTTTTTTTTTATTGAATAAGACTCTACAGGTAAAACACAGATGGCTCAATTAATTTCTGGCGTGGAATAAAAGCTATTTGGATCGTACCATCTGAAGCGCATTTGTGCAGAAGTCTGGTATTAAGAGGCAACTCTCGTGAGAGGCAAGACTTGCATGTCAGAGTTCTCTGGTTGACTTGGAAGTCTGTTTTGAGCTCTTGTTTGGTTTGCATCAATTGTCTATTTTTTTGTTTGTTTTTGTTTTTTTGTTCCTTCACTTTTTAAATTTTTTTTTTTTTTTTTTTAACCATTTGTGTTGCCTATGATGGAATTTTAATAGGTTCTTATTGGGGCTAAAAATAGTTTTTTTTTTTAAAAACTGCGGGCAGTGTTTAGAATTCCGGCCCTGGGCCTGGCTGCTGAGGGTTTAAAAAAAACAAAACAAAAAACTGCTGGCAGTGTTTAAAGTTCAGCAGTGTTTGGACAGGCTGAAATCCAGACACAATTCTGACTTGTTCCGATCCAGAATTGAAAATTCTGGACAATGTTAAATACTGTGAACATGCTTATATTTTGCTTTCTTAATATCCCTGTATGCAACTGGATGGTTTTGTCCCAGAGTCATTCAGACTATAATGATTTAACCCTCTTAGTACTACTCTTACCCTGCAAAATACCCTACCCTACAAAATATTTCTATTCTAAGTATTCCCATAACTATGGAGAACTACTTGCTTTTCTAGTGCCCGCATGCCATGAAGCTTACAAATCGATGTAAGGTTGGCTGTGTACTTCATTGCAGCTGCCATGTTGGAAACTAGAGCTTAACTAGTCTCGTCTGACAGTTAATTTCTGGAGTTTCTGGAAAGTGTTTTGACAGCTGTCTCGATGTGAGAGACATAAGTAAGTTTGTCAGGTCAAAACACTCCAACTTAATCTCAGGTCGGTAGAGGACGTTTGGTAATGCAGCTCTAGGCAAGGTATACCTTACATGCTTGCTATAATGAGAGAGGTATGCTTTGTCAAGTTTAGTTTTACATTGAAGCTGTAAATGTATATCTCGGGGCACACTTTGTGTTTTTTTTCTTCTAATCACGTGATGTAAATTCTTTTCCCAATCAGTAAATCAGATCATCTAACATCACATGATCAGCCACAACTTTAAAAGTACTGATTATCTTGTGACAATAGCACCTGTCAAGGGATAGGATGTATTGGGCAACAAGTGAACAGTCAGTTCTTGAATTTCATATGTTTGAAGCAGGAAAACTGGGCAAGCAAAAAGATCTGAGTGACTTTGACACGGGCCCAATAGTGATGGCTAGATGACTGTTGCAGGTATGCAGTGGTTAGTACCTACCAAAAGTGGTCCAAGGAAGGACAACAGGTGAACTGGAGTCATGGGTGCCCAATGCTCATTGATACACGTGGAGAGTAAAGACTAGGCCGCCTGGTCCGATCACACAGAAGAGCTAGAATTGCTCAAATTGCAGAATAACTTAATGCTGGCCATTCTAGAAAGGTGTCAGCAGTTTGCTGTGTATGGCCCTGCGTGGCCGTAGACCTGTCAGTGCCCACGAAGACTCCTGTCCACTGCCAAAAGTGCGTTCATTTGGGACATATGCTTCAGAACTGGACCATGGAGCAATGGAAGAAGGTTGCTTGGTCTGATGAATCCCATTTTCTTTTAGATCTGGTGAATGGCTGGGTGCATGTGCATCGTTAACCTGGGAAGAAGGATGAACTATGGGAAGAAGGCAACTTGGCAGAGGCAGTATAATACTCTGTGCAATGTTCTGTTGGGAAACCTTGGGTCCTGGCCTTCATGTGGATGTTACTTGGACACATATTGCCTACCTAGAAATTGTCGCAAACCACGTACACCCCTTCGTGGCAGTTATGTTCCTTAAAGACAATGGCCTCCTTCAGCAGGATAATGCACTCTACCTCACTGCAAAAATTGTTCAGGATTGGTTTGAGGAACATGACAAAAAGTTATTACATTGGCCTCCAAATTCCCTTGATTTCAATCTGGGATGTGATGAAACAACAAACATGACCCATGGAGGCTGCAACTTGCAGGATTTAGAAGATCTGCTAACATTTTGGTGCCAGATACCAAGGGGACACGTTCAGTGGTTTTGTGGAGTGCGTGCCTTGACGCATAAGAACAGTTTTGGCAGCATGAGAGGGACCTTTATTTTATTAGGCAGATGGGTTTTAATGTAATGGCTAATCAGTGTATAATGCCATAAGTGAGTAGAGTGACAAGAAGTTAATTTGTACATTGAAGGGACAGCTTAGTGTAGTTGTTCTGGTGAGTATAGCCTGTCCCTGCAGTTTTTTGCTGTAAACACTGCCTTTTTAGAGCCTTAAGCTTAATGAATCCGTTTTAGTGCATAGATCATTCCCCTGCAGACTTATTGTTCAGTTCTCTACCATTTAGGTGTTAAAGGGACACTAGCTAAATGTAGTGGTTCTGGTGTCTATAGCCTATCCTCTCAGAATCTGTTCTTCTTTTCTTTATTTCTGATCTAGTTTTCTTTACACCTGACTTTCTCTGACACGAGAAGTTTAAGACTGCCCCATTTCCTGTATTAGAGAAAGTACTCACCCTTCTCCTTGACACAGGAAATGGAGTCGATTTAATCTCCTCCTTTGGTCAAAGAAAGTCAAGTGTAGGAAAAATACTTATGACAAAGTAGTCCCTACTTTGTCCTATGTTTCATTGAAAACCAGATTGGAACTAAAGAAAAGAAGAATGGAAGATAACAGGAAACCTTAAGATAAAGGTAAGTTTAGCATCAGTCAGTTGTTTGCTCAGGTTTTTTTTTTTTTTTTTTTTTTCCTTTTTAACCCTTCATTGAAATGCAAAAAAATAGTGTTCATAAAGTGTGCGGCCCACTAATAAAATGTTGGATTTCCAGTGCTTTAATGCTATCTTGACCAATCCCTTTTCTCATCTGTGACCTCATTGAGAAAAGTGTACCGTAGTTTTCTGCAATTCTATTGTATTGGTGCAATATTGCCTTAGTGATGGCTGGTTCTTCTGTAAATTCTCAATTGCTGCTTCCCTCACTTCTCCTTTCTAGGTCCCAACATAGAATCACAAGACTGTAAATAGTTACACAATGAGTCTTGGTAGAACAATTTTCTGGGACCTTTTAGTGAGAAACAGATAGACCTCCTGCTGCTCTCTGGTTTCTTCGTCTTTGTAACAGCTGGCAAACAGCTGCATTACATATCGCGCAAGCGAACTGGGGATGGACCAGATTGCTGTACGCTGTGCTTTTCCATCATTTGTTTACATATTATTGCTGGAACAACTACTGGCGTGTTTGTTGCATTTTCTAATAGGGATAACAAAGTAATAATGCGAAAAAACGCATAACTACAATATCTGCATGTAATACTTCACATTGATTAATCAATTCAGATTATCTGTTATAGAAGATTGCTTTTTAATATCCCCAGATGCAGAGCGCTCTGCTATGTACATGCACTCTTGGCAATGAAGCGTAACAATCCATAACTTGTTGTTTGGGTTGGGCAGATGTCCGCATGTCCACTTCTTTGGATGTCTTCTGTCTTGGAGACTGCAGAAAAGATCTTCTGGTGTACACACCAGAAGTCGACTTTGCGAAAGACCATAATTCTGTAAAGATGGAAAGCTTGTTCACGTCTGGGTAATAAAGAGGCAATGCAATTAAACTAGTGAGACAATGGAGTAAGTGTGAAAATAAGCCTTTTGGCTAAAGAATTGTATATGAATTTGTAAGGAAATTACTTCCAACTTGAAGGAAACAAAGCTTGCAGTGAGGATCATTGGAGGGAAATAAAAAAAAATCCAAGTTATCTATAACAAGTATTTAGACCAAAACCTCTTTAAATATTAATGAATAAAGAAATGATTACGTGGGAACTTGATTTCCGCTACCTCTCATTACTTTGTATCCCATATCATAACCTTTTCTGTCCCTGCTCTCTGACATTCTTGAACTACAGATGGATAAAATATGTGAATACAACGTTGTTCTCCACAAATCAATCCATCATGAACACCCAAACAATAATGGAATTGTTGCCACCATGACAGTGCTATTCATTTCTCCAGTTAGCTCAGTGCTGGCACGGGTTCAGTTGTCCTCCATAATATTGGCACTTTTTATGTTTTAAATCATTTCTTACATTAGATGTCTTCTAATCCCAATAAAAAAAGTCATATCAAGTTTTACCATTACATTTTCACATACCTGCCTCTTTAAGATTTATTTATTTTTAAGCTACAAGCTGGAGTTTCATGTCTTTTTTTTAATTTTATTTATTTTTTAATGACAAGGCTGAGCTCATGGCTGTGATCTGAAATATACTGCGTTAGTGCCTGCAGAGGTCTGTGGTCCTTATATGTTGTCTGTTCTGCAGGTAGTGTTCTGCTAGGGTAACTCACACGAAGTCTTTTATCTCTGCCCGTACAGGCAGTAAGTGTCAGGCCACAATTACAAATATCACAGTATGTGCAGTGAAGTTGCACATGCTGATTTTTTTATTTTTATTTTTTTTGGTGGGGGTTAGAAGCTTTTGCTTGGAGTACCTTTAGATTTTCTACATATTAGGGCTTAATTTTGCACCCTTTGGGGTCAATTTGAACAGTGTGTATTTAACTGGTTAATCATTAAGGTCACCGTAAAAACCATTAACTGGACATTGGGACTTTAAGGGTTAAATCTTAATCTCTGAAACCTGACAGGCTGCTTCTGTGGAGTTCAAATCCACGTGGACAACAAAGGGTTAACAATGTGTATAATGGTGCAGTTTACAAAGGAGTATTGTATTTCATGTGACAGGACTTAGAAAGTTTATTAATACTTGTTTAAAATGCAATTTTAAGCCTTTTGGTTCTCTGATCAGGTAAGCTGTAGCACACCTTTTCCTGTAGAGAGCCTCCTGGCACATATTGGTAAACAGAGGTTTACAGAGGATCTGCGGGAAGCAGAGTTATACTAAGGATCTACTGATCGCACTACCCAGACCAAACTCTGCCAGTAATGTTGTGGGTACCTTCTAACATTCTGGAACATGCAGCTTGGACTCCTGGTGACTTGGATACTGCTCCTTTGCAGCTTAGTTAGCTGAGGGCCTAATCTATCCAGTGGTGTCTTTAGATTGAGGGAGCTCCTCTCCTCTATGGAGAGCTAGGGCTGCTTTCTTTGGTTACACCCTAGTATATCTATCTATTAACACTTGCTCCCTTTCCCTTAGCCATCTGCTCAGCTAGCCCATACTGGCATCAAAGGTGTGCATGTATCCAGCACTCTGGTTCCCACTGTGTCACTGCAGTCCTTCCACAAGGTCCTCACACTGTTTTACATGTTTGTCGCGCCTCTATATAACACCTTGTACTGTGTAAAATATACTGCTAGCTGTTCTATAAACCAGTATTGTCTTCTGCCTGCAGTCAATGATGTGTAGTGTCTAGGTTAAAGAGGGAAAGCGTGAGTAATCATTTTCTCCATTATATGCTTGATGGCTGGGTGATAGCACCAAAGAAGCTCAGGCTCCCGGGCAAGTAGCCTTAGGGTACCAGGTTGCTGCAGTAAATCTTGGAGGTCCCTGGTGACAAGAAGAGATGGGCACAGTAACTGTTTCAGGTTTGGATCCAAAGTCAAGGACCAGGCACCTTGTTAGTTTTGTCTTTCTAATTGAGATGTAGAATTTAAAGGACGTTTTATGCACATTAGCCCTGTCTTTCTGTCTTGAATATTTTCCATTCTGATTATGTATTTACATTTTTTTTCCTTATGTTTTTATTTTCTAATTTTGTTTAATTGTGTGGTTTCTCTAGCACTTTGGTTTTGCATTTTATCTCTGTTTGCTATGAACATCTCTTTGCATACTTTAATCTTTACATTAAGGCTTTTATTGTTTCTATAAATACTGCATTAAAACAAAAAAGAAAAAAATGTAAGTTAAACTCTGTAAAAACATGCTCATGTTTAAATTTTCAAGTTATTAAACTTGTGCATTGAGTTGTCTTCAATCCAGTGAGTGAGTTAGCCAATCATGCTCACTTATCTTTTTAAATCATGGCTGAGCTCATCCCAAAAGAACCACCTAACGGGCACAGCAAGGTTTTCTTATTTTGTTGCAGTTCAGTTGTTCAATTGGCTTTCTATTGCTGAACTTCAATTGTCAGAAACCAGATCATGGCATTACACCAGTATTTCTAGAGAAGAAAAGAAACACTGCATGTTGTGAGGGATGAGTGGACAGAACGGATTGGCTTATGGATAAAACTCATTAAAAATATAGTTCAAAAAAAATAAAGTAAATATAGCCGGTCCACTGTCCAGCATAACTAATAATAAATGAATGTACACTTTGTAGTCACAAAAAGTGTAGCACTTGAGAAATGCTAGGGAGTAGGGTAGGCGTCTCAGCAACCCAGCCTGGAGTCTTTCTGTTCCGGCTGAGTAGGAAGTACTTGCAGTATAACATGGGAGTATGAGATGTTCTCAGATGGTATATGGCTGAGAAGTAAATGTGTTAAAAAGTCCAAAATGTCAATGGAATAAAAGCCATGCGGCATGGGGTCTTGAAAAATATATATATTTATTCTGATATAAAATAGCTTAAAACAATATAATCACGTTAACGTGTTTAACCACAAAACTGAGTTTTTATTTCATTGCTGTTTTTGACACCATTTTCCTTTGTGGGAAATATACCACCTGAGCTGTATGGATTGAGCAAAAAGTGGCTAGTGCACAACGGCTGACAAACACCCAGACACAAAGACAAAATTTCAAATATATACCAATTCGTCCCATTTACTTCTTGTTCCATATACTATCTGAGAACATCTCAAGGTGCTCCTCCCACTTTCTACTACACAAACTAATCTATTATTTGTACCTTACTTGCTGATGCCTGGAGTGTCCTTTTAAATCAGAACTGTCATTTCTCTTGGAGAAGTTCCATGTTCTGTGTTAATGCAGCGGAGGTAAATTTAAAATAAAAAAATCTCCACTGCACATTGTGTTCATGGCAGCTTGCCTCCTTTCCATGAAGCCTTGGGTGTGGGTACACTATGGCATCTTTAGAGGATCATTGGAGGGAGAAATGCCATACAGCAAGGATTAATGTAAAAATAAAAAGAAAAACTAGTGAGAATTAAATTAAATGGCTAACTTCTAGTTGGTGATCGCCTTCTGTATAAATCTCGTTTGTGACAGGTCCACATTAAGAGACTAACACTCTTATGCTTCCGTTTGGATGAATCTACCTGGGCACTGTTTCTTCCAGGTCTATCCTATCATTAATTTCCCATCTGAACTATATGCCTAACAGGCAAGTGGTGTGAAAACGTTGACTGTTTAGGTGAAACCTTTACAATTCCTAGCCTGTAGAGTTCTTGCTGTACGCATTCTCAATCTGCGCGGTGTGACCTGGGCCTGCAAACATATCGCAAAGATTTGCATAGCAAGTTCTTCTACTTTAAGATGTTGCGTTTATTAACTATTTGTAATGTTTAAACAGTGCTGGTATTCCTGCACACTAAGAGAAAAAATCTTTCAGTAAAAGTTATAGTGTGAGATAGAAATGAGAGGGCTGGACAGCTGATTCCACTAAAAACATACAATCTTCATAGTCTGATTCCAGGAAAGCAAAGCCAGCTGTGGAACAGATATATAGAGCAGATAATGTGCCACCCCTTTACTTCACTCCCTTTTTGAACCCACTTGGGGCTTTTTCTGCCAGTTGACTACATTTTCTCTTTGAGATTGGATTGTGATCCTTTGATTTTTATCACAATACCTTGCACACAGACTAAAACAGCATTTCCCAAAATGTTATAATAATCAAACGTATTAAACTTTCTGCCTTTTTTTTTTTTTTTTTTTATCCAGGCAAAAAATTATACTAATTGCATAAACCTAATTAAAATGAGATGTTTTAAAGTGCATTTTTTGGCTAAAATAATGTGTTTACTCATTGCTTCCAAAAACAATGTGGAAGTAAAATGATCTCTCTCTAAGCTGGTTAACTATATGTATGACACGTGAGCCTTTATCAAGCTCGGTCATTAATGATAAATTAATCTTTGTTGGGCTTGTCAATATAAAGGGCAAAGGTGCAGTTTGCATAAACAAGTTACCAACCATGGTAAGTCTTCAAGATTCTTATAAAACAAAACTCCTGGAAAGTGGAACTGTAATATCTCGAGTGCCATTTCCATAACCTGTTATCAACTTTCATGTTTATAGAGCTTGGTCTTACTTTCTAATGCCAGTTCCTGCAGGAGAAACCCGCAGTTTTGGAAGTAACAAGTGATCTTTCACACCTTATTTTTTATGTGGTAGCTACTGGCCACCTCACTGTACATGTATTTGTTGGACATTAAAGGAACACTATAGTCACCTAAATTACTTTAGCTAAAGAAAGCAGTTTTAGTGTATAGATCATTCCCCTGCAATTCCACTGCTCAATACACTGTAATTTAGGAGTTAACCCCTTAAGACCGCAGGACGTTCTATGCCGTCCTTAATTGGCCGGCTCTAAATGCCGCAGGACGGCATAGAACGTCCTGTGCGATCTTACCCCCCCACGTGGCCGGCGGCACATGGCCGCTGCAGATCGCCCCAGGCAGCCCCCCTGTGCCTCGGGACCGCGGTCTGCAGCTTCTGATCGCAGTGACAGGCTGTCACTGCGATCGGTATTTACCATGTGTCAGCCTATTTGAAATCGGCTGACACATGGAGCCGGCCTCATTCTCCTTCAGCAGATCGCGGTCGGGGGACATGTCTGCCCCCCAGGCAGCCCCCCTGCGGTCAGTGACCGCGATCTGTACTGTCAGGCTGCCGTCTGATCACACTGACAGGCTGCCATAGCCTGTCAGTGCGATCAGTGTTACTATGTGTCAGCCTATTGGCTGACACATGTAACTTCAGCCATTAGCCCCCTACAGATCGCGGGGGGGCATGCCTGTACCACCCAGGCACTCCCCCTGTGGCCAATTACCGCGATCTGTAGGAGGTGATCACAGTGACAGCCAGTCACTGTGATCACTGTTAGTATGTGTCAGCCAATGATCTCAGATCACTGGCTGACACATTGTCTCTGCCCCTCACCTCACTTCGATCTGAGAGAGAGAGGCAGAGAGATCGTTGCTTTTGCAGCTCCTGTGAAAAACAAAGTTTTAAAATATATATTTTATTTAACCCTTTCAGTGCTGATCACAGCATATTACTGTAATCAACCTGATTAGGGCATTTATTTATTAATTTTTTTTGATAAAAAAAAAATGTCTAATTTTTTTTTTTTAACCCTGTGACAGTCGCAGCAACCCAAATCTCCCTTAACCCTTTCCCCGCTGCCGTGATCACTATACTGTACAGTTTATCTGCTGTTCAGTACTGTATCAGGGCTCTCTGATCAGACTGACGTTTTTTTAGGGTTATTTTTATAGATATAAAAATAACCCTTTCAGTGTACGGATTGCAGCTGCCTATACTGTGATCAGTACATTTATATTATTTTTTGAGGGCGGGTAGTAGGTGTTAGGCAGGTAGATAATTAATTACTCACTTTAGTATATAAATTAATTAATTTGTCCCCCTAGAATGGCACGTCGCTACTCAGCCGAGGAGGCAGTGATAGTGACACTCTGCAAGACAGTGACACTATCACTGCCTCTGACATTGAGCCTCTGAGTGAGACCTCAAGTGATGGTGCCCCACCACCACTCACAAGAGGACGCTCAGCAAGCCCAATGCCAGGCGGAGACTGGGTGCCTCCAAATATGATGGCCCCAGAAATACTGCCGTTCACTGTTACACCTGGCATCACTGTAACAGTGGACGACTGCGAGCCAATTCGTTTTTTTGAGCTCTTTATGTCAGACAATATATTTGAGCTCATGGCTCAGCAAACAAATTTGTTTGCTATGCAGTATCTCTCTGCACATCCGGGGTCCCATCATGGTCGCAGGAATATGTGGAGACCCATGGATGTCGCAGAGATGAAGCGGTTTTGGACTTTAACCCTAATGATGTGTATTGTTAAAAAGCCCAGTATCAGGTCCTACTGGAGCAAGCAACGCATCCTGGCTACACCTCTTTTCCCTGAGGTTATGATGAGGGATCGCTACCTGCAACTGCTGTGATTCCTTCATTTTAATGATAACTCACGTTGTCCTCTTAGAAACGACCCACTGTTTGTTTGACAGGCTATATAAAATTTGGCTCTTTATCCAACTCCTGTCAGACAGATTTTCTGAAAATTATGTCCCCGATAAAGATATTTCAATTGACGAGTCCCTTATGAAATTTAAAGGTCGACTGCTATCTAAGCGGTCCCGATATGGCGTTAAATTTAATAAATTATGCGAATCCTGTACTGGTTACACATGGGCGTTTCGCATTTACCAGGGGAAGGATAGCCATCTTGACCCGCCAGGATGCCCTGAGTCTGTGGGTACAAGTGGCAAGATTGTTTGGGATCTAATCCTTCCCTTGTTGAATAAGGGATATAGGCTATGGGTTGACAATTATTATACCAGTATAGAATTATTTAAAAATGTATATTGTTTTGAAACCCTAGCCTGTGGCACAGTGAGGAAGAATCGCAGGGGTTTGATATATGATATATAATAAGTGTGGGTGCACTTAGTATGAAAGAGGTAAATTATTGTTGAACAGACATATAGTAAAATTCTGTGGTTTGTTTAAATTTTTTTTGGATCACAACTTGTACATTTGGCTGCGGTCTTAAGGGGTTAAATCACTTTGTTTCTGTTTATGCAGCCCTAGCCACACCTCCCCTAGCTATGATTGACAGAGCCTGCATGAAAAAAAAAAACTGGTTTCACTTTCAAACAGATATAATTTACCTTAAATAATTGTATCTCGATCTCTAAATTGAACTTTAATCACATACAGGAGGCTCTTGCAGGCCATTAACATAGCAGGGGGATACGAAAATCTTAATTAAACAGAACTTGCAATAAAGAAAGCCTAAATAGGGCTCTCTTTACAGGAAGTGTTTATGGAAGGCTGTGCAAGTCACATGCAGGGAGGTGTGACTAGGGTTCATAAACAAAGGGATTTAACTCCTAGATGGCAGAGGATTGAGCAGTGAGGCTGCAGGGGCATGTTCTATACACCAAAACTGCTTCATTAAGCTAAAGTTGTTCAGGCGACTATAGTGTCCCTTTAATTTTGTCTCTTTCTCAACAATTGTATGAAAACAAGGCTTTGCAATGAGATTTGTTAACTAGCAGAAACGGTATCCTATGTGATGTCCATTTACATGTAGTCTAGTCCCCTGTTTAGTAACTGGGACAATGCTGTACAGATTAGCAGAGCTACAGTGTGTAGCCAACCTTTCTATTTAAAGGAACACTATAGCATTGGGAATACAAACATATGTATTCTTAGCATTTTATTTCTGCACCATCTATGTAGGTATCTGGCCCCCTAGGATGAAGTAAAGAGTATTTTACTTGCCTTTACCCATCACCGCATGGCTTTCGCCATGGCCGCACACGCCTCTATGGCTGAGATCATCAATCTTGATCACAGACAATCCAATGCTTTCTCATAGGAAAGCACGGGCAGGCCATTGTGCATGTGTGACAAAACACTGCACCAGTCAGCATCTCATCATGGTCATGCATTTAATCAATGCATCTCTTTGGAGAGCATTCAGCATGGAGATTCTGCAGGATGTAAGCAAAACTAGGGGAATCTTCATTCCCTCATGTTTTAGATGCAGGTTACCTACTACTGCTTCTTAGATAAAAGGACATACCCTTCGTTCTAACGATCTCCTGCACACGAATGTTCGTGCCAGCATTAGTAATGTGCTCTGTGTGGCTTTTTCTTATTGATTAATATGGCTGTTTTTGTGTGGGTACCATGGTGTACTGTAAGGTAGGGTTTATGACATGTTCTGGATTTCCCAGGCACAGTGTAGCTTATACTGCATGTCTCTAAATACACACAAAGGCATAGATTGATATGCTGAGATTATCTTTGAAGTGGTGGTGTACTTGCATATTTAAAAAATAAAATATTTTTTAACAAACATTTCCAAGGGGAAGTGTCTGCTTCCATGTTTGTGTCTGAAGTTATAAGGGCAAGGTAGAGATACTTTCCTGAATCCCTCTATAATCAGCACCACCATCTTTCTCTACTTTGGCCCAATCTTGAGCTTTTCTTGGAAATATCTGCCAGGAACTGTCTCGCTGTCGTACATGTCCAAGAGTACAAAACATAATTGTATTATCTTGCTCATGTACAGTAAGCATGTCATGGGCTTTGTACATTGATCAGCAAAATGCCTATTCCCATCAGCTGTTGCTGCTTCTAGCACTTCCATTTTCCAAACACCAGCAAATATATAGCCCTTACTTAATCGTATATGTTCTGCTAGCACCATCTTTGGTCTTTTTTTTTTTTTTATAAAGATTCAAGCTAAATGAAAATTTCAGAGGTATCAGAAGATCAAAGTATATGCTTCTATATGTCTTTATGTAAAATTACTACCGTACTTACATTTATCGATCCATACACACACAAGTAACTATAATTTACTTTATGACAAGTTTTACAAGTAGGAATACATTGATATTAATAATGTTTTAATATTGCAGACTTGGCCAGGGCTGCTCCGTCTTGGCATCTCCTTGGGCTGTTTGTGTATGGTTTGTGACAGTGTGTGTTTTTAAGGTTATTTATAGAGTGGATGCTGATACAAACAAAGGAGGACCTATTGTGCAGGTAATTGATCTGTGCAGAGTGGGATTAGATAGCAGTTGTTACCAGGATCCACCTCCTCACTTCTAAAATTGGGACTGTCAGAAGAGCAGCTGCTGTGAAATTGGAGGGAAATGCAGATAGCAGCTGGTAATCCTGGGCAATGCAGGCTCTGCAGTGAACACTCTTGTTGACTGACCACACAGCTGTCCTGTATTGCCTTCATACAGTGTGATTCTGTGCAGCTGTGCATGATAAGCAGTGACTTAGAATACTGCATTAAAGCTTGCTTTCCCAAATGTAATTAGCACAGCGTACATCGTTTGTATAGCTCCTTCATCTACCAGGTAATGAGCATTGCAACAAAGGCATTGATCATTGAAGAAAAAAAATACTGGACATCCTCCACCCGCCATCTCCTCTTTCCCCAATTTGTTTAGGGAAATATGTAAATACTGCATTAAACAAAACACCGCAAATACATTCAAATATTCAGCCCATTTTTTGGCAAACACCCTGTAGATAGCTTAGGAGTAAGGGAATTAATTAGGTTTTTTTTTTTTTTTTTTGCCAGTCCTGGGCATCAGATCATGGGCAATCTATACAAAAAGATCCTAGCTGGCTAATGTCAATTCTGTGCCAACCTAGTTCCACAGACGCACAACGACCTCTGAAGAGTCCAGTTGTCCATCAGGACCAGGTAAGAGGTTGCACCATTACCAGAGAGTGCATGGGTAATCCTAACATCATAATTACTACAATGGACTGTAGTGGTTATGATTGAAGTAACCTTTAAAGACCAAAATAGAGGATCTGGGAGCATAGCTGACTTGGAGAAATGTTCTAGTTTGTCTGTTTTGACCTTAAATTTGAAATATGTTTGTGACCAATGTGTCCCCATTTCATTTTAGTGAGTCTCCACTGGTTGAAACAAGAACCTCCATCCATCAGGCCCTAGGCAAGTGCCCACAACAAACTATAGTAGCAAAATTTCTGCAGTGGTGTGGAGACTTTTTTTTTACAGGGAAGGATCTAATTAAAGAGTCTTGCGAAATGTATTTTAATAAAGTATACTGCATTTAAAAAAATTAGGCCCTAGAGTTAAATGTTTAGTTGAAGGATGGGTCACTAAGCTCATGCCAAGTAAAGAAGGTATGAGCTCATGTAAAAAAAATAAAAGTAACCAGTGGCCTAAATAATAAGGCATACCTAATGCCTGCATACCTAAAACTGTGCTCCAGCTCAACTAATATCTTCCTATCTCCATGAGTGACCCTGTAGAGAGGTAAAAACTGGAGGTACATTTAAGGACACACAGGGGGAAGATTTATCAAAGTGTTTTGTTCTAAGAAGTGATTTAAAGTACTAAAAGTGAGCAATCGCCATGGAAGCCAGTAGTACCAACGGTTTAGCCCCAAAGTCTTGAATCCAGCACTCCCCTTCTGCTTCTCTCTGATGCTTTTAACAGGAAGCCTTGGGCAGGGGCTCAGCTTATTGGGTTAGTGTCAGCTGATGCTTTCAGCCAATCAGTAGCTCCCCATTCATAAATATGTCTTGAATGTTCCTCAAACTGTTTTATGAATGGGAAGCATCTGATTGGTTTAGAGCAGTGATGGCGAACCTTTTTGAGACCGAGTGCCCAAACCGCAATACATGCAAAAAATTTTCCTCAAAGTGCGGCACTTAGACCTGAATACTGAAGTTTAGAAAAAACAACTCCTACAGTTTTCTGCTGCAGGTAGCAAATGTATTATTATTTTTTTTTATCCCGACATAAAATCTTTATCACCCCTCCCTTCTTACCTTTTGTGAAGGAGGGGGGCACAGCCTGCCCTGGTGGTCCGTTGGTGGTATGTTTCTGGCTGCAGCTCTCCTGTCCTCCCGTGCAATGCTGTACGCTCCACACAGCCTGCTCGTGGAAGGACAGAAGAGCTGCTTTCCAGATCGCTCCCCAGGTCCTCCCGACACAAAAGAGTAGGCTCCTGCTGTTTTGGGCAGGCAGGTGCCTGCTCTGTATTGCTGTCAACCGACGCCAGCACCCCACCCCAGGCGACCTATTGCCGCATGCCCACAGAGGGCTCAGCGTGCCATAGGTTTGCCATCACTGGTTTAGAGCGTCAGTCCCTGTCTGAGGCTTCCTGTTTCTAGAATAAAAGTTAGACACCCCAAAACCTTGGGGTTAATGCCTAGAAGTCAACGTTTGCATACTCTCATCTTCTAACCCCATCCAGACTTTGCAATGTAGTTGCTCTGGGCAATTGCTGCCTCTTGAGCTCAGTGCAAATAAGCTAAACAAACCAAGTAACGAGACCTGTTGCCTGCTTGAAAAGCCAGGGATTGTATCCAGTGTAATTTTATATTTTTGACATACTATTAAAATCTGCACTATTTCCAGTTTAAAAAATCGACACACTCTTCACACATTATTTTATTATTTATATAGCGCCATCATATTTTGTAGCGCTGTACAATGGGTGGACTAACAGACATGTAATTGTAACCAGACAACTGGACGTACAGGAACAGAGAGGTGGAGGGCCCTGCTCAATGAGCTTACACATAAAGCTTTTCAGCAAGCTTAAATGATCACTATACGGTCAGGAACACAAACCTGTATTCCTGACCATATAGTGTTTAACCCACTATTTAGTTGTTTTGCCCCCCTATAAAAGTTTCAAACTCGCCATATTTCCAGCACCTCGCGGGTCTGCCAGCTCCACCCCCTTTGTGACATCATCAAAATGGCAGGGTTTTTTTTTTTTTTTTTACCAATCCAGTGCTTTCCCATAGCGAAAACCTTGGGTTGGCTAAATTCAGCATGGGGGTGGGGCCAAATGCCGTTTTGGCCAATCAGGGCCTCCTCATAGAGATGCATTGAATCAATGCATCTCTGTGAGCAAAATTCAGACATTCAGAGCGTGGGGACGCTGAATGTCAGGGTTGCTTACTGTGCAACCCTGAGCCAGGAAGCCCATCCAGTGACCATCTAAGGAGTGGCCACTTGGAGGTGTCCCTAGGGGCAATGTAAACACTGCCATTTCTCTGAAAAAGCAGTATACTCACCAGAACAACTAAATTAAGCTGTAGTTGTTCTGGTGACTATAGTGTCCCTTTAAGTGCTTTAGGGATCTGGAGTGTCCCTTTAATTTGAGAGCAACCATTCTATTTATTTTCATTATAAACTAGTAAAATTTTCCTCTCTTGTAAATGTATGCAATATAATGCTAGAAACTGAAATGGAGTGCAGCCAACCCTGCCTTTTGGATTTGTTTGTTTTACAGAGGTTTAGGGCTTATTTAATTAGCTTGTTGTTAATCAACCAATTTTGCTACTTATGCACTTAGGCCTTTGTCAAGTCGTTACGTGACTGGACATGGGCATTACAATTCTTCTAATCTCTGGGCAGAATCTCACCGCAACACTGATTTTATAAATAATTTAAAGATTTTGCAGTACACAATAGTGACATTTTATCTATACATTTTCCTGCAATTTTGGTGTGCAAAATCACTGTATGCATGATTGAGGGTTTTTTTTTTTTTTTTTTTTTTTGCCAGTCCTGTTTTTTTATGTGGATTCATAAGTGAATATGGTTGTTGACTGACCTGGTAATTGTCAGGGAGTTGTGATTTGAGATTTTTTTCAATGCAAATCTTTAAGTGTAAAATATGCTAGTCTCTGGTCTATTTCTGACATTTCCAGTTTAATGAATAAAAACAATATTTTTTGAAAAGCCCATATAAACTAGATTGGGGTTTAATTTAAATGTACACTAAAGGCACCCAGACTAGTCAATTTCAATGAAGTGGTCCGAGCGCAGCGCCTCCTCTGTCCTTTTAGCCCGGAAAAACATTGCCATATTTTGACAAAATTCAACTACAAAAAAACGGCAAAGAGAAGCTGCCACATCTTGCCATTTTCCATCAGTCATCACATGAGAAATTGGTAGAAACCTAAATCTTTTTGCACTCTGTGGCATTTATTTGTATACTATTTTATCAGGAGAATACTTTGGGATTTCTCTCATTTTCAGGTATGTCCTGGAATAGAAAGCGTTTGATAGCATCTCACAGCATCCCTGTGGACTCCTCCATAGACCCCCAGTTTGTTCAATGATGAATGTGTGAGAATAGTGATGTGGGCTCCTGATTTCTGTTGTATCTGTCCGGGTTATGGTAGATGGTGACCCCAATGAGGCTATTTTTGTACTTTTGCTAATGTCTGTGTTTGAGAATACTTGTACAGGGAATGTCTGTCATGTTTGTAGTTCAGGAGAATGTGCATATGTCCAAGCTTAGTCTCTGTATCATCAATAAATAGCATATTTTCTCTATCTTTGCAAATTGTGCTCAATTGCGCTCTTCTAATGGGGCCGTAGTGTCATTATGTCAGTGGTGTTTCTGAGGAAATGTTGCTTTAAAAGCTGCTTCCTGAATGAAAGCTTGGTGTTAGGGGTTCTTTCCTGGAATGATAGGTTGCTAGAGGCGCTTGGTTATTATAAGGCAGTGCAGTGATGCTATATAGCACTCCAGCATTGCATCGAGCTGCTTGCTCTCCTAGCTGTTGATATACATTCTAAGTTTCCGTAAGCTCTGAGCTCTGTTCTCTGTCCAGCCCTCCTCAGTTAGCCAGCCAATCCAGCAGCTCTGCCTTGTGAAACATACAACTCTGCTCTGCAGCACAGCAGACGGCAAGAGGCAGCTCTGTGCTCACACGGATTTATCCTTAGCACGGTACATGATATATACACTGAGCCTGAGGCTCCCAATGCTTCTGTTTTTCTTCAGTCTCTGGAGCTCGGTTATGAGAAGACATCTCGAGTGCCAATAGATTGTTTGTAAGTCAGACCTATACCTCTCTTTGTGGTGTTTGTGATCAGCTGTATTGTTTCATGTTTAAAGTGATGAAAGCGGAGTCTTTGTGTATATAAATGAATTAGGGCTGTAACCTGCATGTGCATCAATGTTGCAAATGTGTCATCTCTGCCTGTCTGTGACAAGTAACATTGAACGGTAGAAGCTCTGTTTATCATAGACAGGCAACTGATTTCTCCTTATTGGTTATATTTTTGTGTATGACACAGGAGCTGTTATAGGATCTTCTTAATACTTTGCTCGATATATTGCGTGTATTTATGGAATAAATACTGTCACAGATTTGAAATCGTACCGAGTTTAATCAATCAGAAGAAATGGATTCATACTATTCCTTCCAATTCCTGGATTAGTTCCAGGCTTGTGTCAGTTTGTGTGCAGGTATGTTTTGGGGATTATATATGCTAATATTTTACACGGCTCTGTGCACATGTGGAAATATGTACGCAACCCATAGCCAGTCGTCCATGCTTTGCCTGTATAGTTCCTGTATATATGCCTTGCCCAGGGTACACATGGGTAGCACAGAAAGTGGTGATAGAATAGAAATGGTAAGTTCTGACTACCAATCTGGACAGGATAGCTGGTAATATGATTATTTCACATTGAAAGGTTTAAGCTCCCCCCCACCTCCTTTTTTTTAATTAAATAAATATTGTGTGTTTTAAATGTTCTTGTATAACTGAAAGCACGGCAGTTACAGATAAAAGGAAACATTTTATTTTACTTTACTATATCATGGCTTTGTTTTTCATTTTTTTGCCTATTGGCAGTCATTTGTTCAGTTCTTGTTTGTATAGTTGTATGTAAATGTATGTTTGTATACATATAATGAATGCTATTTTTGCTTTTACAATGGAAGAAAACCACACCCCGGTGAATGAGTTTATTACGGACCAATTTCAGTAGAGGAAAACCTTTTAACGTTGCAAATAGCATTAATGCACCCCATCAATAATAAACACATTCTGTGTGCCCGACACTGAAAGTTGAAATCCTTCCCCACCCACTCACTGCATGTGTCTGTGAAAGAGTTAACTGGTCTCTCCACCCACACACACTGTACATTGACAGGAATCCTTTGGTGAATGATGAGATCACTGTTTTAAAAGGTATCTGGCCTCTGTTCCCTTATGTAATCCAGCCCCAAGCTTGTGTTACATAGTCAGTACCTGGAGAGATTATTTCTCCAGTTTGCATCCACTACCCAGCTCAGCTCTGATAAGCTTCTGTGTACATGTGTAGCATATGCCAGTTAAAGCTGATATTTCGGCAATCTGCAACACAGCGCTCGTACAGATGTGGATTTTGCATGTGTTATATATTTTAAATGCACACTTTACACATTGAAAATGTTCCATGTGTTTGACTTGCGATGGCTTTTCTGTTGCCATCATGACCCCGCTTTCTGCTGATTAAATCTGTGAATAAACATGCTTTAGAATTGTATTATATTTGTTATGGACTACATTATGGGTTAAGCCCTGTTCCTGGCAGCCACGGGTGGGGGATTGATGGGGGCTATCTCTTTTCCCAGAGAAGGAAATACAAGCCATGAACCTTCCTCTTATCCCTCCCCACTCCCCTGCTAATGGGGAATATAAATGTTTTAGTAGGTTTGATGTGTTGCTTCTAGTTCAGTCTCCCTCCCTCTGTGCTCTGATTAATTGTTCTGGTTCCACTTCTCTCTGCTTCACACAATGCCTGCAAGTCTCTTCTCCCATATAAAGGTTGGGCAACCTGTGACCCACCAGCTTGGCATGTTATGAACTGTCAAGTTGTGAATCCCCTCATTCTTAGCTCCAGGCCCTCTTGAGCATATGGGGTTAAAGATATCCAGCCATCTCGATCCAGTTGATTTTTTAATTTTTATTTTTATTCAAAAGGGCTGAGTGATTGAACAGACCTAAATGAGGAGGAAATCTAAACGGTCTACTTCTGGGGGATTTTATTCACTAAACACCAGATTTTAGTGAATTGAAAACTGAATTGAAAAATTGAGGTTAAAGTAGTCAAGTAGTGGAACTGGCACATTTTTCCGAAAGAACATTTATTTGCTAAATTTCTGATTTCATATCACTACAGTTCGTTTTTGTGAATAAACACAATTGAAACGTGAGCTGGAGAGTGCTGTTAGACTTTACTGTAAGATTTTTATCTTTTTAAGCTTTATTTACCTGCTGATAAATTTACCATCAACGGTCTTCTGCTGAGGAAAAGTGTTAATTTTGTAGAGCTTGCAGAAACCTCATGGTTAAAAATATGTAAAAAGATATGTTAAAAATTCGGCATGTTGATAAGAATTGCTGTGAGTGAATATGTAACCTTAGCAACACCACAACTCCTGACTCAAGGCTTTTTGAATCAAAAGAATCATTAATGTTGAATTTTAACGCCTCTGTCTGACTTGGGGGGTCCAGCTTTGTTCTGGCGATTATTCACATACCCCATTTACCAAACCGATGATGGGAAACATTTTAAAATGCAAAACATTTGTGTGCAAGCGCTTGGATTGGAGTATTTATAGCAGCTAATGGTTTTTTTTTTTTTTTCCTTAAAGAAAATGTTGATATTAATAGGACACTCCACTGCACAAATAGAAGAAAAATACTGCTTAGTAGACATACCCCAATAAAAACACGTCTGCATCTAATTATGCATTTTGTCATTGGGCGTATAGTCAAATCCCGCTTGCAGGTTTTGCAAGCACTCGCTTTCCCCAGCATAGACTTTCTGTAGCTGTTCAATAACAAACTTCTCAATGTAACTCATTCAGAAGTTTTTGAAAATCAGATGCTCTGGGCAACTCCATTGAGCTAAACCATCAAGAAGTACCATAACCCGTTGTGTGACAGCCATGGGGTGTATCAATGTGAATTTAAAGAGTCCCTGTAGGCTCCCAGACCAGGCTTTACAATTGTTCACTAGACTGCATAACATACAAGCACTTACCTCTGACAAGCTTCATCATAGATCAACTGGAGATATCATTTGCTGTAGCTGTTAACATGCATAGGTTTGACTAGCTTCATTCATAAAAAAAAAAAAAAAAGCAACAGAAGGTGTAACAGAACAATGTTACACAATTAAACCCTGCACTGTAATTATTGCAGTTTTTCTGAAACTGCAATGTTTTATGTTGCAGGGTTACGGGGACAGGGACTCTATACACAGACCACTTCATTGAGGTGCAGTGTTCTGAGTACCTTTAATAGAGTGGGAGATCAGAATTCTAAATCAAACAGAATGTGCAATAAAGGAAGTTTAAACATTAGATCTCTCTTTACATGAAGTGTATAGGAAAACTGTGTAGATCACAATGCAGGAAGATATGGCTAGGGCTAGATAAAAAAAAATGTTCTAACTTCTAAATGACAGACAATTGAGCAGTGAGACTGCTGGGGCATGATCTGTACACTGAAACATCTTCATTAAGCTAAAGTTATGTTAATACCTGTAGTATCACTTTAATACTGAGCTTATACTGGAGTCTTGCTTCATTGGTTAAAGCGGCACTGTCACCCGCCCCACCCCCATCCACCCCTGCAAAATTAGTATTTCATAAAGTGAAATTTTTTATGAAATATTAATATGGACTGTTTTGGAATTTCACTGAAATTTTCAACCCAATCAAAAGATATACCGAGACAAAGTAGGGTCTATTTTCTACGTCTATGTATTTTTCCTATGTAGAATTGATATCAGCCAATCACAATAATTTCCCATAGGAAATCATTGAATTGACTTAAATTGCCAATTCTAATGATCTCAGCCAAGGAGGTGGACCATGGGCTTGATCCAAACGCCACCCTGGTCAATGAACATCTCCTCAAACAAATGCACTGAATTAATGCATCTCTAATAGGAAAGTTCAGCCTCGCCATGCAGAGCGTGGAGACGCTGGATGTCAATGCTGCACACTGGGCAGCACTGACCAAGGAAGCACCTATAGTAGCTGTCTGAGATGTTCCCACTAGAGGTGTTCCTAGGCAGTAATGTAAACACTACCTTTTCTCTGAAAAGGCAGTATTCACATGAAAATGCCTGCAGGGATATGTTGTAGACACCAGAACTACGACTAATAAACTGGAGTTCTAATGACTATAATGTTCCTTTAAGCCCACCCTCTCTCTTTTGGATATCATTAGAATGATAGCCAAGTCATGGAAGAAAGTTGTGCAGTGTTAAAATGTGTGAGTGCATAGCGAGAACCCTTGGATGGAGGTTAACATTTATTTAACACACTGCAATCAGATTTGTACCTGGGCAATGTGTAGCCTGTTTGCTTGTTTTGACCTTGTGGCCTTATGTGTTACAGTGGTTGTGAAAATACTATGACCGTATCTTCTTGAGAGAAACCACAGTGTTTTTTCAGGTCAAACAACAAAGTGTCTGTGGTTTGTGTGTAAATCACTGGGGCGAAACCTGAAGTTTGCCAGCTTTGAAGAATAGAGATGTGACACCAACACAGATTGCAAATAGCATTTCAAAATATTGAATGTAGCAAGTACAAGAATTTAGAAAAGCCCGTAAATTTTCCAGTTTTTGGAAACCCAGTTGCAAAAATGCAAAACAATTATACAAATCTACACAAAATATGAATTCTGTATTCACACAGAAGTGCTGCTAATGTATGCCTATATGTATCCTTTGAACCCTTCTATAGGATCCCTGGGTAACAACCACAGATGGTTTATTCATATAAACATGATTTTTAGCTTAATGTTTATGTGGCTCGCAAGTTTTTAGAAGGTAATTCAATTTCTCTTTTAGTAAGAGCATCAGCGGTTTGGAACAATAACAAGTAGCCCGGTGTCTGGGGAAATAAACTTATTAGAAGGTCATCAATTTTAGAACAAAATAATATCAGAGCATTGGTACTTATACCAGCTCCTTTTCTGTTTCTAAACATTAGTTTCCTGAGCAATATTAAATGGAATTTTTGTGTCTTGCAATGACCCTAGTGCAAAAGAAAAAAATTCCACCTTTGTAGGGCTCTCAGTTCTTATTTTATGGACTTTACCAAAAATAGGTTTATTCACTAAATTGACAAAAGGGAATTTAAAATGTATGGCAAAAGTAGCCAAACTGGAATTATAGCTTGCCTAGAGCTCTTTTCGAATTCATTATTTTAGACCTTAAAGGGACACTATAGTCACCAAAACAACTATAGCTTAAAGCGACACTGTCACCAATTGGTAGTCCGGTGAACAAAGGAGGCAGGTAAAGGTGAGTTCACTTGGCTAAACCTGTCCCGTGTGGGTGCCACCATCTTGATCCGGCGAGGTCCTATTCAGAGCTAATGTCACTGCTGTACTTTTGTGCATTGAGGCCTGCGTGGGATCCTCCACAGACAACCAATTGACTATAGCTCTGCCTTGTGTAAATAAAGAAAGTTGGTCGGAGGATATATACAGAGACAAAGTAGTTCCTAAAGCTTTTCCTACTTTGTCTATGTATATCTCCTAAATGGGTTGGAATTGGCAGTGGATCTGGTGTCTATAGTCTGTTCTTGCTGGCTTTTCAGTGTAGACACTGCATTTTCAGACCAAATGCAGTGTTTACACTCAGTGGTGGGATTCAGCCGATTCACCCAAACCTGTTACTAAAATGTGACAAGTTCACGAAACTGGTCGCTAACAGGACTGATTGAAGTGTCGGCTCCTCGGCCCATCACCGAGGGCTGACACTAAAAGAGGGCCCGGCGGCTTGTCCTGTATGCCACTGGGTGCGGAGCCCCTCCATGTAGTCTGCCAGCACCTCCGGTCCGCAACTCCGCCGGGTGCAGAGCTGCAGACCATGGAGTAGAGATCTTGCAATCCCATTTCTATGAGGAAATGCTGATTGGCGCAGTGTGGTGTTTTTCCACACATGCACAATAGCCTCCCAATGCTTTCCTATAGAAAAACACTGGATTGGCTTTGTTCCTCAAAATTGATGATCCTAGCCATGGAGGCGGAACCAGCTGTGGCAAGGGAAAAAAAGCTGAGTAAAATCAACTTTACAGTGCTAGGGTAAGCCGGACCTTAACAGCCACAAAGGCACTTTAGTGTTACATGCTTGTATTCCTGACAATATAGTGCTCCTTTAAATTTGAATTTCTCTTTAGATTCTCACTTTTAGATTATTTTAGATTCTCAGGGAGACGGCCACTAGAGGTTGGAATAACTCTGTAGTGTAAACATAGCAGTTTCTCTGTGTTTTCAGCTGCAGGGTTAAAACTAGGGGGACCTGGCACCCAGGCCACTTCATTGAGCTGAAGTGGTCTGGGTGCCTATAGTGGTCCTTTAACTGACATTTCAGTACCACAACTTCCATTTTACTATTTTATTAACAGACGCTTATGAATTCTGCATTCAGTTTTGGGCATTTATTAGTGCTGACTAGAATTATGTTTGAATTCTTGTACTCCTGATGAGAACAAAGTTAACTAATCAGAGCAGGACCACTTGAACCCCAAATATGATTATTAATATAGAATAAAAATTATTTTTTCAGTTGTCCGTTCCACATTCCCTCATCTCACGACATGCAGTTGAACCTATAACTAGAGTATGGAGTGCAACTGAGGATAGTGTAAATCACACTTGTCGCCGCAGCACTGATAATTTGGTCACCAGATTTATCCATTGGGCATGTTCCCTCCGCGTACACACTTTTCCACATGCATGGCATCCTTGTGTCTGTGTCAGGGTAATTTGTATCATGTGCCAGGCTGTGTCTTGAAAGATTGGTGTATGAAGCAAATCCTAAAATCTGTGCCAGCAAATCGTTCACATGTATTTTACTTTTATTTCTTAAATGGATACTATAGGCACGAAAACATTAGTTTAATGAAGCAGGTTTAGTGTATATAGATAATACCCCTGCAGTGTAACCACTCAATTCTGCCATTTAGGAGTTAAATAACTTTGTTTATACAGCCCTTGTCACACCTCGCTGTATGTGACTTGCACAGCCGTCATAAACCTAGATATTTAGGTTCCCTTTTGGCACATTCTGTTTAGTTTAGAATTTCTCTTCTCATGCTTGTTCAATAGCCGTATAGACCCTGCAGGAGACTCCTGTGTGTGATTAAAGTTCAATTTACAGAGCAGGAGATAAAATCTTCTAAAACATCTAACTGATTGATTTAAATCTTTTCATGCTGGCTGTGTCAGAAATTGCCAGGTGAGGTGTGGCTAGGGCAGCATGGACAGAAACAAGTGATTTACCTACTAAACTGCATAGAATTGAACAGTGAGTCTGCAGATGCATGATCTATCCCAGTGTTTTCCAAATCTGTTCTCAAGGCACGCCTACCAATTCCGGATTTAGGGATTACCCAATTTTATCAAGGTGTTTTTTCTTTTTAAAAACACCTTAGACACAACTGGGTAATCCCTAAATCCTGGACATGTAGGTGTGCCTTGAGGACTGGTTTGGAAACCACTAATCTGTACACTAAAACTGCTTCATTAAGGTAAAGTTGTTTTGAGGTCTATAGTATCCCTTTAACGTATAGTTGGATATTTGGTTTTGGGGAAAAAATAAACTAGAACACTCCTTTAATTTGTCCCACCAAAAGCATAAGAATTCTGCAAATTGTTTGGTAGCAATTTCAAGCTCTGCCTGGCAGAATTCATAATCATCCAGATGGGGAAAAAATTAATTTGTGACTCTATTGTGTGCTGAGAGCTTGAGAATATACCTAATGCAGATTTCGAAGAAATGTTTCATTGCAGTTCTCAGAATATGGCTTTCTGACCTCGAGCTTTCTAGGATTTCTGTACAGTTTACACGCAAATGTGTAAAAAGAAAAAATTGAACGTGGGGCCACAGTGTGGTAATTTTCTAGTGGTCTTACTGCGACAAGATGTCTTAAATGTGAATGTTCAGGATTTTTCAGCAAAATATGAATTATCAAAGCAAATTGCAGTCCAAAATAGTTGTTTTGGAAGTATTCTTAATTCCATTGGGCCTAAAATTTGAAATCCAGTTTGAATTTCTGATTTATCTTAAACAGTAACATGTATGGCTGTGTGATAACTCTCTTTGTGCATTTACTATAGTAATGATTTTTCAAAATGCATTTATGTATGGTTTTTGTTTTGATCCAAGGAAAGTACGGTTACGGATTGTCAGCTAGCTAGGCTTTGGGGTCGTGCTTTCTAAGTAGATATTTGGGAGATCAGTTGATGTAGTTTGGTATCCTCTTCTTCCGCTTGTGGGGCTAATTCTGCTGGATTACTGCTTTACATTTATGAGCTTCCCATGTGACCATATGGCAGGTGCCTTAAACTTCTCATTTTTGTGCAAGTGATATCTGATTGTATGTCTGGCACTCATCCTGAATCAGCAAGAAAATTAAATGTAAATATACCAAGATACTGCACAGCCCAGAGGATATATCCCAAATAATAAATGAGAACACTCACTGGATTCCAAAGTGTAAATAAGTGTATTAAATGTAATCAAAAAAGATCAACGTTTCGACCTTACGGTTATATTTATATTTGTATATAAATATTTATTTGTTTTTCTTTTGTTTATATTAATTTTCAGCACTAAAAAGGTTGCATGCATTTTACTTTCCTTCACTCCTATTTTGATTACTTTTCTAAAAATAAATACTTGCCAGCATTTACCATACCTTATTTAATTTTATCTGGTAAAATCAAGAGCAAGTGTACTACTTACTTTAAAGGCGCACATCAGGCAAGAAGTTGCACAGCTTTCTTCCAGACTGCTGACTGCAAATGTACGCAGTAATGCGTCTAATTGTCTTGAAGAGTTGAAAATTGGATGGCGTGTGTACAGCTTACTCACAAGTCGTAAGGACCGCAAAGTAGGAAGTAAAAATGCCTCCTTTACCTTGCCTTCCAAGAGAGAAATGGCAGTCATAAGCAGCAAATCAGGAACACCACCCTAATCAAACAGTGACATCTTACTATGCCTAGTTTAAATCTGCCCAACGAGAGTAGTAGGACGTTGAGCCTGTAAATTGGGGATGCAAGGTTTATTGCTAGCGGAACTCAACTGATGCGTTCAGCCAATGAGCTGGTGCTGCTGGATACCTGTTAATATATGTATTGATGGCGTGGATCTTGTTCTTGCCAAGGAGCTGGAACTTCAAGACGTGTCTGACTCTCTGGAGGCTGTTGCTGTCCTCCTCGCCTTTTCCTCAGGGTTGTCATGTGTTGTATACCCAGGTGCTTGCAGCTGTTTTCTCCGTCTCCTCTTTGACCTTCTGACGCTACAACTCCTTCAGTCTTGATCATCTTCCCTCTTTTTGCTATGATCTGCCGACACCTATTAAGTCTGAATGACATTTTGATGATCTTGTTGTGTATCCAAGTTAAGTAGATTAGATAATTCACATCCCACTTATTCTTGGCATACAGCTTGATGTAATCTATGTAGATGAGTTGGCTGATGGTACTCTTGACCCTGTATCTGAATCCTCTTTTCATGGTGATCTGTCTAAATGGGACTTAAGGTTTATGCAGAACAGCATCAGGGATAGCACATGACTTTGATATATGCCACATTTGATGGTTACTTGAACTTGCCACCTCTGAGAAGTTGGTCTTGCTTCCTAACTTCCTTATGTGTTGCCTTTATCTTGGCTTCTAGTCTTCGTTTTCCAGATGGGTATTGTTTCTCTTTAGAATTGATCTTGTAGTCAAGCATTTAGAGGACCACTAATGCTGTGAATTTTATTATTATAATTGCCATTTATATAGCGCCAACGGATTCCGTAGCGCTTTACAATATTAAGAGAGGGGGGATTTAACTAAAAATAAGACAATTACAAGACAACTTACAGGAACAATAGGTTGAAGAGGACCATGCTCAAACAAGCTTACATTCTATAGGAGGTGGGTGTAAAACACAATAGGACAGGAATTCGCAATCAAATAATGTGGGAGTGAGGCAGAGCTGGAGGAGATAGGAGAGAGTAGAGTGCTGCCCTTTAGGAGAGAGCAAGAGACAGGTATGTAAGGTAGAGGTTACTCTGGGATGCCATAAGCTTCCCTAAAGAGATGGGTTTTAAGGCACTTCTTAAAAGATGCAAGACTAGGGAAGAGTCTGATGGCGATAGGCAGGCTATTCCATAGGAAGGGAGCTGCCCGTGCGAAGTCCTGCAAGCGTGAGTTGGCCGTACGGGTGCGAACAACGGACAGGAGAATATGATGGTCTCTGTGATGGTGGTGGTTTGTAGATGGTGCCTTATTAACCACAGCTAGCATATTGTCTGGTAGCAATTGCCTTTGATAAGGTTATCTGGGGATCATCCCTCATATGTCTGTAGTTATGTCATTTTGGGTGCATAATTTATACGTATACATGTGTTTTATATGTATGTTCTTTATATATATATATATATATATATATATATACTGTTCTAGTATAGTTTACATACAAACAAGTAATACTGCTGAGGCATTATGGAAACAAATTACCGTATTTTTCGCTCCATAAGACGCACTTTTTTTCCCCTCAAAAGTGAGGGGAAATGTCTGTGCGTCTTATGGAGCGAATATGAAGCTTTACTTACCTGTCTTGCAGCGTTGGCCGGCAGCACAGGGCGCACCACGGTAGTGGAACTTGAATTTCATGTTCCGGTTTCCGGCGGGACTGAAAGGAAGTGTGCACTCAGCTTGTGCGCACTTCCTTTCAGTCCCGCCGGAAACCGGAACATGAAATTCAAGTTCCACTACCGCGGTGCGCCCTGTGCTGCCGGCCAACGCTGCAAGACAGGTAAGTAATTATGGGACAGTATGGGAGAGAAGAATATGGGGAGGGGGATGAAGTCTATGGGGGGGTGGGGAGGGGGATGAAGTCTATGGGGGGGTGGGGAGGGGGATGAAGTCTATGGGGGGGTGGGGAGGGGGATGAAGTCTATGGGGGGGTGGGGAGGGGGATCAAGTCTATGGGGGGGTGGGGAGGGGGATCAAGTCTATGGGGGGGTGGGGAGGGGGATGAAGTCTATGGGGGGGTGGGGAGGGGGATGAAGTCTATGGGGGGGGGGGGGGGAGGGGGATGAAGTCTATGGGGGGGTGGGGGGGTGGATGAAGTCTATGGGGGGTGGGGGGGGGTGGATGAAGTCTATGGGGGGGTGGGGGGGTGGATGAAGTCTATGGGGGGGTGGGGGGGTGGATGAAGTCTATGGGGGGGTGGGGGGGTGGATGAAGTCTGTGGGGGGGTGGATGAAGTCTGTGGGGGGGGGGATGAAGTCTATGGGGAGGGGGTGGATGAAGACTATGGGGAGGGGGTGGATGAAGACTATGGGGAGGGGGTGGATGAAGACTATGGGGAGGGGGTGGATGAAGACTATATGGGGAGGGGGTGGATGAAGACTATATGGGGAGGGGGTGGATGAAGACTATGGGGAGGGGGTGGATGAAGACTATGGGGAGGGGGTGGATGAAGACTATGGGGAGGGGGTGGGTGAAGACTATGGGGAGGGGGTGGGTGAAGACTATGGGGAGGGGGTGGGTGAAGACTATGGGGAGGGGGTGGGTGAAGTCTATGGGGAGGGGGTGGGTGAAGTCTATGGGGAGGGGGTGGGTGAAGTCTATGGGGAGGGGGTGGGTGAAGTCTATGGGGAGGGGGTGGGTGAAGTCTATGGGGAGGGGGTGGGTGAAGTCTATGGGGAGGGGGTGGGTGAAGACTATGGGAGAGAGGAGAAGACTATGGGAGGGGGGACACACTATGGGACAGGGGAGAAAAAAATATTCTGTACAAACTGTCCCATAGTAAGAAACACTATGGGACAGTTTGTTCAGAATATTTTTTTTCTGGGTTTCTTCCTCTAAAAACTAGGTGCGTCTTATGGTGAGGTGCGTCTTATGGAGCGAAAAATACGGTAACAAAGCTTATTCCCCTCAAGACTGTCTGTATGTAGACACTTACAAGCCACATTACCACTATAACTCACTGTAGTTATGATGCCTAGAATCCCCTGACACTATATTTTGGTTTAATATTAAACCACGTAGACTGTAGTGATGATACAGACTTAACCATTCTGCATGATCAATGAAATTTCTTCTAAAATGTCATTGGCATTGGTTGGACAAACTTGGCAATGCAATGCTAATTCCTCAATCCTTAGGGTTGGGGGTGGTCCCTAGGCACGAAAAAGACACCCCTCTTTTTATATGAAACCATTCTTGCAAAATTTTGGTATTAAACGAAAAGCAGAATAACCACTACAATGATCTGTAGTGTTTGTTACTTAGTGCCCCTTTAAATATGAATGTGTAGTTTAAAAAAACGAAACAAGAAAACGTTAAAAATGTAACTTGATGCATTCAATACATTTATTTTCTTGTTTGAGCATAAGTGGCTGCTGCCTCTGTCATATTCCAAGCAGAGCCATAAATTCTGAGGCTATCTCTGCTCACGTCACTCATGCCCACATGTAGGAGAAATTTTGCCTGGTTTGGAATGCTGGGCCCCCCATTAAGTGGCTCAATGTGTTCATTTCAAATGCATCTCTTGTGGAATTTTCTGGTTGTCCCAGATAAATAGTTGGGAGGAAATGTGTGTGGTTTTCACAGCAAAGCATAACCTTCCTGTCTTCTCGTCTGCCTGGCTCAGTTTAGCTCAGGGTCTGGTGGGGAGATACGGATCACTGGCATGTAACTACTTCCTTTCCCTCATGTCTACAAATGTGCAACCTCTTTTATTTTTTAATTGGAAAAGTAATTAGTCATCTACCCCAATGCTTAGATCATCCCTGTTAAAATAAGATCTTTATTCAACCACCCAGCAGCAGCCTTTGCTTACAGCTGCCCTGTCACCAAAAATCCACATTCTCTAATCTGCTTTTAAATAACTTCCTATGTCTGAATATCTTTTTATCTGAATATTTTTTTTTTCTTTCCTCAGAGACATATAATACATAAAGAATACAGGTACTAACTTTCCTTTTACATAGCTTATATCTGGGTTTAAAACTAGGACCTGTTTCAGAACCTATAATTCACAATCCATAAGTAAAATAAATCCCACAGAACGACAAATTGGGGACATCATGGACAGTGGAGATCAAAAGGGCTGCTCCCAGATATTGAGATCCAACACAAGGAAGACAAGATATTAAATATCAATAAAGACAAATTTCATGGGGGAGGGGGCGCTAGTTTAATCCTACTTCCTGGTTTATTTAGCTCAACTGCGCTAACTTCAGGGGCAGCAATTGCCCAAAACACCTACCTTGTAAAGACTTCTCATTGAGCTGTTTTGAAAGTCTGGGCGGTGTTAGAAGCGGAGGGCTTGCAAAGTATTTAGACAAAGAACTGCAGCTTTTTAGAAGCTTTTTTTCGGTAAACCCCAAATAAATGAATATATATATTTTTTTATATCTAGTAGGTCACCAACAAATAACAAAACCACTATGCATATAAACAAACATGATATGTTTTGATAGTCGTGCCTGCAAAATTAATAGTATGGATGCTTCTCCTTCAGAACGATTGAAGTATCTAGGAGGTCGGATATAACTTCCTAGTGCAAACGGTTGCTGAAATGTTAGAAATGCTCTTTTGCTTGTGAATAGTGCTAATTTAAAAGGTGTTTTTTGTTTCTTCCAAGCATTATAGATACATTTAAATATATATATAAATATATCGGTATGTATCTATGCAAAAATAGCAACAGGTGGAAAAAACAACCCATAAAACAGATGACTTTGATGGTTCTGTAGTAAGCATTTCCCAGACCAGCGAATAATCAACCTATATATGGTAATTTTCTAGTGCTCGCCTTATCCCATAAATTCTTGTTGGTCTTCATGTGCAGCAGGGGTTTTTGGAAGTTGTAGTTATCTTGCTTAAGAATTATTACAGACATTGTTACAAGAATAACATTTACAATTCTTTGACATGTTTGAATGTACCATATTCAGTAGAAGCGGCCAAAAAGAACCCGCTCAAAGTGTGCTTGACACAGTGCGAAAAGTTTCACTAATGGCTTTATTCTCACTGATATTTTTTTGCTTGTCTCACAGTGACTGCCTACACTAGGAGTATTGAACATATTTTAGGTCTATTAAGTTAACATACTGAGGCCTTTAGTATGCTTTCCAAATGGTTTATCCCCATAGACTGTAATTGTGACTTCTGTACATAAATCATTCAGAAAGTTTTTCTAACCGCATTGAATCAAATAAAGTGAGGCCTCAGATAGGCAAACTTATTTTTAGATCACTTTGCTGTAAATTGTTTTTTTCCTGCAACTTTTTAGTTCTGTTATCTGCATTATTAAAGTGTTACTCCAAGCACCGTGGTAGCTTCATTGATTTAAAGTGTAATGGTTCATGGAGTCTGTGTTTGCAGCATTTCACTATGAAACTGAGGTTTAAAGGGACACTATAGTCACCCAGACCACTTCAGCTCAATGAAGTGGTCTGGGTGCCAGGTCCCCCCCCCAGGTTTTAACCCTTCAGATGTAAACATAGCAGTTTCAGACTGTCTTCCTGACAGCCGCTAGAGGCACTTCTGCAACGCTGCAGAACGTCCATTGGAAAGCATTGAAAAATGCTTTCCTATGGACTGTGAATGCGTGCGCAGCTCATACCGTGCATTCCGCTCCACTCTGGAGCTGATGTCGGCGCGGGAGGCAAGGGGGTTTTAACCCCTTCAGCGCCAAGGGAGGGGGGACCTGTGGGTTGGGGAGTCCTAAGGAGTATATAGTGTCAGGAAAACAAGTTTGTTTTCCTGACACTATAGTGATCCTTTAACACCTCTGCTGCCAGAATTGTAACTCTATTTCTGGTAGCATCGTTATCCAACCTGTAACAAGAGTTCCGGGTTGGCTAATGTGTATTCTGTGCAGGGGGTGTGACAACAGCATCGGAGGATTGGGCTAAGAGAGAACTTGTCCTCCGTTTTAACTTTTTTCTCTTTTTTTATTTTTTATTTGATTTCTTAAAATACAGTTTTTGGTTTGGAGTAACTGCATAGGATAACTACTAGTTGTTAGCTGACCTAAAACTCCAAGAAGCCTTTGCTCTTATTTTATGATGGCATGATATATTCTTCACCTATTGTCTGTTGTATGATGGCAAATAGTAACATCCTATCTGTTGGTTAATGTCATCTTGATCTAAATATACTTTCTTGTAGTTCAACTCTTGTTGAAGAAATTAATATTTCGGATTGGGGGAATTGAGACAAACGTTAAAATGCAGAGTGCTACATTTTTATTTAAAAAAACAAAACAGCAAACCCATAAAACAAGCAAACAAATATATACAACAAAAGTGTGCAATTATCCTGGTTCCTGTAGGTAGGTAACCTTTTGAGACATATTTGGTGAGAAAAAATTTGCGACAAAGACCTACTGATTTACATTAAATAAAATTATATATATATCGTAAAAAAAATTGCCTTTGTCTAAGAAATATTTAAAGCTTGCTTTTTACTCCGCTCTAAAGAAGAAAAAAAAAGAAACGGGTTTCCTAGCATTCTCAAAATGCTAGGAAAAATATGCTAATGAGCACAGACTACATTTACACTTTTTTGATGTCCTGCCCCCATTTTTATTTGTTTCCTTAGTAACAGTCTTCTGTCTTAGACAATGCTGCTTTTGTATATCTAAATGTTACAAATCAGTATATTTAAAAATATATTTGCATTAGGACCACAAGAGGAGATTTTGGAAGAATTTTATTAATGGGACGATCCGTGACCCCCTATTATAGTGCAAAATCCTTGTGCCAATACGAATTTAAATAGGTTAATAAATATCTCCATTTATTCATGTAGACAACAATTTATCTTATTCTCTTATATCTTCTTGACACTGTCAAATACCATTAAAACTACACAGATACTGATGCAATTATTTTGTGTGTGTGTATTTTATTTGATTTTTATATTTTTATCCATCCTGGCTGAGCATAAAGTGGAGAAAGCTGAGATAGACTGGGATCTGAGAGCAGTCTCCCCTTTGTTAGGTTTATGGAGGATCCAGAGAGTGCTAATCTATGGCGGTTTGCAGTGTAATGTTGTCCAAGTTTGGACGGATAATGTGGAAGTATAATCTCCATATTGTCTTTGTGGCTGCAGAGGAACTAAGCTTTTGGTGCAGGGGGGAGTCCCTATTTTTGTCAAACCACACCAAAATAGCTTAACCAAGGGGTTTGATTGACAGATGTAAATATCTCAAAATGCCATTCTGTAAAACGGCTGTCTGGCTGGGCAGTAGGTTTGTTTAGATCCTACCTTACATTCTTTCATGTCTAAAATGGAAAGTTTCTGCAAGGCAAACAAATAAAAAAAAATGACAATGCAATCTGTCTTTGTCTGCATATTTGACATGCCATTCTTGAAGTGTTGTAGAAATGATGCAGTTTTTCATAGCTGTTCTGTATAACTTTCAAATTGATGTAGATTTTTTTACAGCAGCCAAAGTGTGTGTGTGTTCTAATACAGTGTGAATTTCTTTTTTTTTTCTTTTTTAAACTTTATTCAAAACAGAGTTTATTTTCGCAACACTTTGCTTTTAACCATGATGTTATACAAAATACCATTATACCAAAAACTTTAAAGAATCACTATAGGGTCAGGAACACAAACATGTATTCCTGACCCTATAGTGTTAAAAACCACCATCTAGCGCCCCCCCCCCGGCCCCTCATGCCTCCATAAATACAGCAAAATCTTACTGTATTCAAGCCTGAAGCTGTAGATCTGCATGCTGTTTGGATCAGGCCACCACTTCTGATGAGGTCAGCAGACAGCTTGTTTTTCTGAGGCAATCACAATGCTTCCCCATAGGATTGGCTGAGACTGACAAAGAGGCAGATCAGGGGCAGAGCCAGCATGATTTAAACAGCCCTGGCCAATCAGCATCTTTTCATAGATATGAATTAAATCTGTGAATCTCTATGAGTAAAGTTCAGTGTCTGCATGCAGAGGGAAGAGACACTGAATGTTTGGATGCATTTTAGGCAGCCATGACCCAGGAAGGATCTGTAACAGCTACCTGAGGAGTGGCCAGGGAAGTTATCACTAGGCTGTAATGTAAACACTGCATTTTCTCTGAAAAGACAATGTTTACAGCAAAAAGCCTGAAGGTAATGATTCTACTCACCAGAACAAATTCAATAAGCTGTACCTGTTCTGGTGACTATAGTGTCCCTTTAATATTCTTGCTGAATTACATTTGTAGGTCAACACAACAATCCATAGGAAAAGGGCATATTCCGTAGGCATCACCGAAGTGTAGAGCTTTTATGAGACGTTTGCAAAATGGGTCATTGCATGCAGCGATTTCAGATCAATGCAACTCTGAAAGAACATACCTCCCACTTACTGCTATGAAACCGAACAGCCAGCACCACATATGTGAGGAGAAAAGAAAACACAATTTCAAGATCAATACAGTTCTATTTTCGCACAATCTTAATGGGCCTTTTAGTTAATCTTTGTACTTTAAGTAGGTTGTCTTGCTTTTGCAGAGGTTTGTAAGTTGTTTGTGTTTCTCTGACAAGCAGTGATTATCTGTGTTCTGCTTTCTTCACTGGCAGGCAGGATGCTCGGTACTCAGATTTTTTGTTTAAAATTGGCTAATCCTCTCTGTGCATCTCTGGCAAACAGATGAGGATATGTTTTTTTGCTCTATTTTAGGTGACATATTAATATCTGCAGTGTTTAGTATGCTAGTGCTGGAGAGAAACGATGGTCTGCAGGGATGCACAAACATAGCATCCTCATTATTATAATTATCTAGTAGGGACTTAAATGAGTACTGGCAGAGAATAGGAAGTTAAAAGTAGTTTTCGGATTGGGTCAGTGGTTGCATGGTAAACAATTGTTATTATGGGAAATAAAAATGTTGTGTAAAATAGTTAGAGGAATGATCAGAGTAGATTAAAATTAATGATTTGAAGGGAAAACATTTTTTGAAAGTGCAGAGATAATTACAAGTTTTATTACTGTCAATGGGTGTTAAATTAGTTGGTAATCGGTTTCGCTTTGGTGACAGATTCAAGCTTCGTCAGGCTATACATGCTGCTGAAAGCAATTTAACTTGAGTTGAGACCATATTATTTTGTTGGTCGTATATTGTTACTAGAAACATCTATATGCTAGTTAAACATATGTCGTGTTGAAAGCAGTTATATGCCAGGCAGACCTTTCCCGCTTAAAACAGTTATGCTAGGCAGACATATCATGTTGAAAGTAGTCATATGCTAGGCAGACATATTATGCTGGAGACGGTTAGTGTTTTGGCACGTCTTGCAGACAGACAGGACTATGTGAAGATGGTTAAAATAAGTGGTGGGCAAGATTAGTGAGCTGGATTCAGCTTGCTGGTAAATGTGTTTAACCATTACAGCGTGCCTGTGAGTGATAAGGGGCATATGCATTCAACCTGCACCTTAGGAGGATGGTGCCACATTACAAACATTTAGTACGGCATATCACAAGATGGCATCTTCACAAGCTACAACAGTATCTGCTATAGGTTGCTTAGAGAGCTGGCACATAGTCCCTTCATATTCCTTATTAAGATAAGTGCTATACAGTGCTTATATTATGCCTTAACGAATAGTGAGATGAGAAAACAATATAGGAACATGCTTAACAGAAGGGAATCAGGCTAACATGTCTAGATTTGAGGTGCCAGCAGGATGGTCTAACTTAAAGGTAACACTAGACTAGGTGGGTGTTTGGGTGTTGTATGCTACAGGTACCAGGCTAGTCTAATCTGTTGTGCACAGGGACGATAAGAGAGGCGGGCATGCATTTTGCAGCAGTAGGCTGCATCTGCTAGGCAGTAGCTTGCTAATGACAGGGATCCCCTATGTAGTGCCTTACATGGCTATATAAGCCTATATAGTTAAGGGGAGCCCGGTCTACAGCGCCCACCGCTCCGCTAAAATTCCCTACCCTCATCCAATGCCCATGCTGACCACTATAGTTTCATACAGAGTTTGAGTCCCAGCAGTCCAGAACAGGTCACACCACTGGCCCCAGGCCTCTGCGAGGGCACATTTGTAGTTTCCAATACTCTGGTCCCGCTTGGCTCTGCCAGTAATGTCCCAGATGGCAGTGTGCATGGCTTGAAAGCGACGTTGTTCCCGTCGGCGTCGTGTAATAATCATCAGGGGTGTCTTCCGTTTAGCCCTCAGCTTGGGCATGCAGGAGCGGGGGCTGTGCTTCTTAGGACGCCGATGGGCCGTGGTTTGGCGGGCTTTCCTCCTAAGAGGCTTCCCATGGCAGAGTGTCAGGGATGGTCTCCGCGCTGAGCAGGCTGTGGAGTGCTGAGCTTCATTAGGCTGGTGTCGCTGTGCTCCTTCCTCTCTACTCTCCTCTGCAATTCGAGCCTGTCTGTGTTCAAGCATCAGCCAGAAGGCGCGAAAGAGCTTGTCCAGTCATTTTTGCAGCGATTCCTGTGGGTCTCCAGTGGTTTCTACAGGTACTGTGTTCGCCATCTTGGCTTTGTGGCCCTTTTGTTGCTTTCCTGTGAGCCGCGGTTTTGGGCTTCGTCTGTCTCTCCAATTACCCATGCTGGACCGAGATGACCCCCATCGGTCCAAAGGGGGGGGGGGGAGGATAGGAGTTGGGAACCTCTGGAAGTCCATACTGAAGTCTGCAGCGTGGTGAGCGGCCGTCTCTCCACTGCCCGATCTCTGGTAGGCCTGGGGTGGTAATGCAAGGTATCGATGGGTTACACCAGAGGTAGGCAACCTACGGCACTAGTGTCTTTGCACGGCACTCAAGGCTGCTAGAGCCAAACAGGCTCTGGCCTATCAGGAGTCCCAGTAAAACTTCAAATATCTGCTAATATGAAAAGATGGTGAAGGACAATCCTCAATCTAAACATTGCAGCACATAGAGAAAATGATCTCAGATCACTTCCTCCAAGCACTTGTGAATGGGAATCCACAACGTAGTATAGCAGCCTGCAGCTGCTGTTGCAGCTCCTGTTGCAGCTCCTGTCTTTGACCTGTACCAGGCCAGCCTGGTCCCCACTGGAACCCAGGGAAGCCAACCATACTGCTAGATATACACAGATATTGTGGATCAAACCAAGTGTTTATCTGCGTATCTGCTCCTTTCCAAATTGTTAAAATAAATGCGTGCACGTTTTGAAGTAAATTACACTGAGACACAGGTATCAGGTTAATGAAAAACTTCGTAATGTTTACTCAGGGGGCGGCAAGCCCCGTATAAAGGCAAAAATACATCATATGCAAAAATGTAGATAACAGAGAGAATACATCTCTAATTGGTTAGGTGTTAAGTGTCTTATCTAATGCACATCCTACGAGGCGTGATGTCACCATCATCCCGGGATTTTACTCCGGATGTAGGCGCCATCTTGTTATACGAGGTAGTTAGTCGGTGGGAGCGGGTGCTCTAGCAACCATTTTGAGTAGATAATGAATACAGGTATACACAGTAAATAGACATTTTTACTATCACTAATTTACATTCATAACACAGAAATTAAGAATAACCCTCCCCTTATACAAATAATACGAACAGCCCACACACACTACCTGCACAATCGTAACCCACTAACAATCCACATACATGCACACAAACCCCACATGCAGCCTTTCACATGCAATACCCCAAACAGCCCACACACACTACCAAACACACAATGTGACATATCCATCCACACACAATTCCACAAGCAGACCTCATACACAGCCCACATTCATATGTATCATACACGATACCATAAACTACTAATGAACATATACAATATAATAGCTCATATACGCACAAATACAATGATGCAAAGCAACTGCAGTAAAAATAACACGCAGAATACGGCAGCATACACACCTAATTTTTAAAAAATAGGGCCGGCACGCTACGGGACCTCACAATCCTATATCGGCACAGTGCTGCTAAAAGGTTGCCTACCCCTGGGTTACACGTTTCATTTTGGCACCCGGGTGTTCCCTACTTAATGGCTCTTCTGCTGCATGCTCTTGTGCCGTTTCTTGGGGGGTTAATTCCCCAATTTGTGCTGTTTTGAGCAGGAGCCGAGGTGCAGCACGACCGCTCCGTTTGGATGCTAGGCTCCGCCCCCAATAAACATCACTTTTTAAAAAAAATTTTTTTATTTAAATTAAATTTATTTTTACGAAATGCTTTTGGAGGAAAAAAAATCTATCTAACAATAGTTTTCTATTTAAGACACGTTGTAGTTCAAAGGTAAATTAGCATGAAATAGAGCTTTAGTAATTGTAACACATGCAGTATTTACATATTTGGTAAACTAATTCAGTTAATCCAAGTTGTCCATGCTGAGAGAACATGCACTTTTACACAGTAAAAATTGTATAAAATAAAGTTCAGGAAAAGACCTTAATGCCATTGTTGTTCTGAAAATCTGTGTACAAACCATGAATACATTACCTTAAGTGCTAGGTTTCAAGATTGTTTGGAGTGACATACATCCGTACCAGGCTATTGATGGACATTTATTGAATGTTCAGTTTTAAAAAGTGTAATTGAAAATGGAGGAAAGTCGGGGGTTAATGCATCAATTATTTCTGCCACATAGTTGTACAGTATGTGTGTTCTGAGTATCTATATCTTGATAATGGTATGTTTATTGGATGCTGCCTGCATTTGCAGAGTTTAGAAGTCAACCGTATTAATTGTATTTACATTTTTAAGAGTTAGATGCATTTCATTCTTTATAAAATGCTCACATAACTTGTAACCTTTTGTGAACCAAAATTGGTTTTATATTTATTATTTTTTGTAGATATGTATTTTATTTTATGAAGTATCAAACAGGCTCCAAACTAGCAGAGCAAATTCCGCAGAGTTGTGGGGGAATAGAGTAGATTGAACAAATTCAAAGTTACAATAACATTACTTTTCTGTTTAAAGGTATACATTTATTTAGTGTGTGTGTGTGTTATTTTTATCTATTTTTTTTTCCCTTCATCCTATGTTGTGAAACATCCCCATATTGAATAGTGTGTGACTTCGTTTGGTTGCACCTACACCCATTCTGACTCATTGTGAGTGAAGGTGGGAACAACTGTACTATGTACCTTGTTGGAAAGTTATATTTCCAAAGTAACATGTTTGAACTTCTGCCTGCTTGTTAGATGTTTAGCATTTTATAAATGTTCACATTGTACTTATGCCTGGATGTCATGTGCAACTTGACATACTTTAGTAGCACTGATTTGAAAACGTAATTTATAAGTCAGTGGTGTATCTGCCATCATGCTTTAGAAGCAACAGTGATCCTGAATCTCCGAGCATTTTATTTTCTGACACTCTGGGATCACTTTAGTGTGATGGCAAGATGATGACGCAGGTAATATATTCCCTCAGCTCCTTGTGAAATCATCAACTCTGCATGTAGTGCAGCTGTGTATTGTGCTGTGGACTCATTCTCTGTGCCAATTTATGTAGTAACCCAGCATCTTTGGCTTCTCACCAGTGAGTATACATATATAAACTTTTCCTTGCGTTGTCTATTTCAGTATTGAGTATTTAAACATCGCAGGTATATGTTTTAATGGAATTAATATGCTTTTAGTAGGAACACACCAGTAATGAAGCATTTTCTGCAATGTGGCATTTGTATTGCACTGTTTCATAAAATGTCATTATTTTTTAAAGTTAATCTATGCCACAAATACCCCATCACTACCCCACCTAATCTTGTATCCAGGACACTGTGTGTGGCATCAAGATTCATATTCTGTTTTATTTTCTTTATATTACATTGGTTCTCGAGTTTACCAGTGACTGACCCTCTTATTGTGCCTGTGTTGGCATCCTTCTTTTCATGTGCTATATTCAGGCTGATCTATGTGGCTCTAATTGGTATCTCAGACGCGTGCTCCCACTGAATCTAGTTTATCTTCTTGTGGCTTAGAGTCTTGAGTGGCTAATGGATTTTAAAGGTTGTGCGGTATTATACTCTACCTCCAGAATTTTTTTCTGCCTACTTTCTTGTTTGACCCTACCCTTTTCACCTCATGTACTCAACCCCTGTCTCAATGAGATGTCATGATCTGTTCAATAACATACACCACCAGGCCTTGACAATTTTGCACTGAATTTAAGAGCCAGGATTTTATTTGAACTAGCAAAGCCCCCACCCCACCCCACCCCAACCATAAAAATACAATATGCATTTTTAGAGAAAAGGCAGTTTACATTGCTGCCTAGTAGCACCTCTAGTGAGTCACTCAGACACCCACTATAGGTGCTTCCTAGTCCAGTACCTACATTCAACATTTCAAAGTTCTGCATGGAGACGCTGATTGTTTCCCATTGAGATTCATTGTTTTAATGTATCTCTAGGGGGGATGCTAATTGGTGAGTGTTTTGCTGTGCATGCGCAATAGTCTCCCAATGTTTTCCATAGTTACAGAGACACACACACACAGTGACAGATACACAACACTAACAAATAATTACTATTATTTTTTACTTTAAGTCCACCAAGCCTCCCTATCTTTGGGTGAGCAAGAGAGATCATTTCCCTGGGGTCCAGTGGAGCTGCCTATTCTTCTTGCTCATGGTTGGCTATGATGCCATATCCTGGCTCCTGACATCACAGCTAGGCGCAAGAGGAAGCAGAGCAAAAAAAAATCACAGCGCCGCCTGTCCACCTCTACTCTCCTCTGCCCACCTGCCTTCACTCTCCCAAGGCTGGCCAACTGCTGGCCCACCCCCTGAACTGGCTGACAGATGCCAGGAAAGAAAATTCTAGTTGACCGAGCCCTGCCTTAAACCTATAGATAAAAGTATTAAGAAATCAACAACTACTGTAGTGGCCTAGCCTGACTCCTGTGATGCACTTTTCCCGTGACAGCCCTAGAAGACAGAACAAACATGCAGGTCTGTGTTTTAAGGTGTTCTGGGCCCCATGCAAAAAACTGATGACCTCAGATCTTATTAGAGCAAACTAAGCATATTTGAGAGATCAGTGCCTGATAAATAATGCATTTAAAGGGACACTATAGTCACCAGAATAACTACAGGCTTTTTGCTGTAAACAATGTCTTTTCAGAGAAAATGCTGTGTTTCCATTACAGCCTAGTGATAACTTCACTGGCCACTCCTCAGATGGCTGTTAGATCCTTCCTGGGTCATGGCTGCCTAAAATGTATCCAAACATTCAGTGTCTCCTCCCTCTGCATGCAGACACTGAACTTTACTCATAGAGATTAATTGATTCAATTCATCTCTATGAGGAGATGCTGATTGGCCAGGGCTGTGTTTGAATCATGCTGGCTCTGCCCCTGATCTGCCTTTTTGTCAATCTCAGCCAATCCTATGGGAAAGCATTGTGATTGGATCAGGCCACCACTTCTGATGTCAGCAGACAGCTTGTTTTTCTGAGGCAAACAGCATGCAGAGTTACAGCTTCAGGCTTGAATCCCAGTGGGGCTAGATGATGGTTTTAACACTATAGGGTCAGGAATAAATGTTTGTGTTCCTGACCCTATAGTGATCCTTTAAGAGAAATGCCACAAGATCTTGACACAATTAATAGTTACTCTCCAGCCATCAATAAGATTCTGGGTGCTGAGCTGCTGAACTAATTATTACAGACACATGTGTTGCAAACACACTTAGTATCAGAACTAACCACAACAATGGGGCTGTTGTTTTTATTTTATTTTATTTGCAACAAAAACTGGGGGTGCCGCCCTACCTGTCCCGTTGGAACAGACTTAACTGATCTTGGGCAAAAAGCTAGACATGGCCTATGTCTCCTATAAGAACATTAGTTTGCTACAGAATTAAATAGCTTGCCAAACAGACCATTTGTAGAAATTGTAATGGTATTTCTGTTCTTGGTCCAACCTTTAAATGTCCATTATGCAATATTTGTCTCCGTTGTCTATTGAATGCAGTTAAGGAATATTTAGTGTCTAATAGTCATAATGGCATTTTAATACTACATTTTTTGGAGAAATCATCCAATAGAAGTAGCTTCATAGTGTACAACACACACATGCACGCACGCACACGTTTTGTAAAGCCTTAATATTTTGTGACTAATGCTTTCCCCATGTCATCCCTGTGGACGAACAATTGATGGCATAGGAATATAACATTTATTAGGATTCTGACAAATTCTTTAAAGGGACATGCGTCACTTGACAATTTTGTTAACCAGCAAGCAAACTTTCTTTTAAAATAAAGCAAGAAAAACATTGAAACATATATGTAATAAACATTTAGAATCTTAATATAAATCTGGATAGATTGCATTTTTGGGCATACCTCTCAGCTAGGGGAGTTTCTTCAGCAGCTTTTTTCACAGTGTGATGGATGTCCCTTTAATCAATTGTCTGCAGTATCACTTCCTCCCTAAGTGCAATAAAGGCCATTTTCAAACTTTGGTGTTGGCACGTTATCTGTCATGAAGAGGTTAATGCAGCTGATGGATATAATCCTCTTGGTTACTTTTCCTGTAGCCTGGCTAGATTATATTCATATTAACCTGTCTTGATTACTGTTCAAATCTTTGGGGGCATTACCAGTTTAAATCTTTGTCACTCCTGCATGTTCTCTTTTCTTAGTTTAAGTTAAACACACACACACACACACACACACACACACACATATTAACTGTAATGTAGTGGACGTATTTGGTTACAGTGTGGCAATCTTGTCTGCAAGAGCAAGCAATGCTCCGGTTATATTTCTGCTTTCTTATCAGATGGTTTATTTTTAGCTGCAGGTGTGGGATAGGTTGAGTTCAGTGCATTCAGGAGAGTCGTTCCTGTCCCCGTTGCTGGAGTGTGATACACTTGCTAATCTTTTCATTATTTTCTTGATGTAAGCTGCATTCATAGCCTTTGTTTACTACTTAGATTTGCATCGCTGACCATAACCATACCATATGAAAACCATTCCTGTGTGTGTATTTTATTTAGCGTTGCCTCTAGTAGTGTATTTTTGAGTTTCCCCTGTAGCAGTTATGGTGCCTGGAGTGCCCTAGCACCCTCCCAGAATGAGTAGTCAAACCATTTAAGAACGACTTGACAACTTACTCGGGGTGCGTTGTAGGGATCAACATATTATCGGCTGATATTCTGTTTTTTCTGCAATATATGTATCGCCTAATAAAGATACCAATATTGCTGATAATGCAGACCAGGACCGCCATCAGGGCCCAGCACACTCTTACTTACCTTCCCAGGCATACAGGTACATTCACTATACACACACTACACAAACACACACTCTGCATTCGTAATATACATACACACTAAACAAAAACACACTCTGCATTCATTCTACACACACTACACACACTGCATTCACTAATCAAATACTCTCAATGCATCCACTACACACACACATTCTTGAATACATAAAAAATTCTGACTGGCATGTAGATTTTGTGCATTTACCTTAATTTACCGTATTTTTCGCTCCATAAGACGCACTTTTTTTTCCCCTCAAAAGTGAGGGGAAATGTCTGTGCGTCTTAAAAAAGCGAATATGAAGGTTTACCAACCGGTTTTCGGCAGGAATGAAAGGAAGTGCACACTCAGTGTGCACACTTCCTTTCAGTCCCGCCGGAAACCGGAACCTGAAATTGAAGTTCCAGTACCGCGGTGTGCGCTGTGCTGCCTGCCCATGCTACAAGACTGGTAAGTCACTAGGGGACACTATGGGACAAGGGGAGGGGGGACACTATGGGAGGGAAAGGGCACTATGGGATGGGGGGGGGGGGGAGAGAACACTATGGGAGGGAAAGTGCACTATGGGATGAGGGGGGGAGAACACTATGGGAGGGAAAGTGCACTATGGGATGAGGGGGGAGAACACTATGGGAGGGAAAGTGCACTATGGGATAAGAGGGGGATAACACTATGGGAGGGAAAGTGCACTATGGGATGAGGGGAGGGGAGAACACTATTGGACAAGGGGGGAGAACACTATGGGATGAGGGGATGGGGGGACACTATGGGATGAGGGGAGGGGGAGAACACTATGGGAGGGAAAGTGCACTATGGGACAAGAGGAGGGGGGAACACTATTGGAGGAGGGGAGAACACTATTGGACAAGGGGATGGGGGGGTTGAACACTATGGGACAGGGATGGGGGGGGGGTTAAAGAACACTATGGGACAGGGATGGGGGGGTTAAAGAACACTATGGGACAGGGATGGGGGGTTAAAGAACACTATGGGACAGGGGAGGGGGGGTTAAAGAACACTATGGGACAGGGGAGGGGGGTTAAAGAACTCTATGGGACAGGGGAGGGGGGTTAAAGAACACTATGGGACAGGGGAGGGGGGTTAAAGAACACTATGGGACAGGGGAGGGGGGTTAAAGAACACTATGGGACAGGGGAGGGGGGGGTTAAAGAACACTATGGGACAGGGGGGGGGGTTAAAGAACACTATGGGACAGGGGAGGGGGGGGTTAAAGAACACTATGGGACAGGGGAGGGGGGTTAAAGAACACTATGGGACAGGGGAGGGGGGTTAAAGAACACTATGGGACAGGGGAGGGGGGTTAAAGAACACTATGGGACAGGGGAGGGGGGTTAAAGAACACTATGGGACAGGGGAGGGGGGGTTAAAGAACACTATGGGACAGGGGAGGGGGGGTTAAAGAACACTATGGGACAGGGGAGGGGGGGTTAAATAACACTATGGGACAGGGGAGGGGGGGTTAAATAACACTATGGGACAGGGGAGGGGGGGTTAAATAACACTATGGGACAGGGGAGGGGGGGTTAAATAACACTATGGGACAGGGGAGGGGGGGTTAAAGAACACTATGGGACAGGGGAGGGGGGGTTAAAGAACACTATGGGACAGGGGAGGGGGGGTTAAAGAACACTATGGGACAGGGGAGGGGGGGTTAAAGAACACTATGGGACAGGGGAGGGGGGGTTAAAGAACACTATGGGACAGGGGAAGGGGGGTTAAAGAACACTATGGGACAGGGGAGGGGAGTGGGTGGTAAGGAACACTATGAGACAGGGGAGAAAAAAAATATTCTGAACAAACTGTCCCATAGTGAGAAACACTATGGAACAGTTTGTTCAGAATATTATTTTATTTTTTTCAGGGCTTCCTCCTCTAAAAACTTGGTGCGTCTTATGGTGTGGTGCGTCTCATGGAGCGAAAAATACAGTACATTTTTTTTTTTTAAAATAATAAACCTGTTCAGTTAACAGTAGATTTGTGTAGAGATTGTGTGTGTGTGTGTGTGTGTGTGTGTGTATATGTATATATGTATGTATGTGTGTATGTATATGTATGTATATATATATATATATATATATATATATATATATATATATGTATGTAAATATACAGAGTATCCGTAAGTATTGATGTCCCGAACTATTCACGGGCGAATAGTTCCTGGCGAACATAGCATGTTTGCGTTCGCCACCGCGGGCGAACACATGCGATGTTCGGTCCGCCCCCTATTCGTCATCATTGAGTAAACTTTGACCCTGTACCTCACAGTCACCAGACACATTACAGCCAGACACTCCCTAGCAGACCCTCCCACCTACTGGTATCCATTTTAGATTCATTCGGAAGCTGCAATCATTTTATTTTTAATTTTTATTATTATTATTATTATTATTATTTTTTAATTCTAAATGCAAAACATTGGTATATAGGGGAATATTCACTAAATGCCAAACATTGGTATATTCCCCTATATAACAATGTTTGGCATTTAGTGAATATTCCCCTGTATAACAATGTTTTGCATTTAGTGAATATTCCCCTGTATAACAATGTTTTGCATTTAGTGAATATTCCCCTGTATAACAATGTTTGGCATTTAGTGAATATTCCCCTGTATAACAATGTTTGGCATTTAGTGAATATTCCCCTGTATAACAATGTTTGGCATTTAGTGAATATTCCCCTGTATAACAATGTTTGGCATTTAGTGAATATTCCCCTGTATAACAATGTTTGGCATTTAGTGAATATTCCCCTGTATAACAATGTTTGGCATTTAGTGAATATTCCCCTGTATAACAATGTTTGGCATTTAGTGAATATTCCCCTATATAACAATGTTTGGCATTTAGTGAATATTCCCCTGTATAACAATGTTTGGCATTTAGTGAATATTCCCCTATATAACAATGTTTGGCATTTAGTGAATATTCCCCTGTATAACAATGTTTGGCATTTAGTGAATATTCCCCTGTATAACAATGTTTGGCATTTAGTGAATATTCCCCTGTATAACAATGTTTGGCATTTAGTGAATATTCCCCTGTATAACAATGTTTGGCATTTAGTGAATATTCCCCTGTATAACAATGTTTGGCATTTAGTGAATATTCCCCTGTATAACAATGTTTGGCATTTAGTGAATATTCCCCTGTATAACAATGTTTGGCATTTAGTGAATATTCCCCTGTATAACAATGTTTGGCATTTAGTGAATATTCCCCTGTATAACAATGTTTGGCATTTAGTGAATATTCCCCTGTATAACTATGTTTGGCATTTAGTGAATATTCCCCTGTATAACAATGTTTGGCATTTAGTGAATATTCCCCTGTATAACAATGTTTGGCATTTAGTGAATATTCCCCTGTATAACAATGTTTGGCATTTAGTGAATATTCCCCTGTATAACAATGTTTGGCATTTAGTGAATATTCCCCTGTATAACAATGTTTGGCATTTAGTGAATATTCCCCTGTATAACAATGTTTGGCATTTAGTGAATATTCCCCTGTATAACAATGTTTGGCATTTAGTGAATATTCCCCTGTAGAACAATGTTTGGCATTTAGTGAATATTCCCCTGTAGAACAATGTTTTGTATTTAGTGAATATTCCCCTATATAACAATGTTTGGCATTTAGTGAATATTCCCCCCCCCCCCTCATTATTTTTAGGGTGAGGGGGGTAGGTAGGGGGATATTTTTTTTGTGGAGGGGGTGACTAGGGACCCCCCCATTTGTATTTAGGGCCCCCACCCGCCGCTCAGGGGTGGGGGCCGGGGGGGGCAGTAGGTCCCCCCTTATTGTTTTTTTAGGGCCCCCACCCACCGCACAGGGGTGGGGGCCGGAGAGGGGGAGGACAGTAGGTCCCCCCCCTTATTATCTTTATGGCCCCCACCCGCCGCCCAGGGGTGGGGGCCGGGGGGGGGAGGACAGTAGGCCTCCCCCTCATTATCATTATGGCCCCCACCCGCCGCCCAGGGGTGGGGGCCGGGGGGGGAGGACAGTAGACCACCCCCCTCATTATCATTATGGCCCCCACCCGCCGCCCAGGGGTGGGGGCCGGAGAGGGGGAGGACAGTAGGTCCCCCCCCCCCCTCATTATCTTTATGACCCCCACCCACCGCTGGGGGGGGGGAGGGAGGACAGTAGGTCCCCACCCGCCGCCCAGGGGTTGGGGCCGGTGGGGGGGGGAGGAGAGTAGGTCTTCCCCCCCCCCCCCCCCCCCAACCCCCTTCAATTACTATTGTGGCCAGAAAGAGTCCCTGTGGGCTTTAAATTTTGCCTGCCTATTGAAGTCTATGGCGGTTTGCCCGGTTCGCGAACATTTGCGGAAATTCGCGTTCGCGGTTCGCAAACCGAAAATTTTATGTTCGCGACATCACTATCAGTAAGTTATCGACTATCAGCCTGAACGTTCACAAATATCGGTATCGGCTCTAGAGGAGGACTTAACCCAGCAAGGTAATTATTGCAGTTTATAAAAACATCTTCAATAATTACACTTGCAGGGTTAAGAGTGGTGGGCGATGGCACCCCAGACCACTCCAATGGGCAGAAGTGGTCTGGGTGCCTGGAGTGTCCCTTTAACATAAGTGGCCTGGTACCTTCAGGCTTCAACTTTATTTTCCTGCGATTTTACATATTCTCTAACAATTCTAATAATTCTAACTTCACATACGAACCCAGCATAATTTTGATAATTTCTTATTCTTGTGTCGTATTGGATGGTTGATGGAAGCAGTCTAGCATAGAATTGCTACCCTATAAATGTTTTCTTTTCTCTCTGTGTGTGCATTACCTTGTAGAGAGTTATTGAGGCTTTCTGCATACGAGTCTGTTTTTCGTCTTGGCAGAATAAATGGAAGCTGTGTATAGTCATGATGAGGCTGATGTTACACAGTCTGCATACTTGACCAATCCTGGTGGAGGAGAACCAGAACATCTCCCTTCATTTTGTAGAACCAGACTTTTTTTTTTTTTTCCTTTCCCCGATTGTTATACATACAATATATGGAGATGGCATTGAGTTCTGTGCTTATGATGCTATAAAATCGCTGATATTCCTCACACAAACTTTTGCTTAGATAAATTAATAATACCCTTAATTATGCACTTTTCTGGATTGTGCTTGTCTACATTTTTTTCCACCATGAGGACTTAAAACTAAAAAAAAAAAAACCACAGCATGATGTACTGTGCAAAATCAAATGACATGGTTCAGAGCATTCAACACTTTGAAAATATGACACCACAAACCCCAGAATTTGCATTCTGTGGCTTTCTATATGTCCGGTTTGTAGCTTAAAATGCTCTCTGTCTCATGATGAGCAGAGGCTTACCAAAACACTGAATATATTTAGTGGATCAGCAAGAGGTGCCTCTCAGACCTAGCAACCAAGGTCTGTAGCCACATGTGGATGTTAATGCTTCCTTCAATATGCTCCCCTCTCCCAGTACCAGACAACTATACAAAACTGCTGCAGGATTCTTTTCACAGTTCGTGCTTAGAATAACATCCCCAGCTGCTCAATTATAGCATTTTATTTATCTTAAATAAAAGCCATGAATAGCCAGTAATGAACATGGTGTTAGGGGGTGGTTCTGTCAGATATTTTGAGGATGGCATCATTGAAAACTCTGTCTGAAAAGAGCCTGGAAATCTAGGATTAATCAGAATACATTGAACCTCTCTTTCTTGGGTGGGGAAGAATTCTCGCTTTTCTCATCCCTAAGCCTCACACTTTGGCCTTTTGCTGAATAAAAAAAAATGCTGATTTTTTTTTTTTTCCTCCTTTCTCTTCCCAACATAACTTAAAATGCTAATCGTTCAAGTACAAATACTCATCTTATTGTATGTTTAGTAATCTGTTGATTTACAAAAATAAACTCTTTCAGAACCCCTAGCAGTTTTTTGTATATGCGATTTGTGTTATGTATGTAGAAGTTTATATATAATTTTTTTTTGTTTTGTTTTTTTGTTTTGTTTTGTTTATGGTGTTGATATATGAACTTTTGTGAACATAGAGACACAGATACTGAGAAAAGATGGACTAGCAAAAGGGTGTCTGGATATTTGCTTTATCAATCTGCTACTAGGAGTTTTTCTTGTTGTGCGGATCACAAATGCAAAAAAAAAGGTACCGAGTGTCAGGAGAAAGGCCAGTGCCACAAAGACCAAGGCCGAAATGCCTCAACTGATATAGGGCTGCAGCTCCCATGATACCCTAACAGTCTAAGGCTTCAATTTGGTTCCATCATTCTGTTATATCCATCATTTCCTACCATGTGATCTATATTTGAAGCCAGTTCCACTCTTAATAGTTTCGGTTAATAAATATTCAAAAGTAAGAAATAAACTTGGTTGGCGGGTACAGAGTGCTCGTCAGTGGAATAATATCAGGCACAGTCATTCCCAGTCCCCCTGGCATGTGTGTTGATTATTAAGAAGTCACAGCAGTTCTAATTATTTGATTCTCATTCCTAATCTAAATTTACTTTACACGTGGTTTTCATAGACACACTCTGGCACCTTCTTAGCTCCGTCCTCAGATGTGTATCATGTATCCTATAAGCAAAAAAAGCTTCCCCGTGCACTATAAAGCAGGCTATATTTTGATGCGGCTCTAGCTGTAGGCTTATCAAAATGCCATAACCGTGCACGTGATGTCCAGTCTGTGGGGATTTCTATAAATAGCTCTGGCTGAGCAGACAGGAGCCGCTGCCAGCGAAATGCAGGGATTATTAGCCCCAGAAACTTACCGCCTTATTGCTGCACAGCATGAACAATAAGTGGCCATATGTATGAGCAGGCAGGCAATTAGTAAGGTAAAGTGCAAGGCAGAATAATAATTTAAAATACTATATATTTTATACAGCACACAGTCATTTTTTTATAGCATTTAGGTCCCAAATCCTGAATGAGAGGATTAGTGACATTGCAGGTTTGTAGATTTTTCTTTTGTTTTATTTTTAAGGTTATAGGATCTGTGCATCATTTTATGGGTTATCTTGACAATGAGCTCATAAAGGCTTTAGGTTTATTTTATTTTTAAGGGCGTTATGATCAGAAATCATCTTGCGTAAATAGATTCTTGGGTAAATAGATACTGTAACACAAGCAGAGAGATCCATCTACTTTGAACTCTATAATTGGTTTTGTTTCCCTTTTGTAAAGTACGGTATATTTTGGGTATGAAAGGCTGTAAGTCAGATGTAGGTTTTTTCTGTTTGTTTTAAATACCCAAATTACGATGACCTATGATTTGAGCAAGTTTCAGAAACTGACTTAGAAACTGAAATTGGCCTCCGTTTGATTGATATGCGAGTGTGAACATTGAACAGATTACGACTCAAAGGCATATATTGGACTGAATTGATTGGAATTCTTTCTGAATGAAGCCACTGCATCCAATGTATCTATTTTAAATTGAACGCTGTGAAAGATATATTTTTTTTAGATTTTGTTTGGATACAAAATCTAATGTGACTAGTCTATGGGAAAACTAATTCTGTCTAACATTGATTGGTGATCTGGTATTGCGATTATAGTAAGCCTGCCTCTCAGTCCCTTGCCCCATCCAAACCTGCAAAGAACCCAATGAATGGCATGCATGTAACTGCTTGGAATAAAGATTTCTGCTGACCAGACAAGCTCCGAATTACCCCCCACCCTCCCCAGCCGCCTCATTCCCTCCACCTCTTTGAGCTTTATATCATTCCTTTCCTTTACACAGGATTTCTTTTTTTCTTCTTTAAAGAGCTGCCTGTGAAATCCTGTGTAGTGCGCGCTCTCTTCGCTCTGCGTGTTTCTGCATTTTAATCTGTCAGCTCCCTGCGCTGTCTGTTTCTGAGCTATTTATAGCCTCCGCCTCCTGGGTTTTTATTCCTGTCGGCAGCTGCACCGTATTGTCATCAAACTGCCCTAGAATGAATAGCCATTTCTGCTTCTATTTATCCCCCTCCCTGTTAGAGGGGTCTCATTTATCACAGGTTCCTCTATCAGAATTAAAGCCTGAAAAGCCTTTTTATTAATTCCCATCTGGGTGAGGCAGGTGTTCAACAAGGGTTGCATGCGAACCACTCGCTGAATATACAGACATCAGACGGGGGCTCTGAATGCTCCCCGCCATCAGGTGGGGGTCTGCTTACACCATACAGCCTTTTCCATGCAGACATCAGTAGAGGGTCTGTTTACACTGCTCTGTTTGCCTCTTTAGCTCATACAAATACAGCTTAGAGGGCGAGACACTTTACTGTTTTTACATTTAACACCCAATGACCACCCTTTCGTGTATTGACACCCGATGTGGGTTGCTCACACTCTTGTGCTTTCAAAAGCAGACAACCATTTTCCCTCAATTTGTTTATGGTTCATCCTCCATTGTATAGCCTGCATTCACTTGGTGCAGCTTTTTGAGATCGTCTTAAGGATGCAGACCTGACTCTCTCTTATCTCTACCTGCAGATGGAATTTCTGGTCGGGACCAACCAGTGGAACTTCTAGCGCAGACCCGTGCCAAACACATGCCAAGCACTGGTGAGTAAGTGCAATTTCTGCATCGTGGTAGCTTTGTAAACTAACTAAACTTATTGCCGCTTTGAAACGCGAGTATATTTCCCTGCTTTTTCCTGCAAAGTTGTTCCCATGCTGCCATTGTAGTTCCATAAAGTCAATGTACTCTCATTTTTCTCCATTTAAAGGAAGACTCGCACTTTCTGAAAACAATCATTAAAGCCCATATAGTATACGTTTCAAGACTTTATCAAGTATGATGGACTGTAAGTGTATATTCGAGTGCTAGCTTTTGTGTAAGGCAATATAATTACCTGTCCTACATGCATGCCTTCACATTATGATCTGTGCACGATGTCATCGCACGCCTAACTATTTTGTCTTGATGTGTCAATGTATGCTGGGGTATCCAATCGTGGCCTTACAACTGCTCCTGTTCTAAAATTGCCATAATGGGCTATTTGAAATAAATGAAAAACGTAGTACAAATATTACTGGATATCCATGTGTTGAATCTTTTTTTTTTTTTGTGTGGCTTGGTTCTTTTTTTTTTTTTTTTTTTTTTTCTAAAGTGGTTTAAATAAGGCAGCAGTCTATTAGTGCACAAAGCTGTTTAGGTTGGGTAGAGGCATAGTGGTTTTCACGCCTGCTTTTTGTCTTCCAAAAACAGCATGGCTGTATGTCTCTCTCGGTTGTTAAAATGATGTATCTAGCAATGTAAAGTTGGAAAACATGGGTGAAATACTTGCATTTTCCCTAGTGCCCCCTATTTTGTTTCTATACCTGTATATCGAGTGGCTGTCTTCTGATAATCTGTCATAGTTATGTGTGATTATCTGTTCTTTTTATTTGCATTTTAGTTTTTTAGTTTTTTTTTTCTCATATAGAATAGGATTTGATTATTTTCTTTTTGTTTTATTCTCTGTGAATGTACGGCTGTATTGTATAGTATAAATATGTTTGAAAAGCTACACTTCAGTGAAAGCTCTGTGATCTGATGACTCCAACATGCACATACCATCTTTAATTGTACATCCAAGTGTGTTTCCTTACCAAACACCAAAGCAATATCACCAAGGGGCAACTATTAAACTGAATATCTATAAAACAGAATGTGAAATACAGACTATTGAAATGCAGTGCATTTGGGTGTGTTTTAGCAATAGCATTACAGTACATGTGAATGGCTTACTGTCAATTACAATATAGAGCTACAGCTCAGAGGGCTCAGTTTTATTTTGTTGGTCAGAGCAGGGATGGCTTATCTGGGTTCCCATGGTGTCATTGAACTATAGCTCCCTTAATTCACAGCCAGATTCTATACAGATTGAGGAAAAAGTATGACCTCTTGGATGCCAAGGCTAGTTATTACATGGGCATGTTAAGAAAAACATTAAATACACAGGCAGTAGTCACCATGACACATCATGACACCAGCTAATACTGCAAAGGTGTTTGGATTTTAGATTATATGTAATTCTGTCAATAATGAAGAGATTATTTTTTTCGTAACGTTTAGTAATATTTAGTGACTAAAAGGAAACCATCCATTTTTAAATTTAAACTAAAAAATGACATATTTTAGCTTTTTGTGTGAATTACTTTGTAATGTGTACATTAATACCTCTTTAAGTCGTCTTGCTTTATTGTTGTGGCCATCTTTAAGCCTCCGAAGCCCAGCTTGTCTGACAAACACAATGCTGGTGATCAAGAGCTAGTGTGCATTTATGAGTCATTACGTCAAGAGAAGGCACAGGGCATCTAAAAAAAAAATGTGAACTGTGGATGGTTACACCATGGTTTGCTTTAATGGTGCTTCAGGCTAAAGATGGTTACACTCGCATATCAAGGGCAAGCCATGATCGGTTTCTCTTTTTGTGGTAATTGTCATGCTCCTAATATGGTCATCCTTTTTGACAAAACCCTGTTGTGATAAATCTAAAGCTGGATAGTTACTGCATGGGCGATTATCTTTTAGCTGGCAACAAGTTATTTAACCCCAACTGATGCAATGAGTAGCTTCTCATTTCTTAAACAGTCAAAGGACACATCCCGTGGTCGTGGAAAAGATGTTAGTCTGTTTGAGAAGGGTTAAATCATTGGCATGCATCAAACAGAGAAAACATCTAAGGAGATTGCAGAAACTACTAAAATTGGGTTAAGAACTGTCCAACGCATTATTCAAAACTGGAAGGATAGTGGGGAACCATAGTCTTCGAGGAAGAAATGTGGGCAGAAAAAAAAACCTGTTCGATTGTGATCAACGATCACTTAAACATTTTTTAAATCAAATCGTAGAAAAACAGTAGAACTCAGGGCTATGTTTAATAGTGAAAGTATAAGCTTTTCCAAACGTACAATTCGAAGGGAACTCAAGGGGTTGGGACTGAACAGCTGTGTAGCCTTAAGAAAACCGCTAATCAGTGAGGCTTATTGGGGGGGGGGGGGGGGGGAGCTTCAATTTGCTAGGTAGCAGAAATATTGGACTGTGGAGCAATGGAAGAAGGCCATGTGGTCTGATGAGTCCAGAGTGATGGGTGCATCCGGGTAAGAAAAGAGGCAGATGAAGTGATGCACCCACCATGCCTAGTGCCTACTGTACAAGCCTATGGGGGCAGTGCTGTGATCTGAGGATGCTGCAGGTGGTCAGGTCTAGGTCCAGCAACATTATGTACCCAAAGAATGAGGTCAGCTGTCTACCTGAATATACTGAATGACCAGGTTATTCCATCAATGGATTTTTCTTCCTTGATGGCACAGGCATATTCCAAGATGACAATGCCAGGATTCATCGGGCTCAAATTGTGAAAGAGTGGTTCAGGGAGCATGACTCATGCTGCATGAGACCTCATTTTCACACATGGATTTTCCACCACAGAGTCCTGACCTTAACCCCATTGAGAATCTTTGGGATGTGCTGGAGAAGACTTTGTGCAGTGGTCCGACTCTCCCATCATCAATAAAAGATCTTGACGAAAAATGTATGTAACATTGGACGGAAATAAATCTTGTGACATTGCAGAAGCTTATCGAAACAATGCCACAGCGAATGTGTGCCATAATTAAAGCTAAAGGTGGTCCAACTAAATATTAGAGAGTGTTAACTTTTTTTTTTTGAGCCAGGCAGTGTATATGTCAACAAATATTATATTCAAGATAATCTAAGCTACTTTACTTAATTTCCTGCATTTGATGACATCATACCATGCATTTTAAAAACCGTGATGTTCAATGTGACTTACCATTTGCAATGTGAGGGGCCCATCATTATTTTCCTGTACTGCCCTGAGATTGTCTGGGACTTTGAGACTAGCATGAATTACACTGCCAGGCAGCAGCTGCCACAGTTTATTCAGTCCCTTTCTGCTCGGAGAAGGGCTAGGGATAGGCATAAACACTATTTCCTCAGCTCCTCTCCCGGGATATTACTGCAGAGACCGAATTTAGTACAGAAGTCGCAAAAAGCAGCTGTTGCCCAGAAGTGTAACTTCCGCCTGTCTCAGGCAGCGGATGTTTGTTGTAGTGCTGCAATAAAGTTTAAGGACCCCAGGAGTTTGGGGGTGCAGGGGTGTATGAAAACTGATGTGACTAATGTCCACTGTACCGTATGGGATTTAAAAACCTGGTCTGTGTGTGTAAATTTGGGTAGTGTATTATATGCATATGTCCAAAATTTTCTTCCTAACCTTTTAAAATATAATATTGGGTTTTGGATTCGTTGGGGCAGAACTTTTCAAGGGTGTTTGTCGGGTCGTAGCTCATGGCTTCTGGTGTTTGTGGGTGTTGCCTTTTCTGGCAATATGCAGTGCTCTAAAGCACATCTGGGGCAGCGTGCAGTCATTTGTTGTGTGTGGGTTTTTGTTTGATTTTATTATTATTATTATTATTATTATTATTACTCAACTTGTCTGCTGGATTTTTCCTTTACTCTTCTTGTTTGATGGTCAGATTAGTATAAATATGTAGCAATGCACAACGTACCATACAATACGAGAGAGACCAACATGCAGAAACCTAAATCCCTGCCTTAAGAGAACCCTTGAAATGTTGTGACTGTATTGGCCAGAGAACATATCTTGTGGTAGCAGTGTTTGGAGAAGCTGTTTGGAACTCTGTATTGAGTTCTGTAAGAGTGAACAGAAGCTTTTTCCTCCCACAGTAAATTATCTAGCCTTTATCTGTCCTGTTTTGTGAGGTTGTGAGTCTTACCTTGTCAAAGCTGAAGTTGTGATGATCCCTGGACAATGTCGATTTATAACTGCAGGAACAGCCGTAGCAGGACAAAATCAGATAAACGTGCTTGTTGGGAAGGTGGCGTCCTATGACCCAACAGTGCTAAATGTCATTCAGCAAACCATATGAAACTCTCATACACAAGTCAGTAGAATGATCCGTGTTCAATGACTCCATTAAATATTTAAAGCACCACAACAATTTCAGCATTTATTTTTTGTGGCTTTGGTTCTAGAAAAGCTTTTCCTGAAAATTAACTTTTTACATCTTTGCAGCTTTATGACTTTCATCTTTGATTTGCAATATGTGGGCTTCTACCCAATCCACCACACTAGCGTCATATTGGAGTGGTCATTGCTTTTTCACTGAACAGTCTATGTAAAGAAATGTTCGGAGTTGGGTAGGGATTTGTGCTGTGTGTGTTTGCACTCACTGCACAGCTCCTGCAAGTGAATGAGACTGACTTGAACGTCTCAGTGGGGACATTACTCCCCAGATAACATCGGTAAATAGGGGATTGCAGCCAACTCTCATCACCCTTAACCCTGCAAGTGTAATTATTGCAGTCTTTATAAACTGCTATAATTACCTTGTAGGGTTAAGTCCTCCTCTAGTGGTTGCCTTTCAGACAGCCACTAGAGGGACTTCCGGATTCTTAAAACACCAAAAGTGTTTTAAATGACGCTGGAGGTTTCCATAGGAAAGCATTAAATAATGCTTTCCTATGGGTAGGTCTAATATGCGAGTAAGCCATGACGTCAGCCTTCAGGAGCTGATTAGCACGCGTTTACACATACATTATACAGGTACACTCTGGGCACTGTAGCGTCATCTGAATAAGGTTGTTATGGTGCCCGGAGGCCTCTGTTTAACCTACCAAATGCAAGCCGGCAGCAAAGTCTTGTATGCAGAGCCTTTTTGCTCTGCACCTGCCCTTTCGCTTCTGTCTTTAAAGCAAGACATTTTTGTACAGACTCTGGGAGGGGTGCCGCTTATTGGGAGAGAGCATCAGCTGGCACTCTTATGCCTCGTTTCCACTGAGCGGTATGGTTCGGGTTGGTACGGTTCAAAGGGTTAGAATGGTCCAGCCTATTCAAGTGAGTGTTTCCACTGCAAGTGGACCGCCAGGGGGCATGCGGGGTTTAAACCAAATGCCTAGTGTGTCATTTGTCGTGAGCATTGATGTTTTCCTGTCCGCCAATCAATGGATTGTATAGTGTGACGCCATTAGCTCTACCCTAACCATACCGTACCATTTCCTATAGACCTACATCTGAAAGGGCCCAGGAATGGTGTGGTTTGGTTCGGTTGTATGGGCCACTTTCATAATGGAAACACTCTAAATAGCGAACCGTACAGCTCAGTGGAAAATGTGCATAAGTAGTCAGTAGCTCTCCAGTCATAAACATGGCTTTAGAAAAAATTGTTTCCCAAGCCGTGTGAATGGGAAGTTACTGATTGGCTTCCGGCATCAGCTGACACTCTCTTCCGATCAGTAGCAATCCCATCAGAGGCTGTCCAAAACTTCCGGTTTCAAGAATCGGAGAGAAGCTGAGGGGCAGGTGCGCTTCATCATTCTGATAGTTGTTTTGGTGCTCTGAGTTTTCCTTTAAATTGATACACCTACCTGAAAGTGTGCTTTTAACAGTCCAAGAAAATTTTTTACTTTTTTAAAAATCTATTTATTATTTATTAAAGTCCTTTTGAAGGAGACAAAGGTGATTGATTACTCTATCCACAGGTGTTTATTTGCTGCTCTACACATACTGGTTTGTGATACAGCTCAAAAGCACGAAAACTATTTTGCACAGGCCAAGTTTTCCTGTCACTTACGGAAGAGGGACAGAGAGATCAGTCCCTAAGAGGAGCTGATAAAAGAACTATCACTTCCCAGGGTTTTTAATATTGTTTTTTTTTTTTTTTGCTTTTGATCCCTATATTGTAAATATGTGTAAGGTGTGAAAAATAAAATACAACGTAGAAATCCATACCTCTTTATACCGTAACTGGACACCTCCATCTCCAATTACCATCATTGTTATAAGCTATTTCTTTTACACCGGACAGTCAGCATATAGAGAAAGTATCCAGAAAAGAGGGGAAATAAAACGGTTTAAATTCTCCTACACATTTTTAGTGTTTGCAATGGCATTGCCTTGTCTGTACTGGAATATGATGTAATTTGCTAAATCTTTAATATAACTTTAAAAGAAAAGAAAGCATCTTATGGAAGAAAGGTTAGCATGAGTTTTAAGGAAATTTTCAATGTTTTATTAGAGAGGTGTAAATCTCTGTTAAATGTTTAGGTTAGATTTTCCATTTTTTAAAGTTGCCATGTGTTGGTACTGGGAATAATAATTATTATAAAGACAATATAATGTACAGTTCAGATCCTGTAGAAAGTCATTTAAGAGACCCGTTATTAGCGATTCTTTGAGAATAACCTCCCCCATACCCCCCAAAAAATATTTTAACTGAAAGCAGGCAGTATAAAATATAGCACTTCTATGTCAGTGTAGTTTTCCTTCATAACCTACATGAAAACTATAAAAATGTTGCAATTATTTTTATTGGATTCTCAGTATGTCGATTATTCACGTTCTAAGCATTGTGTTTTTGGATGCTGTAGTACTAGCATCAAGGTCTTATTTAATCAGACCTGTGGCTTTCTCCAGGGTATGTGATTCACCTGCTGAGCTATGGTGAGTCAACTTCCTGTTGACGGAGGCGTTGTATGCCATACGGAGCATCTTTGGAACATGTTCTGTTATCTAATGAGGAAGCATAAGACAGGCTGCAGTGGGCGGTTGCTTCGGGGACATGAATGAGCTTCCGAAGGATGACACTAATATGGTGACAACAGGTTGGGCTCTGTGACTGAAATAATCCTCCAGTCTGGCATTCTGGTTATATCCGTAGAGATCAATATTTGCATATTTTTGAGTTTAGATACCAATTTAAAGTGCATTTTTATTATATTATATATTGTGTTTGAGATATTCCTTTGAACATTTTTAAACTCCCGAAGACACACTCATAGCTTGCATTGCTACGTAATTAAAGGGTCATAAATAAATCCTATATTTTATATTCAAACCTCTGCAGTTACATAGCTGAGTGAGGCTGTCTGCAGTTATTGACGCTCCCCAAAAAAGAGGCTCCACCAATCAATAGACCCTCATTATCTCCAGGATTTGATCTTATGCCATTAAACTCTGTCCCACAAATATGTATAGGTTACGTTGTTTCACCCTCAGGTTCATAACATATGTTGAACAGAACTGATCTATAAACTGATACCACGTACCGTTTTTAAAGTGAGCAATGTGCAAAGATGGACAGTGCCAGTGACCAAAGCATCTCCTGTATGCAAAGGCAGAAATCCTTCCCACAACTTAGATGAAATTGACACTAAGAAGGTACAAGTGAGAGCTTCTTTGTTGAATCTGAGCCAGGGAGATTAAAAAACATTGCTTTAGTTCTAAGATGCTCGGCGTTGAGCTGACAATGTGTACACTATGCAACCCAACCTTTGCATTCATACAAAGTTATGGTGCGTAGACTCAACTTGTACTCAGATGTTATTTATCACTATTAACGAGTGGGTATGATTCAACAATCCTATGGAATGGGAGTTAAAGGGACACTATAGTCATCAAAACAATAGCAGTTTTGGTGTATAGATCATGCCCCTGCAGTCTTCTCAGTTCTTTAGGAAATACATCACTTTAAGGCAGCCCCAGTCACACCTCCCTGCATGTGACTTCCACAGCCTTCCTGTAAATAGTCAGCTAATGTTTGCAGTTCCTTTATTGCAAATATTTAATTTAGACATTTGTATCTCTTGCTCTGTTAATACCTTGCTAGACCATGCAGGAGCTCATGTGTGTGATTAAAGTTCACTTTACAGAGCAGGAGATCAAAACTTTTAAAGTAAGTAAGATCTGATTAAAAGTGAAACCATTTTTTTCCCATGCAGGCTCTGCCAGTCACATGCTGGGAGCTGTAGCTAGGGCTGAATAAGCAGAAACAAAATTGATTCAAAGGGACACTAATGTCACCAAAACAACTTTAGCTTAATGAAGCAGTTTTGGTGTATAGAACATGTCCCTGCAGCCTTACTGCTGAATTATCTGCCATTTAGGAGTTAAATTGCTTTGTTTATGAACCCTAGTCACACCTCCCTGCATGTGACTTGCACAGCCTCCCTAAACACTTCCTGTAAAGAGTCCTCTAAAGTTTATCCTTTCTTTATTGCAAGTTATGTTTAATTTAGATTTTCTTATCTCCTGCTATGTTAATAGCTTGCTAGACCCCGCAAGAGCCTCCTGTATTTGAAGTTCAATTTACAGAGCAAGAGATAAAATTGTTTAAGGTAAATTACATCTGATTGAAAGTGAAACCAGTTTTTTTTCATGCAGGCTGTGACAATCATTGCCAGGGGAGGTGTGACAACAGCTGCATAAACAGAAACAAAGTGATTTAACTCCTAAATGGCAGTGAATTGAGCAGTAAAACTCGAGGCATGATCTATACACTAAAACTGCTTCATTAAGCTAAAGTTGTTTAGGTGACTATAGTGTCCCTTTAATGTAATGATATAGCGTAAAGTATTTCAAGAGGAAACATCAGGCTTTGGGTACAAATAAGGTCTATTAATTTATGGTGTAATGCTTGCTCACATACCCACAGTTTGCAGCAAATTGCTTCTTAAAGGACCACTCTAGGCACCCAGACCACTTCAGCTTAATGAAGTGGTCTGGGTGCCAGGTCCAGCTAGGGTTAACTAATTTTTTTTATAAACATAGCAGTTTCAGAGAAACTGCTATGTTTATCAATTAGTTAAGCCTTCCCCCTATTTCCTCTAGTGGCTGTCTCACTGACAGCCGCTAGAGGCGCTTGCGTGATTCTCACTGTGAAAATCACAGTGAGAGCACGCAAGCGTCCATAGGAAAGCATTATGAATGCTTTCCTATGTGACCCGCTGAATGCGCGCGCAGCTCTTGCCGCGCGTGCGCATTCATCCGACGGGGAGGAACGGAGGCGGAGAGGAGGAGGAGAGCTCCCCGCCCAGCGCTGGAAAAAGGTACGTTTTTACCCCTTTCCAGAGCCGGGCGGGAGGGGGTCCCTGAGGGTGGGGGCACCCTCAGTGCACTCTAGTGCCAGGAAAACGAGTATGCTTTCTGGCACTAGAGTGGTCCTTTAAGAATTAAAAGGTTACTCCAACCAGATAAAATCTGTCTGGCTTCAGTAATTCTTCCTGTCTTGGTTCCTGCCTCTAAAAGTAAAAGGCAAGCAAAAAAACTAGTCTGTCTTTTCAGCACCGGGGCCACAGGAGGAATATGCACAGAATTCACATAATCTCTTGTTCTGGGCTGCCTAATGATGCCCAAATAGCACTGCTGGAGGTAGTTAAACTCTGTACGTGCTGCGTTTCATAGTGAAATTCTGCTCATACAGACTCCAGGCACCTTCACCACTTCAATTCACTCATGTGGTCATTGTTCTTGGAGTAACCATTTAACATTGTAGTGAAGTCCTTCAAGTTTCCCTTTGCAAGTTATTCTTGCATAGAATTTAGCAGGGAATCCTTTAAATTACCCAAATCTGCAAGTACCAAAATATTGAGGATATTGCTGCTCACAGTTGAATTTGTCTATTTACATTGAGACTTGGTTACATTCACCACTGAATCTCTACATAAAGCGTTTGTAGCTTTTCCATTCACCCTGTGGCAAGAGTGCACGTATAGAATCATATACAGTGTAAATGTCTAGAGAGCATCAGGGGGTGTGTTGCCACTTTAAGACTGGCCTCCTTCTAATTTAGAAGTGGCATGTAGGATTTCCATTCAGTTTCACACTCTTTGTATTGCTTTAATCCATTAACAACGTGTTTCACCTTCCACACTTCTGAGGCCAAGCCGATGGCCGTATTATAATGCCAAGCCGTGGAGGGTTCCATTACTAGCCTGAATACAGCCTTTGTGCCTCTGCTAACGTCACTGCTCTGGCTACGTTCGTAAGCTTATGGGAGATGAACCCAAAAGGAGCTGCTCTGAGATGAAGGACTGGGGGAGCTGCCCCTGGGAAAAAGAGAAGCTCGCTTTGTTTCCAAGAGGGCATAGTGTGTCACACTCCACTCTCTGAAATGGCTGTCCCTCCCCCGCCTTCCTGTCATCTCTCGCTAACAAGTTTGCTCTTTGGTGTGTTCAGTGGTCAAGTGTCACAAGTGACGCATCAGTCACTGAATACAATAGTTACTGATTGTGCATCACATCCAGGCAGATGTGTTCTAAGACTGGCTTTGAGTTTTGTGATGGGATGGGAACATGGGTACATTTCTGTCGATCTGAATTCTGTTTTTCAAGTCTCCCGTCCAAATCTTGTTAAAATAAAAATGACTGTAATAGCACATGTAATGCCTGTTCAGACTGTGTTGGCATGTTGTATATCCCTGTGTTGGAGAGCTTGCAGCCTGTGGTAATTTCAGTGAATGGAAAAAATGATTTGATAATTGGCTACAAACAAACCAGCAATACCTACATGAAACTTGTATGTTTACTACATCCCAAAAATGTCCTTACAACTCTCCGAGCACTGACAGGGGTTGTTGGCACTTGTCACTTGAGCTCTGTTCTGTGTACCATGTGTAAAAGTCATTGAGGAGTTATGCAGTATGTGTTTGACCTCTGACCTGTAACTTCTCATATTCATATGTAAACTATGGCATGTCCTGATGATCTCCTCTGACTGAGCATTGACCTGTCTAGAGCTTTTTTTTATTTATTTAAAGTATGCATGTGATTTCTGGTCTTGCGGTCTATTGCTTTATTTTTTTTAATTATTTGCAGTCAGCCTGCACAGTGGTTGATCTGTGTACCGAGAGCCAGCGCGTAAATGTATGTATTTTAAGTTTGCTAAATAAACTCTTCTAATCTTAAATTATGAATATTCCTTTTTATTGCATGTGTAAACTGAGCTAGTAAATATAATGGTATTGCTCCAAATATTGCTTTTGAATCACCCTCCTACTGATGTCCCCACAATAAATGTTGGATAAATGCCCAATTTGTGTATAGTTTTCTTAATTTACTAGTAAATCATATTTCTCATCTTTCTGGCACCCAAAGTGTTAAAGGAACAGTCCAGGCACCACATAATTTCATCTCTGTGAAGCTTTTTGACCTTAAACTTGTTTTCCTGGCACTATAGCTTCCCCGTTTGTCAGTAACCCTTTCTGTCACTTACCTGGGTCCAGCACCCATGTCCCTCGCTGGTTCGGGTCCGCGTACTCTCAATGCATAGCGTGAGGACGTCCAGCATCAGTTAGGCGACCAAAAGTCGCCCAACAATCTGGAAGTCCCTCTAGTGGCTGTCTGGTAGACGGCCACTAGAGGTGGCGTTAACCCATTAAGGTAATTCTTGCAGTTTATAAAAAAACTGCAATCATTACCTTTGCAGGGTTAAGGGTGCTCAGACACTGCACGCAGACCACTTCAATGAGCTGAAGTGGTCTCGGTGCCTATAGTGTCCCTTTTAAGGGCTTAACTAGTTTACCAGTAGCTGATGGTTGCTTAGCTCAGAGAGCTTTCGACTCTCTGGATGGGGGTGTGGAGACTTGGAGTGGCACTTGGTGGTCCCCAGGTAAAATGTTCACCCACTCTGAAACTGTTTATGTACGGGGGGGGCTACTAGCTAGAACTCGTTTTTTTTAAATGAATGTTTTACTTGTAGCATGGATTGTCATTTTGTGTGTGGAAGGTCAGTTTACATGCATGAGCACACCTACACGTGCAGCGAATCTGTGCGTAAGAATGTAGAGGTTTGTGTGCTGAGATGAGTTTATGCAAATCTAATGTGTATAAACTATAGTTATTTGTACTCTTCTACCCTCTCTCTCTTGCTTTTGTTCACTTCATCTGTGTTGCAAGTGCTGTTGATCTATGAAATGTAGGATTTGGGATTTCTCATAGTTGTTTGATTATATTCCTTGGGAGAGCTGCTTTTCTGAAAAGACATGGTGTGCAAATGATGAAGTAACAATGATGCATCCACTTGCTACTATAAGCTCATGGAACTCTTCTACCAGACCAAAAACACATATTTACGAGTTTTTCTCTACGTGGAATGGGAGTGATTTGGATATGATCTACCTATACAGCGCTACCAGGTTATATTTATCTGTAAAACGGATGTTAATTTATCCCAGATAATGGGATTATTACAAGTCAGGCAGTGAAAGTTCAATCTTTTTTGAAATCCGTCTCAATGGAGTCTGATCTCTTGAGTAAGCTCGGCATTATTTGTATAGGATTCAAGAGCTTAGGAAACATGCTCATTGGTCGGTGTTTCCCTATGTACAAAATGGACAATATCTCCCAATATTAATGTTTTGAAAATGGTCAAGGGAATGAGGCAAATTTCAGAATATTTTATCAGTCTTTTTTTTATAAAAGAAAATATGGTTCCAAAACTGGTTTTATTATTTATACCAGCTATTTTAGTCTTCTAATTAATGTGAGGGTGAAAGGGAGTGTTCATAAGAAGAAGCAAAACTACTCCTGAGATTTGGAAGGAACTAACACATGCTAAATAGTATTTTGGAGTGCCAAAAAGGTGCTTATTCACCTGCCTGCAGGAGTTGACAGTTATCCACCAAACCACGTGCTTGTTGGGTGAACCTACCATCTTCCAAGGTGTATGCATATAATGGAAACATTTGAAAATAAAATTTCTACTTGCTCTGAAAGTGTGTCATTTTAGTTGGTGTGTACCATGTATCGTGTGTTCTGCAGTGTGCCCTGGGGATCTTGTCCTGCACACTAGCAGGATACTTATTTTATTGGCAACATTGTGGCTAGTTCAAATGATCTTGTTTAGCACTTGCATCAGAAATGCGTTGGAGATAAAATGCAGTCTTGTTTATTAAGTGTTCTTGCATAGCAAGACCACTTACTGTTATCTCACATAAATATTATTCTTATTATTATAGCCAAATTTACCACCCTAACTCCTCCCACAGTTTTTACACTACATAGGCAGTAATATACCGAAACGTGCAGATTGTTCCTGATCGGATTGCTATTACTTTGTGGAACGTTTTGCCGAATGGTTCACGCAATATCGTTGTTTTTGTGGCGAAATTGGTCCCATAGGGACGAATGGCAAAATGTTAAACTAGAGTGGGAGCTGGCAAAAGCTGAAAAATCAGGACATGATTTCTAAACTGCCACCACTCCCTCATTTTCAAGCCCACCTACACAAATCTTAAATCAAAACGTTCAGCTATCCCTGCTGTCACTAAACATGTCCATGGCTAAGCCAAAGTCCTGATAGTTTTCACAATATGACCATTGGTTTGCAACTCACGCTGTCCATTGACATTCATTGAAACTCTATTCTAGCCACCTCAAATTTGAAGGGCAATATCTAAACTACGACTGTGCCTTCATTTTTAATATTTCAGAGACATACTATGCATCAAAATGTAGGTCTAGGTCTTTTGATTCTCACAATATAAAGCTCTTTGCTCTTTTAAAGACTGCAACCGCCAGTGAAGTAAGCAATTTGGAGCAGTTTGTTTTTAGCCGCTCTTCTCTGCCCTATTTGGAATCTATTAGTTCCTGTTGGCAATTGGTGGAATGTTCGAGGGATTTGAAACCCTGTGTAACAAGGCTGCAATATGAAGATGCTGTTATATATGTATTAATAAAGTGAGTACTTCGTTATACAGGAATTATTGACTGATTTGTACAAAACATCACAGTGGCAGCAGGGATAGCTGAACATTTTGATATAAATTGGTACATTTATATCCCTACATGGCAAGACCACTTACTATTATCTCACATATATTATTATTATTCTTATTGAGAAATTGGAGCAGTTTGTTTTTAACCGCTCTTCTCTGCCCTATTTGAAATCCATTAGTTCCTGTTGGCAGTTGGTGGAATGTTCGAGGGATTTGAAAGCTCTTCTCTGCTCTTGCTGTAGAGTGAGTGAACCACACTCCAACCTTTCCACAGTTACTCAAGCCACTCCACCCAGTTACTCCGCCCACTCCAGTTGTAGACTACTGGTGGAAGCAAGAACACTTCACACAATTTACCCAGAAATTGTAGCTTTTCTAGTTGTATATATCCTTTCTTTTTACAACACTTTTCAACGGAAGTCATCAAATTTGTTATTTATTTACTCAATATTCATATTGACACTATAGTCACTAGAACAACTACAGCTTGTAGTTGTTCAGGTGAGTATTGTCAATCACTGCAGGCATTTTCATATAAACACTGCCTTTTTCAGAGAAAAGGCAGTGTTTACATTGTTCCCTCCCCCCCAGGGACAACTCCAGTGGCCACTCCTCAGATGGCCAACTGCTGTTGAGCGTGTCTACGCTCTGCATGGAGCTGCTGAATTTTCCCAATAGAGATGCATTGATTCAGTACATCTCTAAGAGGAGGTGCTGATGGCCAAGCTGGCGATTAGCCCTCCCCCCATCCCGCCTCATTGCTGATTTCAGCCAATCCAATGTTTTCCTTGTGGGAAAGCATTGGATTGGCTTAAGTTATCATTTCTGATTATGTCAGCCAAGGAGTCAGATCAGGGTAAGTTTTATTGCGTTTTGAGGGGTGGAGGGGGCGCAAGCCACCTTAATGGTAGTTTTAACACGATAGGGTAAGAAATACACGTTTGTGATCCTGACCCTTAGTGTCTCTGAGGGAGTTATTTTTGCATGTGTTTTCTTGTGCAATCAGTCTTATAGGTGTGCACAGAGCCACTTCAGAATATATTAAATCAAACAGCATGATCAGGTGGGATATAGTGATATTTCATTCTGCAAAGCATGCTTCATGAGTGTCCAACACAGAAACCAGAATTGCCAAATCAATGTGAACAGTATGGAGAGAAGAAAATGGTATTTTATTACATTGTAAATGTTGAGTGACCTTTAACGGTTAAGGGGAAGTAAATTGGCACTAAAAATATTTCTCCCTTTTAACGTGCGCACACAATAGAACAGAATGCTTGTTTTCAGATCCTATTGCTGCTTTATTTATTTACTTTAACACAGATTCTGTACTAAGGTGTGTCTGTGCTCCCTAGTCCCGGCTATAGGCACAGATTTAATTCCAGTGGCCCCAACGGCTTGACTCTTTATCTGCACGATATTTATTTCCATGGGAGGCAAGTTGTAATTTGAAATATATGACTTATTGTTACTATTTGCAGACTACTGTACCATATGTGGTGGTTTTATTTCATTTTTATTTGAACTTTTCATGACAAATATAATTATATTATGTCTGTGCTGGCATATCTTCAGCCATGAAGGGGTTAAAGGGTGGAATAGGATGTGATCTGATAACTTTGTGTGTGACCACAGTACTTTGGCAATAACGCAGTTTGAGTGTTTATATTAATTTAAACGTTTTAATTACATCCTTAATGTGTTTGTGGGGATGACCGTGTGCATGAAATTTAGCTTAGGCCTGGGATAACAAATGCGCTTGGAATTTAGGAGCCAGCTGAAAAAGTTAGGAGCCAGATTTTTCAAGGTCATTCTTAAAGGGACACTAGAGCCACTACAGCTTAATGTAGTTCTGAAGTCTATATTCTGTCCTGCACACTTTTCAATGTAAACGCTGACCTTTCATAAAAAGGCAGTGTTTACATTGCTGTCTGGTAACCCCTCTAGTGAGTCACTCAAACAGCTTTGAGGTGCTTCCTGGGTCAGTGCTGCACCTAAGTTTATGCTCCCTCTGGCGGACCGCCTGATACCCCGAATGGGTACCTCCGCAATCGCGCTTCCTTATGCCAAATACTATAAGCACCGCACCGGACACCATAAGTACTGTAGCCCCCCTTTAGCCGCCGCAGCTTGGCTGGGGCCTCGCCGTCCCTTCCCACCCTGAACCAACACCTGGATCCAGCTCCCAGTGGGAAGACCTCTCCTCCAAAAGAATATCGCAGTATAGCCAGTAAAAGTGCAAGTATAGCTGTCCCCCCCCCCCCCTCCCCACACATGAGACGAGGCTTAATGCTGGGAAGTAATCGGTTTTATTATGCAAAAGCCATTGCAAGGGGTTTACAATCTAACATTACAGGGAAATCCCTCCCAGAATCCTCTGTAACTGAGAATTACCTGAGCATGCACTTACAATTTAATTCTCTCAAGGACAGAAAATATAACCATTCATAAAACATCCCAAAACACACATAAAATCCACGAAAACCACAAGTCACATCCCCTGATAGCCCTGATCTGGGTGACCAACATATCCAAAAATCACTCAGATTGGTTCAGGGGTTTGGGTTTTCTATGAAAGTCCCGTTTTTTGACCGACCACACATGTGGCTTAAGACCAAAATAGTTCAATGAGATCAGTGCTAATGGTCGGTCAACTTCGGTAACACAAAAACGAATAAAATACCAAACATAATCCGTAGTTACAATGTGTTGCTTGTTCACCTCATCCATGCGAACGAACAGTGCCTCTCCAGGTTGTATAGAAACGAATGCAGGCGATAATGGAAGTCCAGCCGTGTTCGGGAGTTACATAGTTACATAGTTACATAGTTACATAGTTAGATAGCTGAAAAGAGACTTGCGTCCATCAAGTTCAGCCTTCCTCACACCTGTTTTTTGCTGTTGATCCAAAAGAAAAGAAAAAATAAAAAAAAAAAAAAAAAAAGAAAAAAACCCAGTTTGAAGCACAATTTTGCAACAAGCTAGGACAAAAAATTCCTTCTTGACCCCAGAATGGCAGTCAGATTTATCCTTGAATCAAGCAGTTATTACCCTACATTGAAAGATTATATCCTTGAATATTCTGTCTTTGCAAGTATGCATCTAGTAGCTGTTTGAACATCTGTATGGACTCTGATAAAACCACTTCTTCAGGCAGAGAATTCCACATCCTGATTGTTATTGTTTCAGTGTCTGATTTTAGTTTCATGAGCTCGACGTCCAAACACTGCTGCCTGCATTCGCGGGAACAAGATGGCTACCACCTCGTTGTCGTTCATACGAACGGCGGCCACCCAGACGAACAATTAGAAAACTGAGGTGAAAATCGTTACCAGGTGTCAATTGGGCTTAACAAGCACATGGGTGGTCTCTGATTCGTGTGGTTGTTAGGTTCCCGAATGGCAAAGGGAATTTACACGAACCAAGCCTTTTAAACTGTCTTTTACAGGTTTCCCTGCAGGGCCCATAGTCTGTGAACAGGAGGCTGGCAAGCAGCTTCTCCAGGAGCCCATGGCAAGGTCACATTCACAAAACTCCCCATAGGGATGCATTGATTCAATGCACATTGATGAGGAGTTGATTGTCACAGCGTGGCACAGCTTCTTCGCGCTGGCCTCCCTCAGCCCTCCATGAGCAGACGACCTGCCTTCAATCTCAGGGAGCTGGTCACATCGGGGGCTGAAAGGGCTCACAAATCTCAGACGCTAGGACAAATTTCATGGTCGCAGTGGCGACTGTCTGGGATTTTTCAAGCGCTGATTTAGGCTATTCTTAAAATCTCATGAAGTTAATTAAATAGGTACCGTTATCCTGAAAAGGTAGTAGTAAAACAAGAGTACAGTCCAAGAGCCCAAATATACATAAAGGGCTAATGGATTGTCTCTATGTAGTTACCTACGGTTGAACTCTTAAAAGGAGGGGATAACCCTCAGACTGATACAAATACAAAGTATAGGAACCCACATGGAGAAAGGGGTTTCTAAGGAGGTGAAAGACCAAAAACAAGATTCTAGGGAATTGTGCAATAGAAAGAAAACCAGTTAAAAGGGAGACAAAATAGTGCTCTGGGAATGGTAAAAAAAAAAAACACGGCTACATGGAAAAGTAGGAAATAGAGTAGAGGTAGGGAAGGAGATGAGGAAAGGAGGATATGTAATAAAAACTTCACTAATAGAGACCTCAATAAATCTCTCACTGTACTTATCCCAGCACCGTGGACAAGCCGCTAAGGCCTACCTGACCCACTCTCCCTAATATAACCAAACGGAAATAAAAATCAAAATACTTAAATTAAACCTGGTGCAAGATAAAGTGCTATCAAGTGTAGTAGTAAAAAAGAAAAATAGCTTGACGCGCATTTCAGCGTGTCAACATGCCGCCGTCAGGAGCGAATGGTTATCCTCCATCTGCGGTATTTCATCATTGGGCAGGTTGTCTATTGTTCAAGTGATTGTATTCAAGCACTTTAGTGAATCGTACAAAGCTGTTCCAGAATGAATGTAAGCTGTTGAATTGATATGTTGAAGTGCTCAATAATACTGATTCCATGAATGTTTATTAATACGCAGCGCGCGTAGTGTGAACAAATAAGGAGACTTACTAAGGCCCAAATAGGTGCTATTTGGGGGCAAAGAGTCAAGTAATGCACAGTCACCCTAGAAATGCAATGGAAAGGCTCAACTCTTAGTACTTTTCACACAGAATAACACCTGTTTTATCTTGATTCCCCTACCCCACCATTGTGTGTTTCTTTGTAGTGGCAGTGGGTTTGTTCATTTCTAGACACTTTGGGAGATCACTACTCTTTATATTTGTATGGTTACTACTTGTTGATGAATCCCAGGAACATCTCTGAGGGGAGCTATGCACAATCTGATTCAAGTGTGTTAGCTCTTTGTTAGAAAGAAGGTTCCAGTGTACCAGTCTGATTTGAGTGGGTTAGCTATTTTAGAAAGCAGGTTTGAGTGGGTTAGCTCTTTGTTAGAAAGCAGGTTGCAGTCACCTTTTCTACCCCCCTCCCCCCCCCCCCCCCCCCTTACTGCTTTTGCATTGTGTGGGAGTGTTTCTATACAACTTATTTTCAGTGATCTGTACAGTGCATGCTTATCTGAGATTTCTGAGGCACAGTAATACCTTTTCTGTATGGAAGATCAGAGTAGAAAACTCTACTACTTGCCTACAATTTGTTGTTGTCCCCTCCTTCCCCCCCGTGTGTGGACTATGTTCTCTGGTTTTTCTTACATTGTGTTTTCATTAACATACCATAACCTTACAAGTCTTCTCATGGGAATCTGGGAATCTCTGCAGTGTGCATGTGGTAGATATATCAGGGGAACAGTGCGTCAATTGTATGAACTCGTGTCTTCTTCTCTTGTAGTTGATGTGAGTGCTGCTCTGCCACTTCAAGTGGCTTCCAGCACTCTACCCATGGACCTAAGGCTTGATCCCCAGTATCCAATTCCAGGATCAGAAACCAGTGCAAGAGAGCAGCAGCTGCAGCAGGAACTCATGGCTTTGAAGCAGAAGCAGCAGATTCAAAGGCAACTTCTTATAGCAGAGTTCCAGAGGCAACATGAGCAGCTATCTCGACAGCATGAAGCCCAGCTTCATGAACATGTGAAGGTAAGAAAACAAGCCACTGGGGGGCAGAACTGCACAGAGCAAAGGCTATTTCTAGAGTTCTGATCTAAATGGGTTTGGGCTCATAGCTACACTGAACTAGGTATTGGTTTCAATTGCAGCAACAGCAGGAGCTCCTGGCTATGAAACATCAGCAGGAGCTGCTGGAACATCAGAGGAAACTGGAGCAGCACCGCCAGGAGCAGGAGATGGAGAAACAGCAGCGAGAGCAGAAGTTGCTTCAGCTAAAGAACAAGGAAAAAGGAAAAGAGAGTAAGAATTTCTTTTAGGTTTTTCTGTGCAATTTCAGGGTCGAATAAGGATACTTTTAAGGTGATGGTACAGTGGTATAGGCCAAAACTACTCATGGGTGTAAGATTTTAAAAGGAGCCATTATTGCATTCAGTGCAAAGTTCAAATGGACATTTTCATAAGATGTTATGTTTTAGATATTGGTTTGAAGCTAAAACCATAGTGCTCTCTTTTCAACCATACATGAAGGTGTGGTTTAGAAACATTGAGATGTACCAAAGTATATCAGCCACTCATGCTGTAGGCGGAATTAAGCTGTAGGCGGAATCTAACCCATCCATTGAATAATATGTTAATCTAGGTCAGGTGCAAACTTTTTACTCATGAACAAATAAATGATTTGCAGAGCATCACGCAAAATATAGTCTATAGTCCTCAAGGACTGAAGTGCCAAAGGTTAGTAATACTGTCATACACACACACACACACATATATTTTGCTGTATCAGAATCATTGTGAATGTAGCCTGCGGGAGCTAGAGAGCAAATGATTATTCGTTTTAGCTCTAGTTTTGCACATCTTGGAGTGTGTGAATAGTTATGGTAACTGTAGAAAACTGATCTTCAGATTTGCCCTCAGGATAAATTAACAGATGATATCTCTGCATCTAGCTTAGGTCAGTTAAAGAAATACTCCAAAAATCAGTGCCTTGTTGACAAATTACCTGGGTGCCTCTGCCTCTGACGCATATGGCCTTCTACAGAAAATGATGGATGTCCTCCTTTAGATAAGCATGGCTGAGATGTTTCAGCCTGTGAGCATTCTACTGCATTTTTTTTTTTTCGTTTTTTCGTTTTTTTTTTTTTTTTTTTAAAGCTGCGGGAGAGCTAGATTATCCCAAAGGAGAATCCTGAAAGCATGTGGGCACCTTGCAGGGCACAGATAAGATGTCCGGCTGTTCTATAATGGTTTGTCAAATTACAGTGGGATAGCAACAGAGAACCCCTAGCACTATAACAACTATAGCTGGCTGTAGTGCTTATGATGCTTGGAGTGTTCCTTTAACAAGCGATTCGTTAAATATTATTGAGCCATAATATATTAATTATTTTCCCATTTTGTGGCATACTTAAAAATTGTTGCAAGTGGGCATACTTGGAAATTTCTACAAATATTGGGGTGGGTGGGCTACTTTTGGATCAACTGCATAAGAGGAATCGGTTTTAAAAATTGAACATGATGGACCTTTTTTTTTTTTTTTCCAATTTAAATTTCTATTTAACTATGTGGTGCCCTGTGCAGCTATTCCACAGAACTAACGTGGTAGAAGAATAGAGATTCCCCTCCCCCCTCCATATACTGAGACATAGACATTTCCTGAACTCTGATGGTTCAAGGGACTGTTTTCCAAGTAAAAATAAAATCTGAATAATATCCAGAATAAAGTCTCGTCTTGGACACCTAGCAGAGTGCTACAAAAGTTTATTTTCCTACTCACAGATATCTCCAATCCATGACATGATAGTGAAGCAGAAAGAAGGAACTGCATTTAAATCTACTTAACACCAGGTGCACTGTAGCAGGGCCAGAAAATCCAGAGTTGTAGCGACGTTTCGACCTGCTAAGAGGTCTTTATTAGCTTGGTAAAGACCTCTTACCAGCTCGAAACATTGCTTTACCTTTTCGATCCAATAAACCTGCCTGTGACTTTAATTCCGTGAGTGCCTGGAGATTTTTGCTGTTTTTTTAACCTGATAGTGAGGCCTGAATATCTGTGATTTTTCTCATGTCATTTCCCAATCTGGGTTTTAAACACAACTCAACTTGGCAGTTTTGTCATGCCTATGGAGGTTGGAGACTGGGAGTGGGGAGATAAGTAACTTATTTGAGATCCAGAGGAGTAGGCACAGTATAAATTACTACAGCTATAAACGTTTATCTGCAGGGACAAAGGGAGGACCTCCTTGCACAGTAACATATGCAATCCGCATACGTTCTTGTGATGCTCGGAAGATCCATTTAAATTTGTAGTCAGTTGCGTGTTAACTAGTTAAAGGAACACTCTAACATTCGGAATGGAAACATGTATTCCTCATATCATTGTTATAATAAACAGAAAAGCATATATATTTTTCATACGGCAGCATAGGGCATACGCGGCTACGAACAGGAAGCATTGAGAGATCACCGAGGAAAGGTGAGAATTGTAGGAAATCACTCTGACCACAGGAAATGGAAATGAAGCACACTTTGCTCCTCCGCTAGTCATAACTGGTCAGGTGTAGGAAGCCTACATATGACAAAATAGTCCCTACTTTGTCTTATGTTTTAAAGAGAACTAGAGCAGACAGGAAGAAATGAATAACAAATCCTGACAGAGGGAGAGAAGAGGAAGTGATTGAGGAAAGGTAAATACGGCATGACAGTGCCGCTTTAAACCTCAGTATTCAGGTTTAATTGCCGTGTTGGCACTTTGAGGAAAAAAAGTTTTGGTTTTGTATTGTGGTTTGGGCACATCACTGCCCTATAGTGTTCCTTTAACTCTAGCCTTGTCCCTCATCATTGTGCAACCTTTATATTTCTGCATTACTTCTCCATTTGTACCTTTTATTCCTGTAGTTGCTCTTCATCACATTATTACATTCGATTTATTTTTCCTGGACTCTTTTTGTTGGTTTGTCATTTTTATTAAACATTTTACACTGATATCCTTTTGGTTTCTGCAACAGGAACTATGTAAGTGGGCTATGTCACCAGGGCACAGTGTTTACTTTCCTTGCTATGAAGATTCTCATCATTGGTGTCACAAGGTTATTCCACTCTTGGGTTATACACAATGTAAGATATCACTTAGAAGCCACTTAACAAAGATACTTTGTTACATAAATATGGTTCTTTGGTGTGCAAACAACTGTATGTATTGAAGCAATGTGATACAATTCATGGCATTCTTTGCAGGATGCAAGCTTTACAGGAATCTAGATCACATTTTTGTTTCGTTTTTGGTTTATTCATCACCATAAATCAATAGTGACATTTGCAGCACATGTTTCACATAAGTGGATGGTTTCTATTTGCTTATGAGAAACACAAATGCGTAAATTCCCTTATGGCAGACAGTTTGCCAAAGTAGTTATGAAATACAGGTTTGCCTACCACAATGTTATGAAAGGGTTAAAGTCATGCGTCACCAGCACCCTCTCTTTATTTGAGCTTTACACAAGTGATGTCTGCTAACATCACTATCATTTGCAATGCATTTGTTCCCTCTCTCTTTACACAAACACTGGCAATAATTAATAACTCCGTCAGCAAGTGAGTGGGCGCACTACGCAGGTAGCACAGGATGCCGAGCAAGAACACTGACTGAGCTCTCTCCTGCCTGTCTAAATTATCCTCCCACCGAATGTGAAATTCTACAGTCCCACTGTTATTTTTCTGTCACTCGCAAACATATAGCTTAAACAGGCTCTTTGTAAACGTTGGTGCCACAGATTGTTTTCCTGGCAGGATTGTTTCACTCTTTTATCCTTCCTATGAAGGTTGGCGACTTTCATTGATCAGCCTCTGATTTGGTTTTATTAACGTGTCTGCCAGGCGCTTTCAGCCTCATTTGGGGTGAAATTAATTATTAACATCCCAGTTGTCACTAAACACTCCAATTACTTAGGACTGTGTTGCATAAGCAGAATGTTTTGCTCTATTAACCATTTCTCATACTTTGAAGGACTTTTGCACTAGGAAAGACGAGTATGGCAGAGACCCAGAAAGCGTTTAAAACCTTGAATTCCCTTATTATCTAATGGCATTGGCAATAGAGGAGTAAGGATCCAGGGTATGGGGGGCAGGGGGGTTGGTCACTTTTAAATGGTTTGGCCAGGATCTGGAAGGATGGTGGCTGCAGACTAATGGCACTATAAACACTACATATGCATACAGTGGTTATAGGACCTATACTGCTTCTTTAAGGAAAATCATTAAATAATGCGTCTAGACACACCTCGGTGCAATCATCCCCACCTAACATGGGTTTGCATGCTCCTCAGCGAGATCACACATTGTTCTCTAGGGGATCATATCATATGATAGCCTGTCACAATATAATTCAGAACAGATAGTGATGTATACCAGCTCTTAATACAATCTCCATGTATGATGTGCTCACTTTGTTTATAGTATGCTAATAAATAGTCTGTGTTCAGAGTTCTGAAGTGTGTACTGCTTTCACAAACTGCATGCTCTCATTGAAAACATTCCAGAGAAGGAGGGTGCTGTAGTCCATAAACTATGTCTTTCTAGTACCGCTAATATTAGTAGTTGGAATACATGCAATCATATTGTTACTCCAGCTCATGGAAAATAAACAAAGTATGTTATGGGTCTATTGCACAGCAGGTAGAATAAAACAATGAAATGGAGCAAGCCAGCTATGTGGCCTCTGTTAATTTATACATGTAGTAAAGGCAGACCACCTGACAGCTGCAGTTGAATCTAAACCTATTTCTTTAATTTTCTTTAAAGGAGCACTCTAGGCACCATAATCACTACATGCATATAGTGTTTTTAGTGCCATTAGACTGCAGGCATCATCCCCTCAGATCTTGGTCAAACCATTTATAATAGACTAAAACCAATGGGTTCCAATATCCTGTATTCCTGAATGCTAATGCGGCAGTTCCATTTCAGTTTCCATTTTTCATATTGGTTTCATACATATTTTAACTCTATTTACTGAGCGTGCTAGCTGACCATTCTTAAAGATATGGATAATATTGCTATTGGCAAGCAGAGGATGGGTAGCTAGTGCCTTAGGAAGACCTGGTCAAACTAGGTCATATGGTTTGACCCTAGAAGAAGGGCACAGCGCCAGCAAATGTAGCAGCACCATAAAAAGAATATCAGAGTGCCAATGGTAATGTAATCCAACCGTTCTTCTTTAAAGGGACAATATGAGCACCAAGACAACTTTACCTTATGCAGTTTTGGTGTATAGATCATGCCCCTGTAGTCTCACTGCTCAATTCTCTGCCATATAGTAGTTAAATCACCTTGTTTATGCAGCCCTTGCAAAGCCTTCCCTACACAGTCTCCCTACACATTTTCTGTAAAGAGAGGTCTCATCTTTATACTTCCTGTATTGTACAGTGTGTTTTGATTTAGAATTCCTTATCTCTTACTCTGTTAATAGCCCCTGGTAGCCTCATGAGTGTGATTTAAAGTTCAACTAATAGAGCAGGAGATAAAAACTTTTAAAATTAAACTGTGCTGATTAAAAATAAATTTATTTTTTTGTTTTTTCATGCAGGCTGTGTCAGTCACAGCCACGGGAGGTGTGACTAGGACTGCATAAACAGAAACAAAAGCAATTTAACACTTACATAGCATAATTGACCAGTGAGACTGCACGGGGCATGATCTGTACACCCAAATTGCTTTTATGAGCCAAATTATCTATTTCTAACAGGTCATTTTTTTTATTTGTGGGGTTTTTTTTGCAGGTGCAGTGGCGAGTACCGAAGTTAAAATGAAGTTGCAAGAATTTGTGCTAAATAAGAAGAAGGCCATGGCTCACCGTAGCCTGAATCACTGCATGTCCAGTGACCCTCGTTTCTGGTGAGTTGCAAATTTCAACAGTAACTATATGTTTGTTTTTTTTATCACCCTTTGTGTAAATATTTGCTTCTTTTCATTGGATTATGTCATCATTTGTTGTGACTGGTGGCAGGTATACTACTAAAGTTAAAGGGACACTGTATCTGCCTTGTTTGTATCTGGCACTGTATCTCATTAAACTGGTTATAGAGCCATAATTTAATTCAGCATTAAACTGTCTTTTGTCTTTTTGTTTTTAAATGTTTGTTTGTTTGGTTTTTAAATGCCAAAATGAGTCCCCAGTAGCCCATCCCCTCTGTGCTGCTTTTACTAATGAGTTAGTATTAGCCTGAGCAGCAATGCACAGCTGGGATTGGTTGAGAGAGCCAGCTGTCTGTTTTTAGCCTGTTTTTATCAGAGCTCCAACTGACGGTATGAAGGGTTTGACTACAAGAAAATGTGTAATCTCTGCCTTAGCCATGCCTTCAAAAGGGGCTGGACCGTGTGTAGCCAGGAACCCTTATTTAGTGTTAAACTGCTCTAAAATGGTTTAACAGAGGGAAAGTGCTGGGGACTCAATTCAGTGAGAATAATTAAAAAACACAAAAAACAGGGGGGCGGGGCCGGGCCGACCGGACGCCATCTACATGGGCTCCGGCATTAAACCCACAGAAACAACGCTTTATGCGGCTCCAGAATGATTAAAACTTGAACTCCAAGTCGTCCCTGAAAGAGGAGAGGCTCTGGTGCCCGCCCGATAACCGCATATACCTTACTGCATGTGAGCTGGCAGAGAGAGCCGGGTCCGGCCTACATGCGGCTCCTGAACACCGGCGTCCACTGCCTGCTGCATGGCGCCGCAAAACGGCGCAACACTGAGGCACCCCGCCACAAGGTGAGCACTTCAGCCCCATCCCCCCCCCCCCCCCCCTTTTGGCCGGCGGGGGATATCCCGGCCACATGGCGGAGACACGGGCCGCAGCGGGAGCACCTGCATGGACTTCGTGCAGACTGCCTAGACTGGCAATAGCTGAGTAATGGAGAGCCGGCCAGCTGAACTGAACAGTAAAACTGGGGAGAGGATGTCCTCGTATGTGAAAGCACCCTGACAGAGACTAAGACACTTTTGAAAAGCAACAGCAGTCACAGTCGCAGATGGGAAGATACACTCTCCCAAGGAGGCACCCTGATTGGGACTAAAGAACCAAGAGCCCCCACAGAGGTTACAGAGGCTAAAAACAGGACGAGGCTGTGCCCCATTGCACTTCTTAAAGGCACCTTTGCAACACCAGAGAAGGAGTAGCAGAGGGGAACCCAAACCATGGGGAGCTGATCTGGATGACCCGAGCGGACTTGGGTGCAGCAGAGCGCTGAACGGATCCCCCGCGGTGACTGCCCTCCCACTAGAAAAGTGAGTGACCAGGCCTCTGGGTCTGTGGGGTCCCCGGAGAGCCATGTCCCCGATGCCGTGGGGCGTGACTGCGCGGCCCCTTTGGCGGACCGGTGGCCGGGGAGGGCGCGTGCCGGCTCCAAGCATGTGGCCGGCACCGGGTGAGACATTGGGTCGTTCGCTCCCCCGAGTCTTGGGTGGGGATGGGGAGGTGCAGGGAGAGGGAGGCCCGTGGACTCAAGGTGTGGGAGTCGTATGGACTGCCTCTGCTCCCGAGTGCCCACAAAGCCATGGGGGACTCTGGCGATGGGTGGGGGTCGTTGCGGGGAGGACAGACGGGGACTCAGCGGCCCGGGAAATGCACGGCAGTTGAGCTATGAGCGGCTCTCACCAAAACTGATCTTACGGCCAGCCCTGCTCCTATATTGCTGAAAGTTTCACACTTAAATTTGTTTTTGTTTTTTGTTCTTTGTTTACACATTCAGTAATATTGCAAGCCTCATCCACAACTCACTAGACGCAGTCATAGCGCTAACAGATATGATTTCCTATAGTCACACAATGCCTGAATACTTCACTACACTACCCTAAGGGTTCGCGAACGTTACCTGCCTTACTTAAATTTGACTAGTCAAAGCAACAGCACACACACGAAGCCAACCAGCTATCACAAACCAAAGACATACACCAGCTAACATGAGGTAACGGCTCGAACAGCTAACACAAAGCAACTACGTAACTTGCACGCACCAGTTAACACAAAACACTTACTTACCGCTCTAACCGAAATAAAAGGGCAACACAGTTCTTAAAAGTACAAAACACAAAGCAACGAACTGTGAACAAAGATATTAAGCTAAACAGGCCTCTGCGCAGGCAACCAAATGTTTATACTGTTTTAAACCGATGCTTAAGCCCCTGCGTGGGCAATCACTTGATTTTTCTTATACAAATCAGTTTGATACATGCATTTATATTGTGAAAACAATAAAAATATTCAAAATATAACTAAAATCTCTAATCCACCACTCTTCCCTATTTTGGAGCCTTTATCTGTACATTTTCCTTTCCTGAAACTCATTCCCCCAAATGACACTGTGCTTTGAAGGTATCTTACTGTTTTAATAGTTTTTGTCACTTAATAATGATCATTGTGTAAATAGTTTCTGACTCGACTTTGCACATTGTAGTAATTATTTTGCTTCCACTGAAATTTCGATCTTTGCTGTTAATTTGGTTTTAAAAGGAAGCATTTAAAATATTCAGATTTGAGCTTTTTCAAAATATTATCATATTATCGGTGCACCAACACCATGTTTTTTTGTTTTTGTTTTTTTTTGTGGGTTGTTTATGTGGCTTTAATGCATACTTGATTTCTGATCCCTAACAGGAAGACTCAACACAGCTCGCTGGACCAAAGCCCACCACCTCCGGGAGGTGTATCTGCTTCATACCACCATCCAGTCTTAGGAATGTATGACTCAAAGGATGACTTCCCCCTGAGAAAAACAGGTGAGCACTTTAAGTGTTGTAGAGTAAGCTGGATAAAACACACACACCCAACTTGTCTTTGCCAAATGTAGTCCGTTAAAACATTCTATAATTTGCTGTAAATTATTTGTTTCAAGATAAATGCTTCATATAAATTAGCAGAATACTAAAACTATTGCAGCTGCTTAAGCACGAGTGAAAAGCATCTTTTCTGTCTGTCACATCCAACTATATACTTTTGGAATTGTTAATGTAAAGCTTCTTACGTCTGATACATGAAGGAATTTCAGTTCAGGTAGAAATAGATCATAACATCCAATCTAGTGCGTTTAAAGGATGCAGTGACCTCATGGAGTCTTTCTGTAGTACAGGAATTGGAATTTATGCTGGATTCCTCTGATTTATGCACAGGAATTATATTTCTTAAAATGAAAAATATACTGTTTGGTTTTGGAAATTACAGGTTCAAATGTAGCCACTGAGTAGTAATTGTTGTATTGTCATATCTAAAATACATTCAAGTAGCACACCATAATGAATCCGTGCACAAACAAAGAATATAATTTCAATCCTAAAGTTGTAAAACCACCTGTCTTACAAGAAAGATATAACCGGATCAGTTAAGCTCTCCAGGTTTCCATACACAGGTGCCGGAAGAAACGTATAGTGCTAGTGATTCCCAAGTCAAAATTGTTTTTGAACCTACTAGTATTGGGGTGCCTTGACATACTGGTGGTCTTTTTTGTTTTTATGTTGTGTTGAAAATGTTGTTTTTGTGTTTTAAATTAAACCTGTATATCTGTGCAGAACACTTCCCAAATTGTGTGTGTGTATGTGTATATATACATATATATTTTCATAAATTTAAGAGTCAGTCAAAGCATAATCACCGCCATATTACATTGTAGTGGTATGGTGCTAGTAGGCTGTAGGAGACTTCCCCCTGGTTCTGTTGGAACTTACACATTATCCATGTTGTGAGCATGGGCTTGGTAGCGCGTGCCTTAGGGTCCCTCTTCCTTTTTTTTTTTTTTTTTTTTTTCTTCTTTCAAAACTGTTTAACTTGAACGGTGGATGTCACCCTTAGTCTACTTTCACACTAGCCACTACAATGGCAGGTAGTGGTTATGGTACTTCTTGTCCCTTTATTGTTATTTAGCTATGTCATTTTTAAGTAATGCATTGTCTGGGTTGTATTTTCTCTCCAAGGAAAATATAGACAGTGTAAAGTATCTAATAATAGCTTACAGTTTACTAATTTCTCAGTGTTCATTCATTTCTTTCCTTCCTAAAGCCGCCTTCCACACCCAGCCTTCCTCCTCCTGATGCTCCCGATTCAAGTAGTTACAGGAATGGCTGTAAATTATTAATGGAGAAATAGTTTATTTATTTGATGTGGTCTTTTGCAGGCTTGAGCTGAGCTGGTTTCATGGGTTAAGCCAGGTACCATCGGAAGCTTTCTCTACTATTATAGCTATCGATTGGAATTATTGTGGATGTTGAAATCCCAGCTCTGGTTCCAAGTGCTCGAGGGAGGCACCTAGAGACTTGTGAAAACTCCCTGGGATTTACAGATATGTGTGTGTGGTCATTAATGGTCTTTAAAACGTTAGCAGCTTAATGTAACTTGGACTACATCTGGAGACTTCCTACGGGTGGTATGGCACAATTATATTTGCAGTCTAGGTTCGATTTTGTACTATATGCGGTATACACATATGCACCAACGTATTTGACTTTTTTGACATCTGAGCAACCAGATATGATGTGACATGAAACCTGTCACCTACAAATAAGTTATTTTTCAATAGTGAGCACAGTTAATTTGCAATATGCATCCATGTTACTCTAAAACTACTTCATTACAGGTGATGTGCCAGGATTGTTGTAGTAATAATGGGTTTTCCTCAACACTGTGCTATGTACGGGGTTAAAATTTATTTTGAACCAATCTAGCTTTTGGCACACTGTCTGCGTCTGTTTATCTTTGTCTGTAACTTATGACGTTTAAACATGGTAGGGCACTGCAGTTCACCTCTTACTTTGCCCCATCTTTGTAACATTCACCTGCTGACCTACTCGTCAAATAAAGCACATTACCTAAATATCACCCCACCTGCACAATCACACACAGCACACATCCTGCCCAGTCACATCTAATAGATCAAAAACCTTTGCACTGTATCACACATCTGTGCTATATAACTCTATACAGAGAAAACACATGCATAGTTCTTTATAGAGTCATACTTCACTATGTGCATAATAAAGACTCGCGCACACACACGATTACATACTATGTAGGTGCATGACGCAATGTACAAACAATGCATAACACCCTGTATATACATGCAGGGCAACATAACACAATAGAAACACTCAAATTGCCACAGAACCTTAGTGAGTGCTTGTAAGAGGGGGAGTGTAGTCTGGTGATTTCAGAAAGCGGCAAAACATCACCCCCCCCCCCCCCCCCCCGCCCCCCTTTTCTTCAAGTAAAACGAAGATTTGAACAAGCTGAAATATCCAACATTTATCAAATGCACCTAATTCACATTAAAACAACTTCATAATAAACCCGTTTTTGTATATAGATCATGCCCCTGCAGTCTGACTGCTCAATTTCCTGCCATTTAGGAGTTAAATCACTTTTGTTTTTGTGTATGCAGCCCCAGCCACACTTTCCCTGGCAGTGACTCACATGAAAAACTTGGTTTAATTTTCAAACCGCACACATGAGGCTCCTGCATGGTGTAGAAGGCTAATAACTGAGCAGGAGATAAGTAATTCAAAATTTAACAAAATATATCTCCTTACAGGAAGTGTTTAAGAAGGCTGTGCAAGTCACATGCAGGGAGGTGTGACTAGAGCTTTATAAACAAAGTGATTTAACTACTAAGTGTCAGAGAAACTGCTTCATTAAAGGGACACTGTAGGCACCCAGACCACTTCAGCTCATTGAAGTGTTCTGGGTGCTGTGTCCCTTTTGCACTTAGTGATGCGCATTAGGTCGCCCCTGCCAGCTGAGGAGTGTGGTGAATTCTGACCCAGTGCCGAGGCACATAGACGCTGGATTCAGGTAAGTGACTGAAGGTGTTTTACCCCTTGGGCGCTGCGGGAGGGGGGGCACTGTAGGGACACCTATATTGCCAGGAAACCAGCTTTGTTTTACTGGCACTATAGGATTCCTTTAAGCAAACGTTGCTTTGGTGCCTATAGTTCATTTAACTTTTTTTGTTCAGTAAGCATTAGTTCTGCGTAGGATTCTGATTGTTTTTATTACAGGGTTTCTCCAACCCATTTTTTTTTTTTGTATTTTTGTTGTTGTTGTTCTTTGAGTAATAATTTATTGGACATTACATTTTAGGTCACCCTTAGTAGGTTTTTACTTACCTAAACTTAGTGGTTGGCAAAGCTCCCAGTGCATCTCTGCAAACCTCATTCTCATGTTCCAGGAGTCGCCCAGAAGTCCATTAAACAACTTTTCATTGATAAGCCTTTGATTTAAATATTTAGATGGCTCTGCACATTCACACGCCCTGAGCCGGGGAACGGGGAGTGAAGGCAGTAGACCAAAGAAAAATATCATCTGGAATAGGTGTGGAGGTTGCAATCGAGGGGGGAAGGAGGGGAGACAAAAGCAGGTAGTGTCTGTCGCTGGCGTGCAGTGCACTCTGACAACAAAATAAAAATATTATGACATTATGCATTCCTGAACAGAGTTCACGTGCTCGTTGTGTAACAAGCCCCTGGCACACAAGTGCAATGTTGTAATCTGAAACCATGCACATTCAGACTCCTACCATCATGGACACTTCTAAAAGCAGAAGTTGTGATGGTGGATAGAGTAATCTTTTAAGTATAACATTCTGCAGCTTTGCATCTGCATTGCCTCACATTAGCATTTACAGCTCATTATTTATAAGGTAGTAACATGTTCCATGGTGCTGCCATTTGGAATGTCTACTCCAGCAATTTACATTTTCTTGTACTTTGATACACTATTCAGCATCGGAGCCCAACCTTAAACTAAGATCCAGACTGAAGCAGAAAGTGGCAGAACGGCGGAGCAGTCCTCTTCTGCGTAGAAAAGATGGTCCTGGTGTTGGTAGCCTGAAAAAGCGGCCTCTAGATGTGTCTGGTGAGTAACAGATCCTCAAACATTAAGAACTGTTGGGAATGTGGCTCGTATAATCTTCCTTTCCAAAATCAGTTCTTCTGTTTCTCCTACACCAAAACTATGTACAACACTCTGTGTGTTTCTCTATGTTCAAGTTAATACCTATGCTGCAGTCTGTTGGCAGAAGTATATAATTCAATTCATAGGTCTATGATTACCTGTAGAGTTTCCCAGCATGCAGTTTGCTGTGACATTCGAAAGTGATCGTATGTTGTGATATATGGTAAATGCGGTCTTTACCTGTCTATTAGAATACAAATATTGGCATGTCAGACATTTTATTTTGTAAACCATCTTCTAAGGAGACATTTTTGAGACTGTTTTGCAAAACCCCTACTTTATCATGGAGGGCTTTTAGGTTGGTGCCTGTCACTGATATTGTTAAAGGTGGAACAATATGGATAGCTTATGTCATCCTTATGTAATGATGCATGTTTGATTTGTGCAAAATGGATGCATCTGGAATTAAATGTTCTACTTTTGAATGACCATAGAAAATAATGCGGGGTGACTTTTTTTATACACAGACGCTAAGGAAATGGCGTGTTGAACTGTTTCCATTGACATTGTGGAAATTTCACAGAGGAGTAGTAAAATTTAGGCTAAAAAATACCAGAGAATTTGTTGTTACCGTTACCATTTGCTGCAATTCCTAATGTTTCATATAACCCCAACAGGGCATTTTGTGAATGGACAGTTTATCATGGCTGTATGAGAGAAGCTTCATAATTGCTTATGTTTGTACTACTGATGTATTTAAAGAGTTAGCCTGTAACTAATGGTGCACATTATTTGGAGGACATTTTGCTAGGGATGCGTGACAATGATTTATTCTCGGTGTGCTTGATAATTGCACATAACTGCAGTAATGAACTATGTTCTTTGCCCCATAGATTCTGCTTGTAACAGTGCCCCTGGATCTGGTCCAAGTTCTCCCAACAACAGCTCTAGCAACATCAATAATGAGAATGGTATTACTGGACCTCTGGGCATCCAGGCAGAGGTAGGTATCAAATAGCGAACGACTAACACCGACATTTAACACAGTCTGAAACATACATTTCATATTGTGCCTAAAAAAAGGAATGTCTAAAATTACCATAAGAAAATAATTAAAGTTTAAATAAGAAAATATGCTGTTGGAGGAAATAGAAAAAAGAACTGAGAAAGTATCATGCAAAAACCAAATGTTAAAAATCTGCAAGATAAAGCAAATATAAAATCTAAAGCAGAAAAGACTATAAAATTGCTTAGTTGTCTGATGGAGCTAGATGAAGAAAATTTGCCCTCTCCCCATCACTGCCATCAGTGGTCTTCGCAATGCCTCTGATTTTAAGGTTCTTGCAGGCTATAGTTTATCCTGCTTATCTGCCATCATCTGTTCAACTTGTATATAGAGAATAGAAAACAGTTAAGCCCAGACAACTTTCTATGGGAAGCAAATGTCTGCTTTTAATAATTTGCCTGTTATAGAGCTATCCAGCACAAGTACGATCTTACAATACACTATTGTTTCTTCTTCTGTTTAAATACATCTCCTTGGTTTTGTTTTTAAGTAACAAGGCCCAATACAGCAATATAGATTGAGACCCCCCTTTTGTCAACCAATTAGAGCTAGTACGTCAGTTTGGCTAAAAAAAAGGTATCCCTCTCATGTAAGTCTGCAACAAATCGAGATGTTTAAAAGCTAATGATAAAGGTAAAAAAATATCCCTTAGGAGGCTAAGGCAATTTTATCTCAAGTTTGCCTTTATCTAGTAAAGGTTGAGAATCACTGATCTAGTACATGTATATGTGTAAATAACAAAATAATGGTGCAAATACCATGTGTTGTGCAGTTTTTCATAAAAGTGCAAAAAATGGCTTTTGACTATAGGTTGTAGATCAAGTTTCATGGCATGGAAGTTGTGTGTTTGCATTACTTGTTTTAGTGTTTTTCATAAAAATAATAATTTTGTTCTTTTCAGGGCTCCTTGGCACACAGACTCGTAAGTCGAGATGGTTCGGTGGCTCAGCTCCCTCTTTATACTTCTCCTTCTTTACCTAACATCACTTTAGGACTGCCTGCCACCAGCTCTTCCAATGTAAGTTCATTTAAAGTATGGGATACTGGATATGGTGCTCTGGTGAGCCTGCCCAGAGGTAGATTTTATCTTGGTTCATAGCAATTTTAAAGGAAAACTCTCCCTGTAAAATTTTCAGCTAATTGATATTGACTGCAGATGTGTCCAGGTCCAGACACCATCTTACCTTCACGGGTTAAACCATTTTGAATTCTTCAATCTCAAAGCTGGTCCTCTAGCATTAGCGATGCCTTGGCTTCCTTGCTCTTTAACTCTGAAGCCTGAAGAAGGTCAACCTATTACTGGCCAAGCGGCCAACCGAAATATGTATCGTTTATGGTGTTTTTTGTTGGGGAGGTGGATTGTTACACTTTTTTTTTTTCTTCTTCAAGAAAGTGTACAACCAACTTAAACTTTAGGCAAACAGATGATGTTATCAAAGAGAAAGTATATAACCAGCTTTGAGGGTAATAAGCAAGCAAGCAATAATGCTAATTAATTAGTCGATGGGACAAACCAAATAATTACTGACCTATAACCTGAAAAATTAAATTAAATGCTATGTTTCTAGTAACTTAAAATTACCAAGCATATGTCTGAGCGTTGATTTGTGGCAGCGTTATTTTCACGAATGTAATGGAAGTTCAGTATAATAGGATACAATGTGACAACACTGATATTTTGCTAGTTAAGATACTTGAGTAGTAGCTTTAAAACATCTACATCAAGCCTAACGACAACGGAGGCTAAGGTACCTCCATCCACAAAGAGCACCTCTGCCGACCCAGCCAACATGGCGGACGCCACGAGGAACCCAGAACCCACAGCCATGTGGGCGGACATAGAGGTCAGACTGACCAGAGCCTTCACAACGTTCTTGAGTAAACTAGAAGAGAGGCTGCAGCTCCAGGCCCAACAGCACCCGAGCAAGCACTCACCTTCACCGGCGCCACCAAACAAGCGACTACAAAGAAGACAGACACCAGCAATCCTGGCACGGATGAAGAGCCCAAAATGGCCGCGAGGCGGGAAATACCCTGCACACCGGCTGAGAGCAGCTCGCAAGGCACAGCCACTCAAACACAAGCCACGAACCAGTGGAACACAAGCACGGTGGGTACTCACCCCTCCAGGGCCCACTGCTCTACAGCCCACAGTCTTACCAGCCTCCCACCTCTATCCTGGTCCGAGGGAGTGCCCGGTCCGCTCCAAGCAGAGACGCACCCATGAATCGGGCTGGAGGACCCAGGGCACAGCACCAGCATGGCCTGACCACACACCCACATTGGCACCCAGATGCTTGATACCCTCCGGGGCAATGGCTTTGCCGCTGACAGGGGTTGGCTGAACTTTCCCTAGAGACTGCCATCTGACCAAACACCCTCTCCGACAACAAGATGAACATTCGATATGCCTTAAGTACCACGCACTGACTTTTCTTTTATGATTTATCGTATGATTTTCCTTTTTGTTGCATTCTCTCTAACGACCATTAACCCTTGGCTATGTGATCCACAAGCACTATTATAAGCGCTAGCTAAATCAATCTAATGTGGCATCCTAGGCATGTTTGCAAGTCACTAGGTGGCTGTTGGTCTACCTGCATGTTAACATGTTAGAAAACACAAATCTATAAATGTATCACCCATTTTTGCTTTATGTGCAGTTTACGTTAAGCGAATCACAAATTTACCTTAAAAATCGTGCCAAGATCAGACTGTCATGTTCATATGCTAGATAGGTATTCAGCGAGAGTCTTTAACATGCTCTTATGTTATGTTATAATGTTTTACTTTAATTCCTATGGAGCTTTTGCCTTTGTTATTGTTTTCTTTCTAGGTGATAACCTAGCATGGCATTAAGCCGCCCGCCAACATAACTTACGGCTGAAATCCAAGCCTGCATATAATTGGCACTACACCGAGGGATTACTTTTTGATGACCATAACTCATTGCATAGATCGACAGTTGTTGTATGGAACTCTGTCCTATTTAAGCGTGTACCACTCTTGTCCTGATAAAAGGGAGAAGGGGCCTGAACAGCAATATCAAAGCAAATGCAACGGCTGCAGCACTATTTAAAACATACCGAACGTGAGGCCATGCTAGACTAATGGCTCACCCAAGCAATGTTAATACTATGCGCCTGCGCGGACAAACTCTAATCTCCAGACCTACTCTTACGTTATTTCGTTTTACGTTGCCCTATCTTTATTGTTGCTTTCTCAGATTAACGCATCATTCTATAACATATACAAAAATGTGCATTGTTTAACCATTCCCTACTGTATCTATTGTTGAAATAAGCATGTGGATTGCCGTTGGGGTACCGCATGTACGTCTGTTCCAACTATATGCACTACAAAAATAAAGAATTTAAAAAAAAATTAAAAATTACCAAGCATATGTTACATAGCCAATAAGAGACATGCATCCATCAAATGCAGCCTTTCTCACATCTGTTTTTGCTGTTGCTCCAAAAGAAGACATAAAACCCAGTTTGAAGCACTTAGGAAATTAGGAAAACATTCCTTCTTGACCCCAAAATGGCAGTCTGATGTCTCCTCGCATCAATAAGCTATTACCCTATGAATTAAAAATGATATCCCTGAATGTTGTATTTTGCAAGTAGTCATCCAGTTGCTCTTAAAACATCTGTACATACGCTGATAAAACCACCTCTTTAAGCAGATAATTCCACATTCTTATTGTTCTTACTCTAAAAGAAACATTTCCTTTGCCTTAGACTAAATCTCCTTTCTTCCAGTCTAGATTTGTGACTTCCTCTTTATGAATCGATTTCTAGATAATGATTTGTATATATGTATAATGCTATCTTATCCACTCTGAGACATAATTTTTCTAAACTTAACATACTTAAATTTGTTAACCTGTCTTTATAACTAAAATATTCCATGCCTTGTATTAATTTTGTAGCCCACCTTTGCACTTTTTCTAGTGCTACAATATCCTTCTTTAGAACAGGTGCCCAAAATTGCACAGCATATTCAAGGTGTGGTTTTACCATTTATTTATAAAGATACAAAATAATTTTTCATTCGCAGAATGAATACCTTTTTTCATACACGACAATACCTAATTGGCCATGACAACTACTGACTGACATTACACATTGTTGCCTTCTTTGTTGTCTATAACAATTTTTCAAATCCTTTTCATTGTTATCCCTAATACACTGCCATTTAAAGGACCACTCTAGGCACCCAGACGACTTCAGCTTAATGAAGTGGTCTGGGTGCCAGGTACCTCTAGGATTAACCCTTTTTTTTATAAACATAGCAGTTTCAGAGAAACTGCTATGTTTATAATGAGGGTTAATCCAGCCTCCAAATCCTCTAGTGGCTGTCTCACTGACAGCCGCTAGAGGCGCTTGCGTGATTCTCACTGTGAAAATCACAGTGAGAGCACGCAAGCGTCCATAGGAAAGCATTGTAAATGCTTTCCTATGCGACCGGCTGAATGCGAGCGCGGCTCCTGCCGCGCATGCGCATTCAGCCGATGACGTCGCGATCAAGATGGAGAGGAGGAGGAAAGCTCCCCGCCCGGCGCTGGAAAAAGAGGTAAGTTTAACCCCTTCCTCTCTCCAGAGCCCGGCGGGAGGGGGTCCCTGAGGGTGGGGGCACCCTCAGGGTACTCTAGTGCCAGGAAAACGAGTATGTTTTCCTGGCACTAGAGTGGTCCTTTAAGTGTCATTTGGTTGTGCATTCTTTACCCCGAAGTACATAACTTTAATTTGCCATTTGAGTGCCCACTCCCCCAATATATCTAAATCCATCTGCAACAAAGTAATATCCTGCTGATAATTGCATTACTTTACAGAGTTTTGTGTTATTTACAAACACTGAAACATGACTTTCATTGCCTAATTTCAAGATCATTTATAAATCTGTTTAGTAGAAGTGATCCCAGAACAGAACCTTGAGGGACACCACTTGCCACTTAAAAAGTTACCATTAATGACAACTCTCAGAAAATCTATAAAGAAAAGTTACCAAAAAAGTATAACTACAAACTTAATTAATCTACCTTGATTTCTATATAAATATTTTAAAAGGAGTTTGTCCATTGTTTCTTTGGTAAATGTCTGAATTATATAATGTGTTCATTTGTCAAGAGACACTCTGGGCCATAATCACTAATTTTAATGGCTATGGTGCCCAAAGTCAATGTTCTTCCTGTCACCCATAGCCCATCTGCTTCTAATGTGGTAACTGCACTTTAGCATTAAGAAGTTCAATTCTGTCCAACCAGGACAGCAATGATGGGCCGAGAGCACAGAGCTAACCCTTCTCCAGAATCGTTTATGATGGACAGAATTGCATTTTTAAATTATTTTGTAGAATCACATCACTGTGATCCTTAACGTCTTTGTTCTGATGGTTTACAGATTATTATTTTTATGCCAGATGTGTATTTATGGGATGAAAATGCAGATAACCCCTAGTGAAGACACAACTGTAAAACATGTGCAGGGATTGTATGATTTCTTTAGTGCCTCAGCCTCTTATTTCCTATTTTATGACCTAAGTAAATGTATTATCACTGCAGTGGAAAAAAAAAAAGAGAGAAAAAAAATTAAATAGGCTGGTTATTAACATCTCTTCAATTTGGTCTGTTTCCTATTAGGGTGGATCTGCACAAGATACAGAACGCCTCTCTCTGCCTACACTTCAGCAGCGCCTTTCTCTGTTTCCTACTGCTCATCTTACTTCTTACCTTGGCTCTGAAGCTGCAAGTTCCCATAACCCTCTCCTTAAACACATGGTCCTGCTAGAACAACCCAATGCACAGAGCCCTCTTGTGTCAGGTAATTATAGTGCATATAATCCTTTCTATTGAATGATTCCCATACCCTGTATGCGTGAGAGCGACACAAGCTCATTGAGCTGACTCTGATTTTTAATATTTCAGGTTTAGGGGCTCTGCCACTTCATACTCAGCCGCTGGTGTCACCTGATCGCGTCTCTCCAACCATGCACAAATTGCGTCAGCATCGCCCACTGGGCCGTACTCAGTCAGCCCCTCTACCCCAGAACTCACACGCTTTGCAGCATCTGGTCATACAGCAGCAACACCAGCAATTCCTGGAGAAGCACAAACAACAATTCCAGCAGCAGCAGCTGCATCTTAACAAGGTATGCGCTACAGTATAAACATAATGTATTTCTTCCTCTTAGCAGCTTTATTTTCTCAAAAGCACAAGTGTATGAAACTGTTTTTTTCAATCTACGCATGGTACTTATAGATATCTGCAAATCTGCATCGGATGTGCTGTTCACCTCAACCACTTCTGAATATTTGAGTGCTGCTTCCGATGTGCCACGTATTGCATGCTGTCCTGGCTGCAAGGCATTTTAAGTGCAGCTTTCTATGAATGGCAGATAGGGAGCAGATGGATTGCAATATTCTTTGCAGCCACTGCAACATGTAAGAATAAATATAAAACATAAATAATGATTAGTGATCTGGTTAGCTTAATTTTTGAGGGGATGAAACCCCAGCAGGTTCAGACAGCACATCGAACAACTGATCTGCTCACTGTTAAATTGATGCAACAAGGGCACGGCTAGTTATAATATACTAAACTATTTTATGTCTTCTCCTCTTATTCCCTATATTACCGCGAACCTGAGAACACCACTGACAGGCGCTGCTTCCCTGCATTTCCTTTTCACATCCATTGTATCACCAGAGTGAAGACACTCTGGTTTGGGAAGTTTTAGCTGCAAAAATGCCCAGCACACAAGCGCCAAAAATTCCATCCCTCTCCTCCACAAGGCCTTGGATAGCTCTGAGTGTGGTTACGTTATTGCACCTACACATTTGCTAATTTTGCCCCAAAAATATTTTTATTTATTTAAAGATATGCTTGAGACTGACGTTTCTGCCCTGTTTTTTTCCATTGCAGAAACATAAGCCTGCTGGTTATCATTGAATATAAGACAAGCTTACAATACTTTCTATTTAATTTGGTTCATTACAGGTTAAAAACTGAGCAAACTACATGGCCTAGGGCAGCCTTGATTTGGTGTCAAAGTCTTTGATTCTATGCTGTCCTACAGGCCTAGAACGCAAAATGAGTTTGTACGTAGTTCATCATTTTGGATTGTACTTGGAGTATTTAAAGGAAAACTGTAGTGCTAGGAAATCAAAGTTGACCTGGGGCACTACACCCGGTCTGGGTGCCAATAGTGTCCCTTTAATTTGCAACTTTCTGATTAGATTGCTCTGATGACATTCTTACTTTTCTGGTTGCTGGAGTCCGGAAACATCATTAAAACACACCTGCAGTTCAGTGTTATGGGCTTCTCTCCATCACTCTTTGTCACTTCTTAAGTCTAAACACTTTCATTACTTAGGAAGTGACATTACTTGATGGATGAAACATTCCAAAGTCCAAAGGCTGTCTTGATTCCCCTGCAACAACGATCTCTCTTGGTACTTAGACTGACCCTGCAGCTCTGAGGTGCAATACTTTGAAAGCTTTGATGTGCCATCAGTGGATGTTTCTGTTCTCTGAGTGCAATAAAAGGGATTTGTGATTTTCTCCACGTAAACTATATTTAAGGCATTGTGGAGTCAAGGGGAAACAATTGTCCACTACATTATTTAGATTTAAATCTTGATAACTTCTCTTCTCTTTTTCAGATGATTCCTAAAGTAAATGAAGCATCACGGCAGCATGAAAGTCACCCAGAAGAGACGGAAGAGGAGCTTCGAGAGCACCAGGCTTTACACGAGGAACCATACATTGAGCGCACGGTGGAGCAGGAACAAAATCTTGGTTCTGTGATTCATGTAAAGCAGGAGAGAGAGGAAAGCGAGGATGAAGATAATTCACTGGAACTGGAACAAGGCAAAATACAAGCAGATCAAGATCTGCTTTTCAGACAGGTACTATGGTTGTTCTTATTCAATCTGTCGGTGAAATGGTGTCCAGTTGAGTGCAACATTGTGGATTAGATGTCTATGATCATGCTGTGCATTGTTTAATATGTACCCCATTTGCTGATGTGCATGAAAATTAACCCAGATGTTCTGTATTTTATTGTTATGCTACTGTCACATATATGCTGACTTGGTTTATATAGAGTTTTGTTTTCAAGGTTCTATGCCACCCTGTGTGGTTTCATGGTCATCTTCTCTCCATTTAATGTGGACCCTTGTTTGCCTTAGATTGGGTTATTTGAATGCTGTTGATTAGCGGTTCCCAACCTATATTATGCATGCCCCTGGGGTTACAAACCAGTTGCCCAAGGGGTACACACACAAACATTGGAAATGGTAGCCCACAGGTTGAGAGAGCCCATCGCATGGCCCATGCATTTAAGGGCACCTGATGGACATGTGCTATTAGGGGCCCGGTCGTATGCTGCAGCACTTCTTCCTCAACCATACAACACTCAAACTCACATAAATCTCTGCAGACTTATACCCCAAGCATTATACTAAAAAATTTAACAAATTCTCCATTTGACCTATATCTTTTTTCATTAATAATTATTGATGGCCTAATGTTCTCTAACACTTGCTACCGATGTCACATGCCTTATGCAACCCTCTTATGTTGCCCATACACTTGTGCAATTTTTCAGTCATTTAATCCATGTAAACATTTGCTAGATTATTTCCAAACCCTAAACCTCTCATGACCAGACTGAACACCTGATTACACTGTTTGGGATATCGACCTCCTCCAACAAGCATCTCTTTTCTTCTGATAATTCCCTCTGCAGTTGCCAGAAAAAGCCAAACTATCTAGTGTATCTGGTTTAGTACTACAGCACCTTTTAATTGAAGGCACTTTATTTTGTAGCCTATACTATACTTTAAAATTTCACGACATTTCACAAGAGCATTAAAGTGTAATACATTGGATATTATCAATTTTCATACATTCTTTATTTAGCACCTGTAGTTGAAGCATTGGGTTGTACTATGGTATGCCTTTTATGTCTGTCTGTGCATGTCTGACTTGTTCTTTTACTTATGATTAAAGGGACTCTATAGGCATCCAGACCACTACATCTTAAAGGGGTCTGGGTGCCATATCCCTCTAGTTTTAACTCTGCAAGAATAACATTGTATATGTTGGTGATAGCCACTAGAGGTGCTTCATCCGAAACAGCCCCGTATTACGTGTGTTTGCAGTGTTGGAATCCAAGTTTTTACTGCCGTGCTTTTGACAGTAATCATTGACATGTGAAAGCCAGTATGCTTTGCTTCACTCTAATAGTGTGTGGCTTCGATTACTCTGAATGCGTATCTTTATTATTGCAGCAAACTTTATTACTGGAACAGCAACGCATACATCAACTAAGGAACTACCAGGCCTCCATGGAGGCCGCAGGCTTAGTGTTACCGTTCAGTGGACACAGACCTCTGTCAAGGGCTCAATCTTCACCAGCGTCTGCCTCCTTTCCCATGTCTGTCCAGGAGACACCCACCAAGCCCAGATTCACCACAGGTGCAGTTCTGAAAGGCGTCCGTTATGTCTTATTGGAATGTGATTTGCTTTAACTCGAGCAGTCTTAAAGCAGATCACTGATATTTGAATTCCCCACAGGCCTTGTGTATGATACATTAATGCTGAAGCACCAGTGCATATGTGGCAACACCAATAGTCACCCTGAGCATGCTGGGAGAATACAAAGCATCTGGTCAAGGCTTCAAGAGACTGGCCTGCGCAGTATGTGTGAGGTGAGTGCGTTTTATCAATATGCAGCATATATGGCAATAATTTTAATGTTTAGATTATACAATCTGTTCTCTCTGCCTCTGCTGAACAATGGTTTCCATGTAATTGGTCATTATATCTGGTGTCTTTGTGTAGACGTACTGTTACTTATAGAGACACTGTAAGCACCACATCTGCTGCAGCTTAGTGTAGGTATTATGGGTCTTCAGGTGGTGGACCCCACTTTTTTTTTTTACCGTCCACAAACCATTTTTGAAAAACCTCACTCTCGCTGCATCACAAAAACTCAGACTGGCCTCTCTGCAACTACTTGGATTTTGTGCAAGTCTGACAATGTTTCTCCATAATCTGATCCAGCAGTGGGGGTTGACCACAGTCCTAAATGAGCCCTGGTTGTATTCAGCACCCAAACCACTACAATAAGCTGTAGTAGATACTTAGTGTCCCTTTAAGGTGTTCTGTGAGTTTTGGCAACTAATGCAGCTCCCAGGGATCTTTATGTAACAATCAGAATGTGCAGTGCATATCCTTTACAATCTAATATTGTGCTTTTTTTTAGAAGTCAGTGTATTGGTTATGAGTGGCCTTATAAACTAAGTTAGGAACTTTCTGCCCCTACAGTGTATACGAGGCAGAAAAGCCACACTGGAGGAATTGCAAAGTGTACACTCAGAGGCTCATACTCTTCTATATGGAACCAACCCCCTGAACAGACAGAAACTGGAAGGTACGATTTTATTCCAAATTCTCACTTGTGTCACAGAGAGGGACTGCAATTTATTGCTCAGTATCTGAATTAAAAGGCAATTATGTGAAGAACCCAGCACTGATGCACCGTACAACACATCCTCCTTTTTCGCATAACTGTCATTTGTCTGTCTAATCCCATAGAAGATTATATAGTAGCACATTGATAATAAAGTGCATGAGATGGAGTTCCAGTGCAGAAATGTTGTGTGATGATTTGCGGTGATTTATGTAGTAAACTTTTGTTTGTGCTGTGGCACTAACTGCTCTCCACTAACCCTTCCCCTTTTCCCATGCAGGTTCTTTGACCTCCATGTTCGTGCGTCTCCCATGTGGCGGGGTTGGGGTGAGTGTTACTTCTGGTGCTTCTCCCTGTAGTTAGTCTTCATATTTAGCCTATAATTCCTGAACAATATTCAAGATCCAGGCTGTTTTTGCTAGCTAATAATGATTAAGACATACATGTGGTCTTAAAATCCTGTGGGCTTTTATATTGTTGAAGACCATAACTGCTCCCTCTCCCATTCTGCCTTGGGTTGTACATTTAAATGGCACGTCATAGTTTTCGCGTTTTAAAGTGCTTGCTCATTGTTTCCTGAAAATAGTTAATTTGTCAGAGTTGTATTTTATTGTTCTTTGTTTTTGATGTGTAAATCCATTGTATTTTTTTTTTTTCTACACCAGGTCGACAGTGACACAATATGGAATGAGGTGCACTCTTCTGGGGCTGCACGCCTTGCAGTTGGGTGTGTTACAGAACTTGCATCCAAAGTGGTAACTGGAGAACTGAAGGTAGGGATTGTTTGCCCTCACAGTCCCTTCACAGCCGAAGGACAATACTGCACTATATTGTCACACTCATTGACAATTAAGGATGTGATTTATAGGCCCTCTCTTGCAGAAAAATTGCTTATTTCTCTTGTTTGTAGTTTGTGAATTTACAAAACTGCATAAGCTTATGTTAACTTTACATGTATGTTTGTATTACTATATATTATATTAATAGAATATTTCCATAATCAAATTTTTTGTAAGGAAGCATTAGGGACTTTGTTATTCTGCATATTCGGAACGTTTATAAGAATGTGAGTTAATAAATATGTCTACAAGAACTATCTCATTATCATGGTCACACAACTTCTGCCTCCTTCTCTTTTTGCTTAGAATGGATTCGCTGTGGTACGTCCTCCTGGTCATCACGCAGAAGAGAGCACACCAATGTAAGTGATATTATAAGGCTGACCTAGAAAGGGATATATCTATACTTTAAAGACATTAGGAGATAAGCATAACATATCCAGCATTGTAACTAGAAAATAAAACCGCAAAGACCGATCCAGTAAAGAATAGGTTTCAAGTTATGTCCCAGAAAACCATAATGAAGTTCCAAATTTCCCACATCACCCATTAGTTGATCTGTCAACATTTTGTATACCCCAAATAAATATATTTATATTTATATATAACCAGTGCTTATCTATGAAGATTTAGTTCAGAGTGGCCTGATTTACAGCTGGGAGGGTTAGTGCGACAGAAACCCTCCTGGCTGCCTGATTTACAGCTGGGAGGGATATCACTTGATATCGGCACTTTCATAAAATAACCCAAAGGGAAGGTGGGATTTATACCAGTAAAGGGTAACTAAAGCAGTCTCATTTGCAGTACTCGGTTATACCATTATATTATTACATATATTAAATACTTCAGATTTCAAGTGCTACATTACATGACAGGCTTTAAGATTTAGTCACCACTGTGACCCCCAAGCCCAAACAAAATCTTCTGCTGATTTTTTTTTTCTTCTATTTTTTTTATTTCTTAATATAAACAAGCATCCCCCCCCCCCGAGAAAACCAACGGTCTCCCTCTCCCCTGCTAGCCCTGCAATGTGCCTGTGGACCGGAGGGGAGATCAGAGATCTCCCTCCCGGGTCTGCAGGCACTATGCTGACAGCGGGCAGGGGAGGGAGAGGGAGGAGAGAGGACCCGGGAGCTCTGCCTGCAGCTCTTCCGGGTCCTACTCTCGCGAGCACGGAGCGTTGCAGTGGTTACCACGGCACCGCTCCAAATCTCGCGAGAGTGAACTCTAGCCCTGGAGCTGCGAGCTAGAGTTCACTCCTACCACTGGGACCACCAATGAATCCACACTGGACCACCAGGGATCGAAATATGTCCTCCCTCCTCCCAGTAAAGGTAAGAAGGGAAGGGGGGACATTAATATTAAAATAAAAATATATGTATATATATTATAAAAAAAAACTGCCCCCCATACACACACACACACACACACAGCCCCCCATACACACACACTGCCCCCCATACACACACACACACAGCCCCCCATACACACACACAGCCCCCCATATACACACACACACACACAGCCCCCCATATACACACACACACACACAGCCCCCCATACACACACACACACACACACAGCCCCCCATACACACACACACAGCCCCCCATACACACACACACAGCCCCCCATACACACACGCACTGCCCCCCATACACACATGCACTGCCCCCCATACACACATGCACTGCCCCCCATACACACATGCACTGCCCCCCATACACACATGCACTGCCCCCCATACACACACGCACTGCCCCCCATACACACACGCACTGCCCCCCATACACACATGCACTGCCCCCCATACACACATGCACTGCCCCCCATACACACATGCACTGCCCCCCATACACACACATGCACTGCCCCCCATACACACACATGCACTGCCCCCCATACACACACATGCACTGCCCCCCATACACACACATGCACTGCCCCCCATACACACACATGCACTGCCCCCATACACACATGCACTGCCCCCATACACACATGCACTGCCCCCCATACACACATACACTGCCCCCCATACACACATACACTGCCCCCCATACACACATACACTGCCCCCCATACACACATACACTGCCCCCCCATACACACACACACTGCCCCCCCCATACACACATACACTGCCCCCCCATACACACATACACTGCCCCCCCATACACACATACACTACCCCCCCATACACACATACACTGCCCCCCCCATACACACATACACTGCCCCCCCCATACACACATACACTGCCCCCCCCATACACACATACACTGCCCCCCCCATACACACATACACTGCCCCCCATACACACATACTGCCCCCCATACACACATACTGCCCCCCCATACACACATACTGCCCCCCATACACACATACTGCCCCCCATACACACATACTGCCCCCCCATACACACATACTGCCCCCCCATACACACATACTGCCCCCCCATACACACATACTGCCCCCCATACACACATACTGCCCCCCATACACACACACTGCCCCCCATACACACACACTGCCCCCCCATACACACACACTGCCCCCCCATACACACACACTGCCCCCCCATACACACACACTGCCCCCCCATACACACACACTGCCCCCCCATACACACACACTGCCCCCCCATACACACACACTGCCCCCCCATACACACATACACTGCCCCCCATCACACATACACTGCCCCCATACACACATACACTGCCCCCCATACACACATACACTGCCCCCCTACACACATACACTGCCCCCCATACACACATACACTGCCCCCCTACACACATACACTGCCCCCCTACACACATACACTGCCCCCCTACACACATACACTGCCCCCCCTACACACATACACTGCCCCCCCCTACACACACACTGCCCCCCCCCATACACACATACACTGCCCCCCCATACACACATACACTGCCCCCCCATACACACATACACTGCCCCCCCATACACACATACACTGCCCCCCATACACACACACTGCCCCCCCGTACACACACACTGCCCCCCATACACACACACACTGCCCCCCCATACACACACACTGCCCCCCCATACACACACACTGCCCCCCCCCATTCATACACACTGCCCCCCCCATACACACACACTGCCCCCCCCATACACACACTGCCCCCCCATACACACACACTGCCCCCCATACACACACACTGCCCCCCATACACACACACTGCCCCCCATACACACACACTGCCCCCCCATACACACACACTGCCCCCCCATACACACACACTGCTCCTTCATACACACACATTGCCTACACTCACACATACACTGCAATACTCACACACACACACACTGCAACTGATGCACACACATACACTGCATCCCTGACATACACTTGCCGCCCTCACTCACACACTACAACCTTCACACACACACACACACACACACACACACACACACTGCACCCCTTACACATTGCACCACTCACACACACCACTGCTCCTATGCCCTACTACAGCCCCATTTCCCAGCAGACCTCAGGTTTGACTACTTACTCTTGGAGGGGGTCCCGGCACTACTGACACCATAACCACTACACTGAGCTGTAGTGGTTATTGTATCTGGATTATTTCTTTAAATAATCTACAAGTGCCCCTCCCGAGATCAGGCTCTGGATCCGCCACTGCTTGGCAAGCAGAAGTAGCAGACCGATCCATCTCAGACCAGGAAGAAGCCACTCATTCTGCTCTGAGGTCTTTTGTGTTTTTTTTTTTTTGTTCCTTCCCCTTTTCTCTTGTAAACCTATGTCCAGCACTTACTGGCTCCCCTTCCTTCTGCAGGGGTTTCTGTTACTTCAACTCTGTGGCAATAGCAGCCAAGGTCCTACAACAGCGTTTCAATGTGGGGAAAACTCTGATTGTGGACTGGGTGAGTACAGAAAGTGCAAGGTTTAGTTCTGAAATCAGTGCCCGAGTCCTATTCACTAAACAACGCTCTATGCAGGGACTTTTGGGATGAATACCATGAGCCGCTCCCCTTCTGTTTCAGGACGTTCACCATGGAAACGGTACCCAGCAGGCCTTTTATTCTGACCCCAATGTCCTGTACATATCGGTCCACCGCTACGATGATGGAAATTTCTTCCCAGGGAGCGGAGCTCCAGATGAGGTAAGCCACTGTACAGCTTTGGGTGGGCACGTAAATGTAGAGTACTTGGTGGCTCCTGGGTCAATTCTGACCCTTTTGTTAATTTTACTGCAAATATTTGATTCAATTCAAAATATAGGTTAAAAAGATCTAGTTGTATGGTATTGGTAGAATCTCATTAATTTGTGGGATTTTCTTTTTGGAGTGACTAACCTTCTAACCTTTCATTAAAGTTTGCAGTTGTGCAGAAGAACAACATTACTAATACCTTGTGTCCAGTCCGGCACTGGGATGAACTGTGCATGCACAACAATCATTGCAATCTACCAACAGTATTGAAAGTATTGAAACCGGTGCTTATCTGTGAAGAGCACACACTGCTTTGAACTGTAGTTCAGAGTTAGTGCGACAGAATCCCTACTGGCTGCATGATTGACAGCTGGTAGGTATTACTTGATATCGGCACTTTGCAGTACTTGGTCATACCATCATGGTCTCAGTATAGTGTCAACCATTAGTCAGTCTTTGAACTGTAACCTGTGTGTTATTGCTGCTCTGACTATACTAGGTGCAGATATGTATGAGACAGTCTGTGAAAGTGCACAGTTCAGTAACTGATGCTCCCGCCAATATCCGGTCACAGAGGTGGAGCCAATAACAAGCTGACGGCATATTTTGTTTGAAAGGTTGATGCTTTTGTGCGTTACTATTTATTCCTTTTCTTTTGTCACTAATATTTATGCACTTACTTTCCTTCCAGCCAACAGTAAAACACCATGCCACTTCATCTTAAAGGACCACTATAGTGCCAGGAAAACAAACTCGTTTTCCTGGCACTATAGGGTCATTAGATCACCCACACCCTCAGGGTCCCACTCCCGCTGGACTGAAGGGGTTAAAACCTTTCTCCGGCGCTGTGGAACTCTCCTCCCTCTGCCAACATCAGCACCGAATGCGCATGTGTGGTAAGAGCCGTGCGCACATTCCAACTGCCCATAGGAAAGTATTACTCAATGCTTTCCTATGGACGTCCAGAGTCTTCTCACTGTGATTTTCACAGTGAGAATCGCAGAAGTGCCACTAGAGGCTGGATTAACCCTCAGTGAAACATATCAGTTTCTCTGAAACTGCTATGTTTTTAGCTGCAGGGTTTACACTAGAGGGACCTGGCACCCAGACCACTTCATTGAGCTGAAGTGGTCTGGGTGCCTATAGTGGTCCATTAATATGCTCTTGCAATGTATTTCAATGGGACAGATAATCCAAGCCTCTAACCCTACAGCTTGTTGTCTTTATTTTTCAAGGCTGCGTTGGGTGCCTTGACATATATGTTCCCTTAAACCATTTAACCCAGAGCGCACAGCCTGCGATTACACGCATATTTTTTGTGGATAATAAGTAGGGATCGACCGATTATCGGTTTTACCGATATTATTGGGCAATATTTGGTATTTTCGGCAATATCGGTATCGGCCAATATAGATACCGATTTTGCCGATAATACATACCAAGACCGTTGGGCCCATAACAAGCCAGACTGTTCTGGGGGGGCCCGCAGGAAGCTGTTACTTACCTCCTAGCAGCTCCCCAGTGCAAATCTCGCGAGTCCCGCGGCCGCAGAGCATTGCCACGGGTTACCATTTACACTGGGGAGCTGAAGGGAGCTGCTGGGAGGTAAGTAACAGCTTCCTGCGGGCCTCCCCACTGCTCAGCCCATACCACTGGACCACCAGGGACTGTCATATCCCCCTCCCTGGCCAGGCAACAAGCAGGCAACCTTAGTGAGCAACTAAGCCTGTTATCAGGAGACCGGGGTACTGTACCACCTTCTTCCCAACCAGCCCCAGAGATAAAATACCTTATTGACTGGTCCTGGGAAGACCCCCAGTTGGCAGGTGGAGATGGGGCCGACAGCTTGGGCCTTATGGAGATAGCGGAAATGCAACCGGATCTGACTTTTCTGGCTATCCGTGAGTGGGAGCTCGAGCAGGACAATCCTCGCCTATTTAATCGAGTAACACCGCCTGTCTCTGATATGATGGGTCTTATGGACTATACACCACCGTAAGGAGGAGGAAAAAAAAAAACATAATTAAAATAAAAAAAATGCCTCCCCTCCTGCCCATTTTACACAAATTCCGTACCTTAAAAAAAAAAAAAACATACAAACTATACAAACACACACACACTGCATTCATTTTATACGCACACACACTACACACACTCTGCATTATATACACAAACACACACACACTCTGCATTATATATACACACACACACTGCATTATATACACACACACACACACTACACAAACACACACACACACACTACACACACTACACAAACACACACACACTCTGCATTATATACACACACTACACACACTCTGCATTATATACACATACACTACACACAGCATTCATTATATACACAAACTATACAAACACACACTACACACTCTGCATTATATACACACAACACAAACACACACACACTCTGCATTATATATACACACACACACTACACAAACATATACACACACTGCATTCACTTGACGCACACACTGCATTCACTATACACACATTACACAAACACGCACACTGCATTCACTATTTACGCACACACTGCATTCACTATATATACACACTACACACTCACTGCATTCACTATACACACTACACACACACACACACAGCCCCCTGTCTAAACACACTGCATCCACTACATGTGGCATGTCTATTTTGTGCATTTACCTTTAGAAATAGTTTATTTTTTCAAAATGGTAAATGTACAGAATATCGGCTATCGGCCTGAAAGTTCACAGATTATCGGTATCGGCTTTTAAAAAAAAACAAAAACAATATCGGTCGAGCCCTAGTAATAAGGAAGGTAACTTTGTTCATATTATGATAGAAGCATGTGGTTCAGAGGATACCACTTAAATGTTTACTCAACATTGAGAAGCTGCTCATAGCTTCACTGTAAACCACTGCAATGTGTTCTAGTGATGCTCAGTGTTCCTTTAACCAGTACCTTGAATTTATAGATAATCTATTTTTAGTTGCATGGAGATGGTGATTAAAGTTCTTTCTGTTTTACTCTATCACAAAGCCAATATAAGTATGAACTCATAATTGCTAGCTATTTTATGATGATCTGTAGCTCATTTTTATTGATCATTAAATAGTTTATTCCTGTGAGGATAACAGTTGTAGTCCAACACACAGAGAGAAACTCATTATCTCTGTAGTTTTAATTCCAGTTCCAATGGAATGAAGGTCTGTATGGCTAGGATACAGGGAACTACAGTATTGTACTGCCATCTACTGGTGAAATTAAAACAATCAATAGTGTTGCATGGAAAATATAAAAGAAAATATTAAGCAAGACTGAGTCAAACTGTTGAAGGCAAAATAATTCGAACTTCAGTGATGCTGGCAGCACAGCTCTATAACTGTCTGGAAACAGATATCAGAACTCAAATCCATCCTTTTCAGAATAACCTGAAGATGTGACTTCTTATCCCATTAGTGCTTACCTCTCCCTCTAGATCTATCTTTTACCACGTTTTTTTTATATATATATATTTTCTCATATTGTTTACTATATATATATATATATATATATATATATATATATATATATATATATATATAAGCCAAGGATGCACGGTTAGATTTTTACATGGAAGCATTAGGTAATGTAAAACCTCAAACCTTTTCTCCTTTTTTTTAGGTTGGCACGGGAGCTGGCGTGGGTTTCAATGTAAACATGGCTTTTACTGGTGGCTTGGACCCTCCAATGGGAGATGCTGAATACTTGGCTGCGTTTAGGTAACAGCAATCAATATACAAGATTCATAAGCTATTGGTCATTGTTCCAATATTCTCCTGATTACCCTAGCTGAGCTCTGCAACTTGTGTGTACAGTGTTTTTTTTTTTTGACACCTCGGTTTTTGTGCTTTCTCTGCAGGACTGTGGTGCTACCTATAGCTAACGAGTTCTCCCCAGAAGTGGTTCTGGTATCTGCTGGGTTTGATGCTGTGGAAGGACACCCGGCTCCCCTCGGAGGTTACAGAGTATCTGCCAAATGTAAGGGCTTTAAGGCTTGCCATGCACTACTAAGTGTAGTTTTAAATTTGGTTTACAAACAAAGGAGATACACGTGGTATTAAAATAAGAGGAATTGTAGAGTGGTTTTGTGTGACAGGGAGCCATGTGCTACAGATATGGGGAATGTGATATGGAGGTCATTATAGGGAACAGGACCATTGTACCAAGACTAAGCATATCTGTTAACGATAAGATAAGTGCTCTGAATGATTGTACATTGGCTAGCTTACATTGAGACCTGGGCTTCAGTAAAATCAGTTAAAGGGACACTATAGTCACCTGAACAACTTCAGCTTAATGAGGTTGTTCAGGTGAGTGCTACAGCTACCCGGAGCCTTTTTCTTGTAAGCATTGTATTTTCTGAGAAAATGCAGTGTTTACATTGAAAGCTTGGAACACCTCTTGTTGCAGTCAATCAGACGGCCACCAGAGGGACTTCCGTGTTCAGAGGCCCTAAAAAGGCCTCTCGTCCGATGCATTCTGGGTGAATACATCAGACGGGCTATCAGCACACAAAGCACTGTGAACGCGCTTTGTGTGCTGATAGCCTGTCAGACATCCAATCACAGTGCTCTGTGCACTGTGATTGGATGGCTTGAAACACATCCAATCACAGTGCTCTGTCATTTTACAAGCGTGGGAAAAATCCAAAGAACTTTCCCACGCTTGTAAAATGACAAAGAGCACTCTGATTGGCTTAAACCCATCAACCAGAGTGTTATTAGCCTAATTGCAGGGCGGGGCAAGGCTTTATAAGCCTTCCCCCGTCCTGCGGAGCTCAGTCTGCGCGGAACCCTCCATGGGTGAAGATGGATTATTTTTTTTGCGCTCGTTTTTGTTTTTTTTAATTGCGTCGGTTATTATGGATTTTTATTTGGCCTTTTTTGGGGCTGATGAAAGAAGATTTTAGAAGAAAGAAAACATCGAATGGTAAGTTGATTTTATCTCATTTTTTCTTTTTTACAGGTTTTTAGTTAATGGTCCCCCCTCATTATTTTTAGGGTGAGGGGGGTAGGTAGGGAGATATTTTTTTTTTTGGGGGGGGGGGGGGGGGTTGAGGGTTAACTAGGGTCCCCCCCTTTGTATTTAGGGCCCCCACCCACCGCTCAGGGGTGGGGGCCGGGGGGGACAATAGGTCCCCCCTTTATTGATAATTTTAGGGCCCCCACCCGCCGCTCAGGGGTGGGGGCCGGGGGGGGGGGACAGTAGGTCCCCCCCTCATTGATAATTTTAGGGCCCCCACCCGCCGCTCAGGGGTGGGGGCCGGGAGGGGGACAATAGGTCCCCCCCCCATTGATAATTTTAGGGCCCCCACCCGCCGCACAGGGGTGGGGGTCGGGGGGGGGACAGTAGGTCCCCCCCCTTATTGATAATTTTAGAAAGCGAGCTGAGCTGTCAGCAGCTCAGCTCGCGAACGCGCATTCCGCGCACATGCGCGGTAAAGCGCTCAGGTTCTTCATAGGGCGCCATTCAATGGCGCTCTATGAAGAACGCGATTGGTGCAGCGCGAAGCCACGCATGCGCACCACACCACGAAAAAGGGGGCGCGGCCTAGCGGGGAGCTCGGCGCTGGAACGGAGGTAAGTTTTTAATGAATGAAAGTACATATAAAAGCAAGAAGGAAGGCTGGGGGACCTGTCTTTCTTGCTTTTATATGGTGACTATAGAGTCCCTTTAATATAAAAAGCAAAGCTTTAAAACAGGAAGACATTACAGTATAAAGAAAAAAAAAAGTTTTCAATTATTATTGGCTTTATATAACGCCAACTAATTCCTCAGTAACTTATCCCTTTACAATATTTAATGGGGGGAAATGTTACAGGAGCAATAAGTTGATGAAGACCCTGCTCAAACGAGCTTACAATCTAGAGGAGTTGAGTAAAAAAAAAAAAAAAAAATAGAAAGGGTAAAGGGGTGGATAGCAACCCAAGAGACAAGGTGGGAAAGTAGCAGACCTGGAAGTTGAGAGTGGAGGGTGGTCCTTTAAGAGAGTGCAATAGACAGGTTTGTGAAATAGAAGTTACTCTGTGAGGCCATAAGCTGCTCTGAAGTGATAGGTTTCGATCAAATGTTGAAAACACGAGGATAACGTTTTATGGGGGAGGAAGGCTGTTCCAAAGAAATGGAGCCGCCCTCGAAGTCCTGTAAAGGCGAGTAGCAGTAAGAATATGAGACAGGAGAAGACAGGAGAAGGTTACTAGCAGAGGGAAGTGATCGAGAAGGGATGTACCTACGAATTAATGAAGAAATGTAGTGGGGGATAGAGGGGTTTAGATCTTTATAGGTAAGGGTTAGTATTTTGAATTTACTTGTGTAGAGTACAGAAAACCAATGTAATGATTTACGGAGGGCCACGGTGTGAGAGGAGCGACGGGAGATGAAAATCATCATGGCAGCATCATTCCTTACAGATTGTAGTGATGCAGTACGGGTAGACCAGTTAGGAGAGAATTACTGTAATCAATGCAAGATATTTACTAGAGAATGAATAAGCTCCTTAGCAGCATCTTGTTTAAGAAAGGGGCAGACGGGGCAATGTTTTTAAAATGGAAATGAAGGATTTGGTAACAGAAGTGGATGTGAAGCATTATAGTGAGGCCAGATGTAAAGATAACACCAAGACAGTGAGCTTGCAAGGATGACCTAATTTTTTCATCTTATAAGAAGAAGAAAAAGCTCAGTTTTAGAGAGACTGCGTTTCAGAAAGAGGCAAGACATCCAATCAGATGGCAGAAAGGCAACCAATAAGTGATGAGAAAAAGACATTCTAGGAGAGCAAGAGAGAGATCAGAGGAGGAGAGATATATATCTAGGTGTCATCGGCATACAGGTGGTAGCGGATCCGAGGAATTAGTTTGTCAAGTGAGGCCATATATAGAGAAAACAAAAGGGGACCAAGAACAGAGCCTTGGGAGACTCCAACCGAGACAGGATGAGGGGAGAAGGTGTCATTAGAAAAGGAGACACTGAATAAATGTTGGTAGAGGTAGGATGAGAACAACAAGAGGATAGTGTAAGAGGCCTTGTGAATGAAAAGTATGAAAAAGTAGTACATGATCAATAGTTTTAAATGCAGGAGAAAGGTCTAGAAGAATTAATATGGAGTAGTGGCCTTTGGATTTAGTGCCAATTAGATTTACATTAATAAGCACAGTCTTCATAGAATGGAAGGGGCAGAAGCCAGATAGAAGAGATCGAGAATAGAGTTGGAATTGAGAAAGCATGCCAGAGAAGTTATTGAAGCTTTGACGAGAAAGGGAACAGAGATACGGGATGGTAGTTAAAAGGGAGAGATGGTTTTTTTTAGTATGGGTACGAAAGTAGCATATATAAAGCAAAATGGTCAGGAAGTGAAAAGGGGAACCAGGATACGATAAATAACGGCAATGTTTGCAGAGGCAAATTGAGTAGATGTCAAATGAGGAGAAAGATAGGAAAGCGGCTGGGTAGAGGTTAGTAGGAGCAGTGGGGTGAAAGCAGAAATACTACCCTGCTTCCCTTACTGTCACATTGTCTTGAGGTGTGAATTAAATGAGGACTGGCAAAGGATAATGAAGTAGGAGTAGCAGTGTTGCCGATAAAGCCATATTTCTGTTAATGCCAGTAAGTTTTTAGGGAATGTAAGATGAATAAGTCACGGACAGCAGTTTATATAGTGATGATGCACACAGAGTGTGCATTCCATACGGAAGTAGAAAAGCGTACTTAGAGTTACATAGGATGGGTATAAGATTTGTGGGTTTTTTGGTGTTGGCACAATGTAGGTTAGTGGAGGAGGAACCAGGGCTTGGAAAAACGTCACCAGCTGCCAGGAGCAGAAGGACAAGGTTGTAAGATTGAAATGTTTTTGGTGAGAGCTTGTCTCTGGAGGCTTTAGAAGGACTTGGTGGAGAAAGTGTGGGTGTGTATGAGATTAATAGAGGGGGAGGGAAGTAAAGTGGGGGCAATAAAGATGGTGTCAGCAGGAGTAGAAAAGCTATTTTAGCATTGACATAATTAGGAGAATAAGGATTTAGTCTTATATTGAAGAATAGGTGGAACAATTAAAATCATAGAGTGGAGGGGTGAAGGGTTAAAAGGCAGGTAGAGGTTGTTATACTAAACTGGTGTTTGCAAGAACAGGTAATTGGTAAGTATCTATAAAGGTACCCTGGGGTGGGTGGGATGTGATCTTCAAAAGGGCTACCTCTGCATTTGGCTTTGGCTGCAAGACTTGCTAGCTCTGAGTTCTGAGTAAGTATTTATGATTTTTTTTTTATTATTATTATTATACTAAACCCCAGTATCTAACAGCCTGTACTCCAAAAATCAATTATGATGTCAACATTGCCCAAATGTGTAAGGCATTGCTTTGCTGAGCATGTAAGCTGGCCATCATCGCTAATGAATGCCATACACATTTGGACAAAAACAGTTTGACACAGAACTGGGCATAGCATCTGCAATGTCATAGTACTGCAACCACTACAAAGGAGGTTTTAGTGCAGAATTTAAAACTTAACTGTTTTAGTTTTTTTTGTTTTTTTCCATGGAGTGCATTAGCAGGATACTTACCACCCATTTATAATGCCATTTTCTCATCAGGCTTTGGATATCTCACAAAGCAACTTATGGGGCTGGCTGGAGGTCGTATCATTCTGGCCTTGGAGGGAGGTCATGATCTTACAGCCATATGTGATGCTTCTGAAGCCTGTGTCTCTGCTCTATTGGGGAATGAGGTAAGGTTTGGTGTGAAAGCTGTATGATGCTTTGATAGTACATGCTTCTTGGGATCAGGTTTGGTTTTAAGTAATTGTCTTTCACTGTCCAATGTGCTTTTTTCTATTTTGCCAAACAGCTTGAGCCTCTTCCCGAATCAATGCTTCAGCAAAGACCAAACAGCAATGCAGTAAGCTCAATGGAAAAAGTAATACAAATCCAAAGTAAGTCATTTAAATCCACACTATAAGTGAGCTGGGCACATGCGCTTTGAAGCTTGCAATTATACATGCAGTGAAGTTTAGCATTGTCCAGTGTCTTTGCCTTCTCTTTAATCTATGTAATTTATGAATATATCCCTATGTGAGTTGCTGATCTCAGATTTTTTTTTTCATCAGGTGAATACTGGCCTTGTTTGCATCTTGTTTGCTCCACCGTTTCATATTCTGTTGTTGAGGCTCGGAAGAGTGAGACTGAGGAGGCAGAGACTGTGACTGCAATGGCATCGCTGTCAGTGGGAGTTAATCAAGAGAGGTGAGGACCAGTAGTCAGCCATGTTTGTGATGAGAAGTTTTAACTCTTGCAAATGAGTGTACGGTATTTCACAAATGTGTATCAGAGTTCAAAATTTTGGAAACTTGCTCCTTTCCTCATACATTCTTCCGTTCCAACCACTGCGTATACCACCACACCCTCTGCAATACACTACACACTAGCCACCCACCTGTTGTACATTGTTTTACTCCCATACACCAAGTTTTCCCACTTCCCCCAAGTCCGTAGCCAGACTAAATGACCTTTTACCTGATAAGAGCCGTGACACAGCCTGGAACTCTGACCATCTGGCGAATGGTCTCCCACCTGTTCCTTTTTTTTTTTTTTATTCCTTCTTCCTCCCCTACCACAAAGCTTTACAATGACTGTCGATAATGCACAATCACAACGTGTCCCCGACCTACTTTTGGCCGAGACCTTAACAGTACATTGCAAGGACACAAGCTTGGCTGGTCCAACACCGCTTAGACAGGCCTCTTCGGATACATTGCTGGTCTTACTGAAATGCGGCCAAGCCGATCTTATTTACCATGAAAATGTACTCTGACCCGCCTGCTTATTGTAAATGTACTTGATGGACAAGCACTCGTTGCCGATCTTGGTCAACACCCGAATTGTATTTGATGACCATACGATGCATTGTGTTGTTTCCATAACATGACCTTTCCTTTCTTTACCCTACCCCAACTTGAAAAACCTCAATAAACAAAGAATGTTTAAAAAAAAATTTGGGAAAATTTTAGCTGTGGCAAGTTGGAATTTAACCCTTTTGAGTATGATCATGCTCATAGTGGTGAGTGACTTTTAGGACCTGGCTAGTAACAAAGGACTTTAAATTCTAGTGTGTGTGTAGTGTGTGTTATGGTATCTAGGGACTCTGGATAAGTCCAAAAACACAGTATAAGCAATCAGAGGGGTTTCTGAAAATAAACCTTTCTATTTTTTTATTCTTTTTATATATTTTACAACAGAAAGGGGTTGAATTACGTGTTATATCCTTAAGTAGGTATTGTGTCTTGACTGTAACATTTTTCAAACAAAATTGCATTATCGACTCCTATTTATTTCACATACAGTGAAGTAAAAAAGTATTTGATCCCCTTCTGATTTTGAACGTTTGCTCACTGAAAATGATCTGTCTATAATTTTAATAGTGGGTGTTTTTTAACCGTGAGAGACGGAATAATAATTAAAAAAAAGAAATCCAGAAAAATGCATGTCAAAGTTATAAATTGATTTACTTGTCAATGAGTGAAATAAGTATATGATCCCATATCAATCAGCAAGATTTCTGGCTCCCATGTGTCTTTTATACAGGGTTTTTTACCCCTCTCATATTATTGTAAAGCGCTACGGAATCTGTTGGCGCTATATAAATGGTGATGATAATGATAATGAGCAGAGGTTAGGAGCACTCTCTTAAAGGAAGTGCTCCTAATCTCTGCTCGTTACCTGTATAAAATACACCTGTCCACAGAAACAATCAATCAGATTCCAAACTCAGGGACAAGATTGTAGACCTACACAAGGCTGGAATGGGCTACAAGACCATCACCAAGCAACTTGGTGAGAAGGTGACAACAGTTGGTGAGATGATTTGCAAATGGAAGAAACACAAAATAACGGTCAGTCTCCTTCGGTCTGGTGCTCCATGCAAGATCTCACCTCGTAGAGTTTCAATGATCATGAGAATGGTGAGGAATCAGCCCAGAACTACACGGGTGGATCTTGTAAATGATCTCAAAGCAGCTGGGACCACAGTCACCAAGGAAACAATTGGTAACACACTACGCAGAAGTGAAATCCTGCAGCGCCCACAAGTTCCCCTTGCTCAAGAATGCACATGTACAGGCCTGTCTGAAGTTTGCCAATGAACATCTGAATGATTCAGAGGAGAACTGGGTGAAAGTGTTGTGGTCAGATGAGACTAAAATCGAGCTCTTTGGCATCAACTTGACTCGCCGTGTTTGGAGGAGGAGGAATGCTGCTTATGACCCCACCGTTAAACATGTTGATGGAAACATTATGCTTTGGGGGTGTTTTTCTGCTAAGGTGACAGTACAACTGCACCGCATCAAAGGGATGATGGAATGGGCCATGTACCATCAAATCTTGGGTGAGAACCTCCTTCCCGCAGCCAGGGCATTGAGAATGGGTCATGGATGTGTATTCCAGCATGATAATGACCCAAAACACACAGCCAAGGCAACAGAGGAGTGTCTCAAGAAGAAGCACATTAAGGTCCTGGAGTGGCCTAGCCAGTCTCCAGACTGTAATCCCATAGAAAATCTGTGGAGGGAGATTAAGGTTCGAGTTGCCAAACGTCAGCCTTGAAACCTTAATGACTTTGAGAGGATATGCAAAGAGGAGTGGGACAAAATCCCTCCTGAGATGTATGTAATTACCTGGTGGCCAACTAAAAGAAACGTCTGACCTCTGTGATTGCCAACAAAGGTTTTGCCACCAAGTACGAAGTCAAAGGGGTCAAATATTATTTCACTTATTGACATGCAAATCAATTTATAACTTTTTTGACATGTGTTTTTCCACCATTTACATTATAGACTTTGTCAGTGGGCAAATGTTCAAAATCAGCCAGGGATCAAATACTTTTTTTATCTCGCTGTAGGTGACTAGTAAAGCTAAAGCTTCTAGGCTCTGAATGTCGAAGACCCTACAATACATAAAGGGAATCAACACAGTAAAGGAGGAGACTATATTTAAAAGAAGAAAAACTAACACAACAAGAGGACATAGTCTTAAATTAGAGGGACAAAGGCTTAAAAATAATATCAGGAAGTATTACTTTACTGGGAGGGTAGTGGATGCATGGAATAGCCTTCCAGCTGAAGTGGTAGAGGTTAACACAGTAAAGGAGTTTAAGCATGCGTGGGATAGGCATAAGGCTATCCTAACTATAAGATAAGGCCAGGGACTAATGAAAGTATTTAGAAAATTGGGCAGACTAGATGGGCCGAATGGCTCTTATCTGCCGTCACATTCTATGTTTCTGTTTCTACATCATATAATTGGCTTCTTCCTGCACATCTTAAAAGGACTAAAAGCACCAAAAACCTCTGCATCATAATGCAGTTGTTATGGTGTATATATGCTGTCTATTTCTCTAGCAATGAAAAAAAAAAGTTTCTGAAAAATGGATATATTTTCACACATAACACACCTCTTGTGGCTGTCAAACCGGCCTTTTGGTACTTGCTCACAAAGACCTTCAACGGTCTTAATATTTTGTGTTGGCATGTACAGCATGACAGAACAATACACACACATTGGCATGTATTATTTTTGTTCCCTTTTTTCCCCTCTTTATCTCTCTCCTCGATCTACAGCATAGGATCCCTCTAGCACTTTAAGTTAATAATATAAAACTCAAGTAAAGTGAGGGATCTACATTTATAAGTACAGTCATGTTATTGTTGATTATAATCGAATTCAAATTTGGAATATTCTTTTACAGTATATGTTTTTATTTCCAGGACTGATGATGAGCCAATGGATGAAGAGCCCCCTCTGTAGCAAAGTTACTGGTGACTGCCCAGTGTGTAAATCCGTACTATTGTTGGGGGGAGGCCCCTCAGATTTCTCCGCCTGCGCTCTGTCCCAAGGAAGAGGAGCAGCGACATGGATGTAAAGAACCCTGTGTACATCACATCCACAGAACCAGAAACCACGGCACACTGTGCCATGCACAGCCGTACTGTGCCACCCCTATCCAGGGGGTACTGCTCCTACAGGAGCAACTGGCAGCTCTTGCCAAACATGTTTTACTATTTACTTTAATGATTTTTAACAAATACTTGTTCAAAGAAAAACAAGGAAAAAGTGACCTCCGGGGTCTCACAAATAGTTTGGTGCTTTAACATTCTGCAGATTCACAAAGGACTCTATGTGCGCTGGAAGGAGACACGGAGGTGACCGTGCTGTGCAGACACTTATTTAAACCACTTGGTTTAGTCTTAGTTTTTGGATGTTTCTTCTGAATAATGTGGACTCTACAGTGGATGAAGATATCCTCTTAAACCTGTTATTCGATGAAGAACTGGTGACTGTCTTAATCTGGAGAGGAAGAGGAGAAAGGATTGTGCCTTGTCAATGGTTGGAAAACATTTTTCCGTTTGAATGGTTTTTTTTTCTACTCACTGTTTGAGGACTTGCCTTAAATTCCAAATACCACAGCCAAGAGGAGTTGCGAAAAACCACAACATGCAGATCTGTGTCCTATCACAGACGTAATTCTGTGGAACTTTTGTGATAATCGGCAGTCGTCTCGTTGGGTTTATTTTCCTTTTTTCTTTTTCTTTTTTCTTCTTCTTTGAATCAATTTGCATGTCATAGTTACAATGACCAGACTGTCTCCACCACTCATTACCTGTGCACACCAAGCATAGACTTTTCCTACCGTCAGTGATTTGTGGGATCATTTCTAAAAGTGGAGATGTGGCCTCTCACTGCGCAGGGAGCGTGTTACTGGCCTGTGCGATTCCTTTTCTTTTTTTTCTTTTTTTTTTTTTTAAAGGGGCTCATTTTTTGGTTTTTTTTGGGGGGGGGGTAGAATTTTATGAGCATGTTCATCACAGGCAAATAGTACATTTCCAGTTCCCATTTCAATTTTCTTTTTTTAAATATATTTTTATTTTAGTTTTTCATTCAAAGCTTTATATATGTATTTTTTTGTAAAAAAAAAAAACAAACAAAAAAAAAATGTTCTTGTGGTAACTTAGATTTCTCCTGTTTTTATATTTCAAGGAAGTTTTTTGTTTTACTCAAGGAATTTTCTTTTTGTTTAGGGATTTTCTTTTAATATTTTTATTTATTTTTTTGAAGGTTCACATTTACTTCCTCTGATCTTGCCATTGACATTCCCTGTATGCATCATCTAAAATACTGGGACAGTGGTGGTGGACATTTCTTGTATGCATCCGACCTGTAGACAGGGTTTCGGTGGATATTGTTCAGGTTTACTCTTCTGGATTTAAATATGGAGCTGGGTCGCTCTTATTTACCACACTTGTTACAAGGTCAGAGAGAGGCATTGATACAAGCTTTGATTTCTTTACTGAGACCAACAATGTACTGTATGTGAGCCTTGCTCCTGGAGTCGCATGGAGGGAGCATGGTGCGCTCGGTATTGGATATAACCTCAATATAGCACTTATTATCCATGCTGAGGTCTGAGTTGTGGCTGATTTTTACAGCAGCATGTGACTCACACCCCTTACCCAGTAACAGATTCCTGAGATTAACCTCACTGTTATTGGGAACAGCATGATACTGCAGCAGTTTAACTTTGTTTCTTGCAGTTCCATAATCCCTGGATTTGACTGTGTTGTGGAGAATTCTAACGAGTTGCTCTTCAGCCTGCACATTGACATTTGCCATTTCTTGTCCTGGAAGCAAATAGTGTGTCTAGGAGTTATAGTCAAGTTAGGGGTATGGGGTATTAAGGGTCTCTTATTGCCCCCTTCTGTGTGTTGGCACCTACGCTTTGTTTCCTTACGGTGTGTATTTATTTTTTATGATCATTCTGCAACAACACTACAGCCTGTGACTGCACCACACTGGGCCATATAGATATTTCTTTTCTAGGTCATGTTTTCATATGCTGTTACTCTTCTGCCTTTCAGCATGAAGCTGCTCCCTGCACAGTCATTAGATCTTCTGTTTCAGCTGTTCACTGCAGGAGGTGTGACCTCTCGGTACGTAGCCTCTTTAGGGTCCATGGCTCGGTCAATTCCGTTTTGTGGGAGTCCCCATTTAAATGCAGGTTTTGTGAGACATTTGCAGTGCATATAAGCATTTTCTTGTAGAATATGTAAGCAGATTCTGCTCTGACCAGTGCATACAGATGCAATGTATATAACCATCCTAATTTTACCATGTTCCACATGCTCCAAATAGTAAGCCCATGAATTTTGTTTTGCTCCTGTTTGTGGAAATTTTAAATGTGCAATAGAAATGCAAGCATCTGTCTTAGACTGTGTTGTACATTTTGAAGTGTATGGGCCACACATTGTTTGGAGTGTAAATTCATTATTTATAAACTGGTCCATGTTTAATTCTAAATGCACCTTTCAGAGCTCAATCAGTTTGTAGCTCACATGCCTAAGGTTAGATGTGACTCCCAAAACATGCAGGTTGTTTAGTCCCTAGATAAGACCATGGAAAGGCATGTCAAAGTTGCTGTGTAGGCTATTTTTTATGTGTGTATTTCTGTACTTGATTTTATTCAGTGGATGGGGCAACTCTGCATCTTTTCACTAAACACTACCCTCCCCTTTTTTTTTATTAATCTCATTCCTTTTTTTTCTTGGATGCTTCACCTCTCCACTCATTCCACTTTTAATACATAATATAATTTTGTGCGTGCAACGGAGGGGCCACACTCCTATTTCCGGGCATGGACCTCACCATCAAAAAGGATATATATATATATTAAGATAACTATATGCCTGTATATGTATCTGTGTGTACATGCATTATATACACATATATACATATATGATCTATTTTTCTAGTTTTTACATATATACATTTTGAGGTTGCATGAATTAAGCACAGTTTGGTCCTTTATGGTGCCTGGATAAAACGCCATTTCAGGCAGAGATGAAGTGTGAAAACAAATCATTTTCTGACCCCCTGAAAAGAAAAGGACGATTGTTTTATTCTTATTGTTGGTCAGACTAAGGTATCTTTAGAGTATTATAATGGACTGGCAATGTGTGCTTTTTATTTTTTTATTATTAAAGAAAACAAATATATATATATATTGTTAAACAAGAACTTGCAGATATACCCGTGCCTGCCAATGAGGAATAGAGGTTTGTCATGGTTCAAAAGATTTTGTTCCAGGGGATGTGACGAAAGTGATGTCCCAGTTCGAGGAATGAAGATTGCTATGGTATTTTGTTGTGCCAGGCTCCTCAAAAAAGGATCTCATAGGGCATATTTTTTATTTTTTATTTGTAAAACACTAAAGGGTGTGCAGTGCTGCACTAACTGCAATCCTGTGCAAACACTGTGTACATTCTGTCTGCAGCTGCAATTACCCAGAATGCATGTTATAGCCATGTTAGAACCATGTGCCATGGTTTTGGCCTAATATTTCACTCTACTAAGCTTGTTCACAAACATCAGATGCCATGCACCTTGCCTTCATTGCTGTAAGGCAATGTTTTCGGTCATCCAGGCTCAGAATGTTTTGCGCTGAAAGACCCTCCCGCTATATGTACTTTGTGGCCAGGACTGACCAGGTCGTGGGTGGAACACTATGTGCAGGGAAGGCATATGATAGTGGCAACCTGTTCTGTACCAAGGTGCATCTTTCGCATCACAGAAATTAAATAATTGGTGCAGGTTACCCATTCTTGGTATATCTGTGTTATCGTTTGACGCAAATAGTTTTTTTGTTTTTTTTTTGTTTTTTTTATTCCCACCATCCCTGTATTTTTAATACCCTAGCATTTGTGACCCAGTGGGATCAACACTTAACATGTTGTCTGCCTGCATCATCTCCTGATACTCATTGGCAGAGGTGCCTCCTTTGTCTGTCTATGATTGTATGTTTACTTCAGAGGTAATTCTCACATCCCAGGCAGAAGAATTTGCTGCCTTTTTACATGAGGGTGGGCACTCACCCACGCTGCCAATGCACTGTGTTTAAATCAAAAGACATTCAACTATAAACTTTACAGCAAAAAAAATATAGAAAGACCTCCAGCAAGAGTCATTTTGCTCGTTGTCCCCTAGAGAAATGGGTTCAGCGTTTTCAGTTTAGAAGAAGGGATTTACACACATCTTTGTCTGGAGTGTGACTTTCCATATTCTAAAGATAAGAAGTGTGTGTACATAAATATATATACATAATATATATATATATATAAATAAATATAAATATAATTAAAAATATAAACTAAGAAAATTTGATGCAACGTTCACCAGATCTTCTAAAAGAGTGATGGTGATTGTTTTATATATTTGAATCCTGGACACTTTGCATTCACCTGCTGTGTTTTTTTTTTGTTTTGTTATATATTTTTTCTCTTGCATTTAATATAATTTTATATTCTTTTTGGTCAGGTTTTAAGCCACAATTGCAGAAATGTGGTCTAATTTTCTGGCAGGAGATGGATGCATCTTTTTTTTTTTTTTTTTTTTTTATATTTCATTTTTTTAACTACATTTTTTTTTTCACTGACTGTCTTTTATTTTGTTCCTCTCTTCTGTGATAAGAACGACTGATTTAAACTTTCTTAGCAGTGCAGTATTTTGTACTACATGATGGCAGCGTGTTACTCTTGTGATGTAAATAAATGAAATGTTACCTATGTGTGTCTTTTCTTGTTGTCTATTTCTCATTTCGCATTCCCCACAAAAGGAAAATTACTCACTATTTTGGTAACACCTATAAGCATTCTTTGTAATCAATGGCATAGTTTGCTTAATAGCAGTTATCCATTCAGATCCATTCGATATAGTAAACTATGTTGAAGGACCACTCCACGCACTATAACCACTTATATACATAAAACACTAAAACAGTGATACCTCCCAAGTGTCTTATATTTGGTGGATGTGGTGCGGGATAGAAACTCATAGGGTGTATTTATAAGAATACACGAACCCTATGTCCATCTTTCTTTCATCTCTCAAACTAGTACATATTACAAACCCCACAACTCTCAATTCCTTTCTTACTTATCAACTTTGAATTCTCTCCTTCCTTTCTTTGCATACAGACGCTCCTGGTAGGCATCCTCATACAGAGAAAGCAGTGGATCTAGTGAGTGTAGCACAAAGGGGACATGCCGCACTAAGAGAAAGGGAGCAAAAGCATTTGCTCATTGTACAAAGTTAGCTTTAGTTAGCTTATAGTCAGCCAGTCCACAAAGGTTTTGACGATGAGATGTGCAGTGCACCGATATCCCGTCATCGCGAAGCAAGCGATAGTATTGTCATGGACATATGCATAGAAAAAAGAATAAGCTGAACTTGAATGCTGAGGCACAATACACCATGAGAGGTACTGAACACCATTATCACTTTATATTGTAACAAGTGATTGTATAGGCATTAACATATGCATACATAAAAAGCAAAGTAAACCTGCTAAACATAAATCTCACTTGCCGCTGGAACTAGAAGCTCACAGCTAATATACGGTAAATGAGAACCGAATTGACTGCTGCAGTAATAACAATGGCTCATCACTTCAGAAGTAGGTGGTCATAGAGGTGAGGAAGGACACTCAACCATCTCCCCGATTTGGCAGCGTACATTGATACATGATAAAAGTTTGCGTATTTGAGCAGCAGAGCAGCTCCAGGTTGAGTCCCCCCTTCAGCCCCAGTACTATCCAAGAGCTGACAACTTGTTCCCATAGACTTACTGAGATCAAGGCCTTCCCGGTTGGAACACTGCTCAGGGCCCTTAAGACACAGCTGGATGTGCCTAGCGGACCCTGTATATGTGGGTGGTGTGTTTGGGTCAAGTCCCGAATGGACCAGGTAGTCAGGTGATGGTACCATTAATTGGTGATTTGCCTGGGTGGGGCCTCCACAATGCCTCCAGTGCAGCTGACACTGAACGTTCCTCTAGTTTTGCCCAGAAGCACTCAAAGACAGCATCCAGAGTAGTCTGGTTTTAGACAGCAGGTGTCCGTTTTGGCGCCAAGCCATGTGTGGCAGCCATCTTGTGTTGTGTGGCATTGCACAAATAGTTTGGGTGAACAACCTTGTTATGTAAGACTACCGTTATCAAGCCCAGGGACTGGGATAACCCTCACTGTCCCACAAGGGGGGGGAGCATACGAGGCCGTCTTCCTTGGACTAATAATATAACTATAATAATTCAAAAGTTATGGTCTGAATCAATACGACAGAGTTTAACACTTTAAGCAACTGATGATGTTAGAGAAGGGGAGGGGTTGTGTGGGGTGTTGTAAACAGCAAAAGATGGTCCTGAGAGTAAAAGGTGCAGATTGGTTAAAAATAGCCTGTATAAGCATACACATATACAGCTACATTTTGTGTATGTGTAAATTATATATATCAAAAATAGAAGTATAGTGGGAGTAGTTAAAAAAAAAAAAAAAAAAAAAAAAAAGTCCTTCATTTATGGGCTTGAAATATGTAATAATTTCTCAATGTAATAATTTACAATATTGAAGATATTATACATGATATCACTTATAAAATCAGGTTGGTCTGGTATGCCTAGTGCAACACCCAGGGATGAGGGAGTCTGACTTGAAATGAAGTGCTCAAAACTGGATATAGGCAGAAATTTCACCAAAAACTGTCTGAAATGCGAAGTATTGTGGTTAACACTGTAAGTCCAGTGTAATGGATCCAGGAGCTGGTTCACTTGGAAAAGGGCTTTGTTAGAATTCAGGATAAAAACACAATATTTGTATGTATGGTGTGTATACCTTTAAGTCTGTTAAAGGTAGAGTGAATCAGGTTCACACTAAATGTTAAACTTTGTGCAAAAGAAAAATTGGGATCACTTTCATGCATAGGAAATCAGTATGAGGAACTGTTTCCAATACTGTGATAAGTTAGTATGACATTAGTATGTAATGACACGAAAGTGTATGGTGTATAAGTCTTTAAATCTGTAGTCACAGAGTGAGCAGAGTATATACCAATTAATATACTTTGTAATACAAAGATATGTTCCTTATAAGGTGGAAATACAGTATAGATGACTGTATTCCATAATGTAGTAAAAAGTGAAAATTGGTAAAATCCAATGAAGTTAAAAGTAGTTCAAAATTTATTAGAAAAAACGACTATGCCAAGGCATTCAAAATGATAAGATATAAAAAAATATATATAAAACTGCATATAAAATAAATAAATATAAGTATATAAGTCAGGGACGTTTTGCAAGATTGTTACCAGCACATCTGTGTATACTGTTCTGTGTTTGTTATAGGGACCGATCAGGATGGATGTGGATAGTTTGTTACACTCTCTGCCGGCTGTTCGTGAGGTTGGCGTGCGTCCCAGACCTCACTCTGGGTGATGCACGCTGCTGGCCGGCCGGTCCCCAGATCTCGGAACACTCTTCGTTGGATGGAAGAAAAAACACTGCGGCTGGATCTTTGATCTGCGTCCGTACCCTGCTTGATTCTTTGTGGTCTAACGCGTTTCGTGGGTGTCAGCCCCACTTCCTCAGAGACGAGATGAGGATTCTTTGGTGCATCATGGTTTAAATACAGTTCTAATTGGTGTTAATTGCATTGATTGTTACATTAAACTGTTAATTTTAAACACACAAATGAAACTTGAATTGTAGACACAAGTTTACGGTGTGCAGAGTCATATCAATTCATAAATGCAAATAGTAAACACAAATAGTGGTGACATTGGAAAAACATTGGAAAAAGACATGGGAAACATTAGGAATATTAAAAATATTAAGAATGTATACTTATGAGGTATATCTGGATACTGATAAAACACGATATCTGTTAATACAAAATTGAGAATTAGAATTAAAATTAAAATGGATACAGAATTAAAAGATTGGAGAATCATTACTGTTGTAATATGGAATTCATATATAATTGATAGATAAATAGTGCCAATTATAATATCCTATGGAGATCATGCTTCTTAGAGGAATAGTGTAATAAATGAGTACTTAAATTTGTGCTAAGTGATTGTGTAGTGATTGCATATAAATAGCATGATCGTTTGTAAAGCTGTATGGTGGAATTAGCAGTATGTAAACTGTTTGAGATCTGATGCAGTTCTAATGTCAAAAAAGTAATAGTTCATGATTGTTTGGGGAAATGGTGCATTAAACTGTTGATTGTAGCACACAAATAAATGTAAAATATACCTAGATACAAATAGAACGTATATGAAACTCATATAGATCGAAAAAGTTCATAAGGGTTGTTAATGTAAAATTAGAGGTTAGTGTGAAGTTGGAAAATTAAGAGATTATTATTATTATTACTATAATATGTAAATTGCTTCAAAATAGTACCAATGATGATATCCTATGGAGATCACGCTTAATTAAAGAGAGAGTACATTAATAAGTGCTTAGATTTTTATTGGTCAAGTAGTGATGTATGTATCATTTTAGAGATGTAGAGCTGTATAGTAAAATTAACAGTATAAGGACTGTTGGATATAAAAAAGGGAGATGCTCAATGTGAAAAGGACTAGATGAAAAATAAGAAAATATGAGAAGAGCTAAATGAGAAAAGCTGGATGAAAAAATGACCAAGAAAATATATAGAAACTACAAGAAAATGCATATATGTGTTAACCACTTAACAGAAATGGGTCGAAATTATCTGTATTAAATTGAAACGAAAAATTAAAGTTAAAGAGACACTAGAATGGATTATGTGATAGATGTGGGGAAGAATATTCTAAAGTGGAAGGAAGATACTGGAGACTAGAAGAAATAGATATAAAATGCATATAGTATGCCTGTGATAAGAATAGATGCCAGTGAGACAATAAATATAAATTCTGCCAGTGCGATTGCTAAAACTTAAGAATTATGGTTTAAGAATATATGGATATAGATGGATGTATATATAGATAGGTGTGTACTCATATGAATATACACATAGGTGTAGGCATACAGTTCCATCTATATTCCCTAGATGGATAAGTGAAAGAAGTGGATGACCATAAGAATAGCCATAAAATAAGTGAAAGTAGATGACCATAAAAATAGCCGTAAAATTAGAAATACGCCCTCTGTGTGTCAAAAAAAAAAAAAAAAGGAAGAAGGACAAGCATAATTCTATAAAAATGCATTCAGTTCAAAGTCTATATTTAGGCCTTTAGAGGCTAAGGTCTCTAGGTTGAATATCCACTTGGCCTCGGTTTGATCAAGATTTCTTTCCATGTCCCCACCCCTCCAATGTACATTTACTTTCTCAATGGGTAAGAATTTTAATCTTGTGGGATCTCCTCCGTGAAATTCTTGGAAATGTTTGGAGAGATTATGTGTCTGTAGTCCCCTTTTGATGTTGCGTATATGTTCCGCTATTCTGGTTTTCAGAGATCTTTTTGTTCGGCCCACATACTGTTTGGAGCAAGGGCACGTAATGAGGTAGTGAGGTAGATGACTCCTACTGTGTCACAGCTCATATCGGTGTGTAGGTTGTATTCTTCCAAGTTGGTTGTGGATTTGAATTTAGTAATTTCCAATTCTAAGAAGGGATTATTCTTGCATGGTTTCTGTTCTATCATGGATATCATGAGAAGATTTGAGAGTTGGTGCTAGCATAAGTTGTAAATTTGATGCTTTTGTAAAAAGGATTCGTGGTTTAGGATCAAGGATGTCGGTAAGTGTAGGATCACTCCTCAATATATTCCAATGTTTGTTTAAAATCTTCTCTATCGTGCGAGATTGATGATTAAATTTGGTTATAAAAGCAGGTGTTAGATGGTGTGTGTCGGCAGTCTTCTTCTTGCTTTTCAGAGTATCTTCTCTTGGAATTGTTAGAGCTTTCTTTCTAGCATCAGTCAGTAGTGTTGTGGGGTATCCTTTAGCCCGAAATCTCTGTTCCATTTCCTCCATTTGTTCTTCGCATGTTTCCATTTTGGAACAGTTCGTTCTGATTCTTCTGAACTGGTTATGTGGAATGTTTTTCAACCAGGTGTGTTTATGATGACTGTTAAAAGGTATAAAACTGTTGCAATCTACAGATTTCTTGAAGGTCTTAGTATGTATTCTTTTTTCTTCAATGTAGATGTTTAAGTCTAAAAATTCAATCTGTTGTTGCGAGTGGTTGAATGTGAATTCCAAATTATACGGATTGGTATTGAGGTAGTTCTTAAATGAGTCTAGGGATTCCCAGTCCCCTTTCCAGATAAAAAAGCAGTCGTCTATATATCTACGCCACAGGGACAGATTTGCGCCAAAGGGGCAGTTGTTCCATATACATTCTTCCTCCCATTTGCCCATAAATAAATTTGCGTAGCTTGGCGCAAATCGCGTCCCCATGGCAGTACCTTCTATCTGGAGGTAAAATTGATCATTGCACCAGAAGTAGTTATGGGTAAGGATGAATGTGATGTATTGAATCAGAAAATCGATTTGATCGTTCGGTAGTTGTGAGTATTGGGTAGCTTCACATCCTTGCAGGTGTTCTATTACCGTGTATAGTGAAGTGACGTCTGCTGTAACTAAAAACATATCCTCTGTCCAATTAAAATCCGCTAAAATGTTTAAAATCTGCGTGGAATCCCTCAAATAGGATTTAAGCTGGGGTACCAGATTTTGTAAAAACTGGTCAACATATTCGGAGAGGTTGGCTGTGAGAGATCCGATTCCGGAGATGATTGGTCTACCCGGTGGTTTTGTCAATCGCTTGTGAATTTTGGGTAAGTGGTAAAAAACTGGTATCCTTGGAAATTTTATGGATAGGTACTGATATTCTCTGTCATTGATGATTCCTCTCTCTTTTCCCTGGTCCAATATCTCTTTTAGTCTCTCCTTAAATTGCAAAGTAGGGTCTTGTTCTAGTTTCAAATAGGTTGAGGTATCTCCCAATAATCTTTGGTTCTCATCCACGTAGTCCCCGGTATTCAAGATGACTAATCCGCCACCTTTGTTTGCGGCTTTAAAAGTTATGTCCCCCAATTTCATTAGTTGTTTGAGTGAGATCCTCTCTTTTTTCGTTAAGTTATCTTTTTTGATCTTATTCGTAATCTCCCTTCTAAAATCTTTCTCCACCATCTTCTCAAATACTTTGATTGAGTCGGTCTTCATATATTGTGGACAAAAGGTGGAAGCGGGATGTAGTCCTGTATGTATATAGTCTTGTACTGTTAGGTTGTATTGGGTCCTTGTCAATTAAGAATTTTTTAATGGTGACCTTCCGTATGAATTTGTACAGGTCTATACAGACATTGAAGTTGGAACTTTTTTCAGGTGGGTGCGAATTTTAGACCTTTTTTCAGAAGTGATAGTTCATCTGAATTGAGGACTCTGGTGGATAGGTTGAATATATTTATCTCCACCTTTTCTGTTGAACTGGATCTTCTTGTGGTTCTGGCTCTTCTTCTGTTTCTCTTATTGATCTTTTCTTCCTTGTGTCTGGGGACCTGAAGTCCTCCATGTTGAATGGTTTGGGGGGAATCCTCCCCCGTTTCTCTAAAAAAATCATTCCCCCTGTGTGAATTCGGGACGGAATACAGATGACTACAGATTTAAAGACGTATACACCATACACTTTCGTGTCATTACATACTAATGTCATACTAACTTATCACAGTATTGGAAACAGTTCCTCATACTGATTTCCTATGCATGAAAGTGATCCCAATTTTTCTTTTGCACAAAGTTTAGCATTTAGTGTGTACCTGATTCACTCTACCTTTAACAGACTTAAAGGTATACACACCATACATACAAATATTGTGTTTTTATCCTGAATTCTAACAAAGCCCTTTTCCAAGTGAATCAGCTCCTGGATCCATTACACTGGACTTACAGTGTTAACCACAATACATGATATCACTTATACCTGACATTAATAATAATAATAAAAAAATAAAAAAAAAACTATTGGAAAAATAAACTTAGTTTCAACTACCTCCAAATTACTATAACCTGAAAATCTCTGCAAATGGACCAGTGAGAAGCTATGAAACAACTTAATTTATCAGCTCTGTGCCAGAATACAAAAAAATACCCCCCCCCATAAGCAATGCTTACTCCAAAGTCTTCAATGGATCACATTTGAATCTCAAGAAGTGCAATATTACTACAGAAAGGAGCAACAAAATCTCACGGCGAAGAAAATGGCAGGCCTCGCAAAGCTCAGAGAAATCCAAATGAAAGATTAAGGCAATCAATCTGATGTCTACTGAAATTATCAATGTCCCAAACCAAATGGCGATTGTTAACCTGTCCATATCTGAAAAAGAAGTCTTGTCCAAGCACCAAACGATGCATTTAATTATACGCAGAATAGGAATTCTACTTTTGACAAATAAATCAGATCCAACCTGAATAATAATAATGGGAATAATAAAAAGAACAAAAGAAAAAGACTACACCTGCAACATCCCATGTTGCCACACCAGAGAAAAATATTTTGTACAACCTCTCTCCTCTGGAAATGCCTTCAATAATTTGATGAATAATAAAACCATCATCATCAAGCCACCTGACGAGGACAAACTGGTAGTTGTCATGAACACCCAGAACCATACGAATTCTTCTTGACCTCTCTGCTGCCTTTGACACCGTTGATCATGCTCTCCTCCTTCAAACTCTTCAATCACTCGGTCTCTGTGACTCTGTCCTTTCGTGGTTTTCCTCCTATCTCTCCCAACACTCTTTCAGTGTCTCCTTTTCTAATGATCCCTCCTCCCTTCATCCTGTCTCGGTTGGAGTCCCCCAAGGCTCTGTCCTTGGTTCCTTTCTATTTTCTCTTTATACTGCCTCTCTTGGCAAACTTATTACCTCATTTAGATTCGACAACCACCTGTATGCTGATGACACCCAGATATATCTCCCCTGCCGTTCTGCAACATGTCACTGCTTGCCTTTCTTCCATCTCTGTCTGGATGTCCTTTCTGAAACTAAATCTCTCTAAAACTGAGCGTCCTGTCTTTCCGCCTCCTAATACTGATCCTCCTCTTTCGCTCTCCCTTCAAGTTAGTGGTATCCACATCAGAACATCCTTGCAATCGCACTGTCTTGGCGTCATACTTGATTCTGGCCTCACCTTTGAGCCTCACATCCAGTATGTTACAAAGTCCTGTAGATTCCATCTTAAATATATAGCCCACATCCACCCCTTTCTTACGTAAGATGCTACCAAGGAGCTTGCCCGTGCTTCTCACGTGGATTGTTGTAACCCTGTCACGTAATTTCTCACGTGGATTGTTGTAACCCTGTCCTAATTGATCTTCCCAAAAGCCGTATTGCCTGCTACAGTCAGTTATGAATGCTGCTGTCAGACTGATTTTCATCTCTAGTCTGTCCTTTCATACCTTACCCCCTCTGTCAGTCCTTACATTGGCTTCCTGTATCCTATAGGAGTCAATTTAAAGTACTAACCTATACCTATAAAGCATTGAACAATTCTAGCCCCTCTTATATCTCTTCACAGATCCATAGGTATGCCTCTTCTCTGTCTCTTGCTCTGTCCTTGACCTTCTCTTGTCAGCTGCTTGCACATGTATGGCCATCTCACGCTTGCAGGACTTCTCACTGGCTGCTCCACTCCTATGGAATAGCCTGTCTACCACCATCAAACACCCCTCTAGCCTTCAATCGTTTAAGAAGTGTGTTAAACCCATCTCATTAGGAAAGCTTATGGCCTCCCAGAGTAATCTCTACCTCACTGACCTGTCCCTTGATCTCCTCTAAAGGGCAGCACTTTACTCTCTCCTCCAGCTCTGCTTCACTCCCACCTTATTTGATTGCTATCTCCTGTCCTAAGTATGTTTTATACCCCACCTCCCATAGACTGTAAACTAGATTGAGCAGGGTCCTCTTCAACCTATCATTCCTGTAATTTTTTTTAATTGTCCTACTTATAGTTAAATCCCCTGTCTTATAATATTGTAAAGCACTACGGAATCTGTTGGCGCTATAGAAATGGCAATAATATTATATACATTGCAAAAGGACTACATTCCAGAAAATTAGACCAGGATCCCACCTAGGAATATGCAGCTCAACTCACAAAACTTACTTGATATTTTCCACACAACAGCAAGATCTAGAACATCTTGTCCATTCCAATCATCGTATGGGAACTTTCTACGTGCAGCCCAAAATACACAGGGAATCCAGGAGAACACATTATAATAGGTATGGGAACACAGTCTGAACAAATAACTGGCCTAACAGTAAAAATTATTCAGCCCCTACTTATCAACGCTGACTAGTAATGTCCCGAACAGTTCGCTGGGAACACGCGCGATGTTCGGTCCGCCCCCTATTTGTCATCATTGAGTAAACTTTGACCCTGTACCTCACAGTCAGCAGACACATTCCAGCCAGTCAGCAGCAGACCCTCCCACCTCCATAACGAATTGGGGGCGGACCAAACATTGCGCGTGTTCGCTGGCGAACTGTTCGGGACATCACTAACGCTGACCGCTATATACAGAACCCCAAAACGACCTACAAATACTACACTGGTAAACATGGACATAGATCTTTCTACAGTAATGTGACGGATCACATTGCACCCCGACTAGGTACTTCCGTCTATCGCTGCTTCCCAGTACTTCCGAGTACAATCAGCACTGCACCAGAACACCACAACCACCGCAGAACTCATGAACCGCCGGAGCTTGGTTGGGGTCTTGCCGTCTTCCACCCACTCTGGACCCAAAACCAGGATCTAGCTTCTAGTAGGCAGATCTTAGTCCAGAGAGCTGGAACAGCTCTTACAAGAGCTTAGTGATTATACTCTGGGGAGTAGAGTGATTATAGCAATCCCCAGATTGTAGGTAGTTCTCCAATCCCTCAAACCTGAGCCAAGACTTCATGAAGGGTATAACAAGTCTGTTTAATGCAAGCACTTAAAATTTATACATACAGTTAAACCCCCAACAGACTCATTTACATACATTAGGTTACATATAGCACTATAGTACAAGGAAGGGTGGGGTCAGACAATATCAAGGGCTTATGGGAGATTGAGGAGGGGCAAAGCAGCATGTTTAAACTGGTCTGGCAGTGTCCCTGGGACAACACTCTGCTAGGGAAACAATGGGACAGGAAAAAGTGGGAGGGGAAGAGGCACAGACGAGCAATACACTCTGAGAGATAATTGAGTCAGGAACTGTACAAATTCTATCTCCAGGTACAGAAAAACACACAATTTACAAACACCCCAAAAGTACCCCCCAAGATCCATGGAAACCCCACAAGGGTCACATCCTCGTATAGCCTTGATCTGGGTGACCAACATATCCAAAAATCACCCAGATCGGTTCAGTGGTTTTTTGTTTTTTTTGAAGTCACTTTTTAACATGTCTTTTTGCAGAGCCCATAGTCTTTGGCAATAGGCTAGCCTGCAGGCCCCTCCAGGAACACGTGGCAGAGGCATTTCTGCCACAAGCCAAATAAGTCACAGGGGCCATAATCACAAGGCAAAAGGCTGGCCATTAGTCCTCTCCAAAAACCAGTGGCGAAGTTGCCTTTGTCACACATCTTCCCTTTCCAGGGGAGACTAACCAGGTACCTGACCTTCTGTTAGTCGTTACCGGAGTTAGTCGAGTAGCCCACCCACATCAAGCAATTACTGGACCTGCTGACTCCTGTTGTCTGTCTCCGCCCTATAGCCAGTAATACAGCCGCGTAGTGGGGGAAGATGTTAGTTCCTGGATCAAGGACCACGGGAGGGCAAAGGCTAACTGTGCTCTGCCCAGTTGCCAGCGCTTCTGCTGGGGTGACCTGCAGGTAGTCAGGCCCAGGGCAAAAGGAAAGGGGAGGGCAGAGGCCAGCAGCGCTCTGCCTTGATGCCAGCTCTTCTGCTGGAAGGGGGTCAGTGGGTATGGTAGTCCCATCCAGTAACCCCAGAGCCCGGCTGGAAATTGGCTTTGGAGGGGAGACATCGCTTACCTCCTCCTCCTTGTACCCCTGTGAGGTTAGTTGGAGATCTGGACAGGCTGTCCAGCATCCCTGTAGATCTGGTGCAGAGACCACGGTCCCATCTGCACCATCGGGGATAGGAGTGCCTCCCCTCTGTAGCTGGGGAGAGGGACTGGTTGTCTCCTCACCCTGTAGGGTAAGCTGCCGCTGGGGAGAGAGGGCGATTTGCTCCTCTCCCTGTAACACATACTGCCGCTAGAGAGTGAGACTGACCGTCTCCACTCCCAATAGCTTGTCCTACCATTGGGAGAGACTGTCTCTTCTCCCTTTAATGTAAACTTCCGCTGGGGAGGGAGACAGGTTGTCTCCTCTCCCTGAAACTCACTCTGCTGCTGGGGAGGGCTGCCGGTTGTCTCCACTCCCTGTAGGATACACTCCCGCTGGGGAGAGAGGCCGGTTGCCTCCTTTCCCTGCAATTTACACTGCCACTGGGGAGAGAGACCGACTATCTCTTCTCCCAATAACATATTATACCGCTGGGGAGTCAAACCAACTATCTCGACTCCCGGTAACGCTGCCTGGTGCCGAACTGCTGGCTGCTGCTGGGAAGAGGGGCTGACAATCTCCTCTCCCTGTAACCCTGCCGCTGTGGAGAGAGACCGGTTGTTTCCCCTCCCTGTATGGTACACTGCCACTGTGGAGTAGGACTGACTGTCCCTACTCCCGGTAACTCCGGCTGTAGGTGGGGATCTGGGCCGGCTGCCCAGCATTCCTGTAGGGCCAGTGGAAAGACCTCAGTCCCATCTCCACCTGCCGTCTGTAGGTCATACCAGAACCAGTCTATGAGGTTCCCCCCTGCGGTAGCTGGTAGGGAAGCAGGGGGTACCTCAGCCAGGTCTTCCCTACTAACTTCAGTTTCCTAACTATGCCTGGATTCGAGAAACGCATGGACATGCGGAGAAAAAGTATCACTATGCAATAACTTATGTTGAATTTACCAAATTACCGTACGGTAGGGGCAGCATTGCCGATGTAGGTGTAGTGGCTGGTGCCTGCTCTGACTACTTAAAACGTGCAGGCTATTCAAAGACTTGCCAGTTGTGAGGGATTGTGGATCTTTCTATGCACATGTGCCAAGATAATTTAAGCAGGCCCCCACTCCCTGTAGTAATGCTGCGAGTATTAATACCCTAACATGAGTGTTTTGGTTTTCATGGAATAAGTGTGACGTAATAGTGACTGTGCGAATGATATAATTCCGTAACCAGCTCTGTAAGAGCCAGGAGTTTGGTCAGAAGTGTTGATGGAGAGTGCAGTTGATGATTGTTAACGTTGAGATCGGGATAGTGTATCTGCAGTGATGTTATGCCCTTCTTGGACCAGCGCTTGAACCTAAAGGTTAGTACTCTGTCCGGTATGGGGCTTGATACTTTCCGAATTTGCCCGTAATGATTAATGTACGTTTCTTGTAAACAAGAAGGTCTCTAAGAGAGAACCTGGAAAGTACATCCCTACGGAGATGTGATAGCCAGATTACTAGGAAGCGTGAATAAATAATAGGGAAAGTGGAAAGAAGAACGTGACTCTGCTTACCCTCAATAGAAGATGGTACGCGTATTTTGCTTGAGAGGGAAGAGCCTGACCTATGAGTAATATCTTATATGTAACATCTGATATCTATAGACTGAGAAAAATTTGAGAATACGGTATACCTGTGGAGATTAGGGGGGCAGATGAGGAACTTCTACGTAAGGTAGCAGACAATATGAGAGAAGTGAATTCCCCTTAGAACGAAAGCGTAGACAAAGAGCATGAATGAGGAGGAATCCCAAATTGATGAGAACGGTTGAAAGTATACTTGCGGTGGACCATGCATGGGTCAAGTATAAGGAACTTGACCTCTTGACATCCTGTGTATAATGGTGAATTTGGCGAGTAACCTGTGGGTTTTAGAAGTGCCCAGGCAGAGTGGCAGAGTGATACCTGAACGATTGAAAATAAATGTAGATGCCAATGAAGGACCACGTACCTGTAACACGAATAGTATATAAACAGTGAGCCTTGGTGACAGCGAATTGCTGGGAGACCCCTAATGGTCCAATTTGAAATACCTTATAAATGCTGAGGGGATGCGTTGTAGGTTGAGAGGCTGGAGTCTGTCGAACACGTGAGCCATACGAGGCCTAAGGTAAAATTTATGTAAAAATATGAGTGACAAACCAACAAATACCTTGCAAGTAATTTAGGGGTTAACACGTTGGTCGCCTGAAAAGGAAGATTAGTATAAGCGACGAGTTAGCCAGGTGTCGTGTGTACTTAACCGTGTATAACGTGAAATTAAACCTTATAGCAATATGTTGTTTAAAAATTCTAGGAATTATGAAACTCTAGCATGAATGTGAATTATGAACTTGTGACGTGGCCATAGTTCTTTGCAGGTAAGTGCTTAATATGTAGGCCCGACTGGAACTGGAAAATGGCACCTGATGAAACCACCGATTGTGATGAGGGTAAATACAGTGTCCCATCTACAAGAACCCATCTTTTCTTTCCATTAGACACTGTATTTACCCTCATCACAATCGGTGGTTTCATCAGGTGCCATTTTCCAGTTCCAGTCGGAAGCATTGCTTCCCTGTTTCTCTCATTTTTGTCTCCATTTTTTGAGGTCTCTTCATATTCTATGAATACTGGAAAGGACTGTATAATCATTTGTAACCTCTCCTAAAGTTTTACAGGAGTAAGTGTTTTATTTTATTTACAAGCGCTCCACCCTTTACACCGTTTTTGCATGTATTTGCTCAACAGTGTTTTTTTTGTACGTCATTGATTGTTAGTAGGTGGGAGAGTTCCTACTTTAGGTGTGTTAGCTGCTACTACTTAAGTGTATACTTTAACATTTTTATTAAGCGCCTTTGATCACAGAAACCACATTCTTTTCACTTCATTGTAATAATTGTTTACCTGAGGAAGTTAAAATCCCTTTGGAAATCTTGAAATGAAAAGGAATGTAGTAAGACATATTTAATAAAGAATTTATGTTGCGTATGTTCAAAAGCGTTTTGAGAACTTTGCGAGGGTCAGGCGTACTGAGACAAGCCCCTAGTTGATATTGAGGGTTTTTTAATTGTATTCGGTAGTCGTAATGAAGGCAGAGTGAGGCCTTGATATTTGATATGAACATGAATGAAAAACATAATGTTTGAATACCTGAAAAACTTAAAATTTACATAAAAACTCTGTATGCTGTATCTTTTAAGTAGACCTGCTAATGGCTTTTACCTAAATGTTTTGTAGTGATTGACGTAGACGTGTTTGAATGTTAGTCAATGTTAAACTCTCTTTTCTCTTATTTACTCACAATGTGTGTAACTTTATCATCTAATGCGACCGAAAGTGTATAGCAGCTTATCGTGCTTACAAACATGGTTAGGTCTATCTGTGCGAATACACCAACTTGGACGAGAGGTATCCGCTGCACCTCTTCTCTGGGGATAGATGCCATAACATATGTAACCAGTCACACACTCAGATCTTTAGATTGCGATTAGACATGATATGATTGCCTGTACTTTGCTGAAAGCATACTTTAATGTTTATCTTGTTAACCTATGGAACAATGTACCCCTTTTTCCGGCCTACGAGCCGACTTGATGTACTCGCTATATTTCAATAAACAGATTTTCAAAAAAAAAAAAGAATGTTAGTCAATGTATCTGTACCTAATGTTAGTTTAATGCCAGATGACGTTTGAAACTTAGTATTACTGTAACATGAGGATGAACAATACTACGATCTGAATTGGATAATGAAAAGAGTTTACCTGAATGGATTATACCTGAAAGGTTCAATATTTATTTTATTTTTATTTACTTTTTAAGAAAAGGGGTAATAATCGTATTAAAGGGTATAAATCAGAAACTGGATGGGCTGAAAACCCACTAATGGGTTGCCAAAGTAATGAACAGTACACCCAATTGATGAATTACAGGCGGGATTTAGTAGTTTGTGACCACATAAATTAACCTAATAGTACTTGCTACGTAACGCTTTAAACGTGAATCTTTCTACGTTTAACTATATGTATTCTGACTTGCGTACATGTGATTTTAAAACAGTTTTATAGATAACACAATTCTCTAGTATGAGCTTTATATCTGAACAGAAAGCCACGAACCGTAAACCCCCTGAAATGTATAACAGCGTAAATGAGGATTGAGCATTTGTTGATTTGACGCGGTACGTCTGTTTAGCCTTTATCATTTCGAGAGTAACTGTATATGAACAACCTTCGTTCGTTTCCGAGGGGTCGAAAACCACAGAACATTCGTTCCCTGGAATAAAGACAATCCTAGCATGGTGATCATACAGAAACCCCTGGTGGGAGAGAAATAGTAGTTAACGAAGCATTAATATTTATATGAATTTAAACAAATGACATGATCGAATGTACGAATCATATGAGGAAATCAAATGCATGCGAGTGACTTGATTGAAACCAGTATATTGACTATGCGAATGAAGCAGGTGAGGTCATCTTTACACCTTCGGGGACCCTAAAGGGGCCGACCAGCTCTCTTCCCATGATTCCGGGCCAAAACATGACTCCACCATTGCCTTGTTGACGTTGCAGCCTAGTTGGAACAGGATGGCCGTCCACCAACCATCCACTACTTCATCCATCTGGACCATCCAGGGTTGTACGGCATTCATCAGTGAACAGGACTGTTTGAAAATTAGTCTTCATGTATTTTTCTGCCCAATGCAGCCTTTTCTGTTTGTGAGCATTGGTTAGTGGTGGCCGAATAGAAGGTTTATGCACAGTTAAAAGAGTCCCTAAATGAAAGGCCCTGGGCGTCCTTGCCTGCCTCTGTGAGGGCGAGGTTGGCCAGTTTGGGTTCCAACTAAAACAGAATAGCTTTACTCCTTTCAATGGACAGGGAAGTGTTTACGCTGCCCGCAATGCAGATAGCCCTCTGCACCCAGCCACGGAGTTCCTCTGGGTCAACTTGCCGGTTCTCGGGTCTGGTGATTTCAGCCAGGTCAAACAGTTTGGCCAAAGGGCCAAATATGTTGAGATGTTTATCTTGGCATGGTTTAAGTGCTGAATCTAGACCCATTTTGGAGAGGAATTGGGTTATCTTTGGGTCCACTACAAGGGTCTCACAGATTTTGCCAGGTACCAATGGTCTTGGGCATCCCGCCCTTAGTTTATTACACGCCTCCTTACTGAGGGGGCATCGTACCCAGTTTTCACGGTAACGTGCCACACAGTCTGCCGGGAGCCATTCCGCCAACCTCGGATGATGGAGAGCATCCAGGTCAAACATGGGCTCCCCAGACGGATCCATGAAGGTGGAACCCACAGTAGCGGGGGAGTCGCTCCTAGGGCCCCTCACAACCAGGGGCCAAAAGGGTCAGATTTCTGCCCACAAAATTCATCATCGGAGTCATCCACAGACTCTGCGTCTGCCTCCTCACTAGACCCGATTTCTGAGTCGGAGTCACTCTCTTGTTGTGCTCTAGCACATTTCCACTGCCGCGCCCGTTCTGCCTGGCGCGGAAAGGCTCTCTTGCGTGACATAGGCATGCTGTCATGGGTGGCTGTAGTCACTCCAGTCGTGTTGGTTCTGGAGGACGGGAGATTTGAGTGCCTGGATTTGGCAGTAGCCTTTTTTGGTGCCTCCCCTATAGGGTCAGTAACCGGGCGCGCTAAGCATGTCAGTGTGGCTGAGCCTTCTGCGGCCAAAGGGCGTGCAAGTAAGGCCTGTGAGATGGTCTGGGAGAGGACGGAGGACATGGAGCCCATAGCAGCCATAATGGCGTCAGAGACTGAGCGCAGTAGCACCAGGGACTGGGTCTCATCAGACAGGGGCATAGGGTCCCCAACAGAAGAAGGGGAAGCAGAATTGGAAGAGGAGTTATCCAAAACCTGGGGCATGTCCATCTCCCTAGGGGAGGAGGGTCTGGCAGGCACTTTAGATCTGGGCATGGTAGTGCTGTGAAATATTCCCCAACAAAAGAATAACAACTATATAAACAGTATAATTGTATGGGATAAAGCTAAAATTAGAGTAGAGGAGACTAGCAGGAGTTAATCACCCCAAACTAGTATAACCTAGGAGGGTATAGTTAGGGAGCTCACCAGGATCCAGACCGGCAGATAGGAAGAGAACACGCACAAAGTCAGAGAGACAGGAAGTCAGGAAATGGCCACCGGCAATCTCGCGAGATTTGCGGCCAAAAATATAGTAAATTTGTCAAGTTTAAAGAGCCAAACGTTCGGCAAAAAAGAGATGAATTCAATGGGATAAATAGATGAAAGTAATGAATAGGAAACAGGCGAATGCACTGACTGTTCGAATAAAAGTAGCCGAACGCGGCAAAACAGACGAATGAAGTGTTCGAAAAAAACAAACGAATGGCATGTGTTCGTGACAAATTTGCTGAACTGGTTAGAATTCTTTCACGAAAACAACCGAACAGAACGGAAAACAGGTGCAAAAGTGGCGCCAAATAAACGGAGAGAGGGAGAAAATGGAGCCAAAAAGGAGCAATAGAAACTCAAATAACAATAAATAAATGATATAAATAACCAGAAATCAATAAGAGAATACTAGTATGTATGAGAGAAAATTTGTCATGTACTTATCTTTGGTAGGAGCAGCAAAGAAAGGAAATGTGTGGGGATGTGCTGACTATTATACTGGGACTTGCTATGGGTGTGGCCTATCACTATGGTTACCATTTTTCTTACTGTTGTATTCTTTGCTGCTATTGGTGGACAGTAAAGAAAGGGTTAAGCAATATGAGCCTCCATGTCTGGACATAAAATAGTAATTTGTTGTGTTTGCAGCATATTTACTGAAATCAAAAGCTATTTCAATCAAACTTATAACAACATTTTAACTTTTTAAACATTTTAACAGGTCACGTTACATTTTAACATAGGACCCCTTATTTGATAGCAGCTTCACAAATCTTGCATCCATTGAACTTGTGAGTTTTTGGACAGTTTCTGCTTGAATTTGTTTGCAAGATGTCAGAATAGCCTCCCAGAGCTGCTGTTTGGATGTAAACTGCCTCCCACCCTCATAGATCTTTTGCTTTAGGATGCTCCAAAGGTTCTTAATAGGATTGAGGTCAGGGGAGGATGGAGGCCACACCATGACTTTCTCTCCTTTTATCCCCATAGCAGTCATTGATGCAGAGGTATTCTTTGCAGCATGAGATGGTGCATTGTCATGCATGAAGATGATTTTATTATGGAAAGCATAGTTCTTCCCTCTGTACCAGGGAAGAAAGTGGTCAGTCAGAAACTCCGCATGCTTTGCAGAGGTCATCTTTTCACCTTTGGGGACCCTAAAGGGGCCGACCAGCTCTCTTCCCATGATTCCGGGCCAAAACATGACTCCACCACCGCCTTGCTGACGTCGTAGCCTTGTTTGAACACGGTGGCCGTCCACCAACCATCCACTGCTCCATCCATCTGGACCATCCAGGGTTGCACGGCATTCATCAGTGAACAGGATTGTTTGAAAATTAGTCTTCATGTATTTTTCTGCCCAATGCAGCCATTTCTGCTTGTGAGCATTGGTTAGTGGTGGCCGAATAGAAGGTTTATGCACAGTTGCAAGACTCTGGAGGACTCTACACCTTGATGTCCGTGGGACTCCAGAGGCAGCTTCAAATATCTGTTTGCTGCTATGTAATGGTATTTTAGCAGCTACTCTCTTGATCCGATGCATGGATCTGGCAGAAATCATCCTCAATGTGCCTTTATCTGCACAAACCCGTCAAATCACAGAGCCTTAAATAACCACCAGTTTAAAGGGGTAGTGTAAAGGAGTGGTGACAAAACCATTTAGGGAGTAATTAAAATGAGCCATATAGACAGAATGGCAAAAACAAGGTAATTCACAACAAAATATGAAGAAGCTAGAGAAATGTACAACTTAGTATACACTTTAATAAAACATTTGTCAAACGCAATGTAATTGGAATAGACTCACCTGGGAGGCAAGCAGCAAAGAAAGAGGGAGTGGGAGGAGCTTGATAGCACTATTTTATTCCATGACTGTACACTCTGATTGGTTAATGTTTTTTTCACTACTGTTAACTTTTTCTTTGCTGCTGGGAGGTTCAGTAAATAAAGATAAGCAAATATTAAAGGGACATTATAGTCACCTGAACAACTTTAGCTTAATGAAGCAGTTTTGGTGTATAGAACATGCCCCTGCAGCCTCACTGCTCAATCCTCTGCCATTTAGGAGTTAAATCCCTTTGTTTATGAACCCTAGTCACACCTCCCTGCATGTGACTTGCACAGCCTTCCATAAACACTTCCTGTAAAGATAGCCCTAATTAGGCTTTCTTTATTGCAAGTTCTGTTTAATTAAGATTCTTATCCCCTGCTATGTTAATAGCTTGCTAGACCCTGCAAGAGCCTCCTGTATGTTATTAAAGTTCAATTTAGAGATTGAGATACAATTATTTAAGGTAAATTACATCTGTTTGAAAGTGAAACCAGTTTTGTGGCTGGGCTGCCACAAGTTTTGTGGCTAGGGCTGCATAAACAGAAACAAAGTGATTTAACTCCTAAATGACAGTGAATTGAGCAGTGAAATTGCAGGGGAATGATCTATACACTAAAACTGCTTTATTTAGCTAAAGTAATTTAGGTGACTATTGTGTTCCTTTAAGCCTTCTGTCTTGCCATAAAATTGATATCTTATGACCTATCACCTATACAGTGTAGCACTTATAGAGCTATTAGCCCAATCTCCGCCTTAGATACATTTCTTGGCGTTTTTTGAAATAGTATCTATCTGGTTTTACTTTGTTGCAATAGGCATTACCCTAAGAATAGCTAGCTAGCTGCTAAGCGTTGTGTAACCGTTTTACCATTAGCTGATGATATATTATAAATAGACTTTCCTACTGACGTACATTAGCATTTGCCTTACCCGTGGCTATTATAATATAGATATCATTGAGTTACCCATGTCTATATTGTGGTAATTATTAGCCTCTTTACTGTAGCCATTTCTGTCGGTACATCTTATAGATTTATAAATATTTACGTTTTTTTATTTTCACTTATATCACTTGTATATAGTTTATTGTGTGCTGTGTGCTTTCTCTCCAACTCGGACTTTTAAATTACTTAATAAATACTTGGTTTTAGATATAGTTTGTTTAATTGTTACCCTCTCCATTTTCTTTTTTCTTTGCTATTATTCCCACAGGGGTTATCCCCCACAGGGAGAAGTGTGACTCCTGGCTCCACTTCTTTTCTTTCATTTCAGCTTATCAATACGCCAATAGGGAATATATTTATTTAATTCTGGATCATCAATTAACTGTTGTTGCTTGGCTAGTTTTGGGAATCTTGAATTCACAACTCAAGGCAACTTATCAGAAGCATATGCAACAGGTATTAAAGTTAATTATCAACCAGCCTAGAAATTTTAATCTGATTAGTGCTTGAATAGGTCTTTGGAACCCCTCAATGCCTCTCTTCCTAGAATCATACATTTTTTCTTATCAAACTGCTTTGACCAGGGTAAAGTGTATCGGACTATTAATGTGTATAGATAAGCTATTTCTGCCAAACATGTATTTATTGACCATTTACCGGTTGGTAGACATAATTTGTTTGCAAACTCATGAGAGGTATATGCATGAAATGTATTCTTCACCCTAAGTATTTCCATACTTGGAACGTCTCTTTGATTCAAGATGTTTTTGATTCTAGGGGGTAATAATGGAAATCAGTCATTAAAATTTCTTTCCATTTAATTTGCCATTCTGTGTCTTATTTCTTTAACCCAGATGTTAAAGCTCTTGATATCCACAATAAAAGTTTTTCCCCAGATGGAGTCAATTTGTTAGGCAGTAAGACACAGACAAAACTAATTTTCTTCTGTATTTTATCCTTCATTTGCTCACAATCCTAAATTATGTGTTGTTCGTTGCTTAAAAATTTCTGAATTGAAGACCGCTCCATTCAGAACCTCTAACTTTTGATTTCTTTTCATAAACCTTACCTTCCAGTATCTAGACCCACTATTGATAGATGGTAAAAATCTGTTATATACCTAGCAGGCATTCTTGTCAATCATCTATGGCTACTAAAGCCTATCATACTGGTGGTAGTCTTCATGACATTTTATATACACTTTTCTTCCCTAAATGACACAATATCAATAATCTATGTTTGGCAATACCACCGATTCCTTAAGGTGGTGCTATCCCAACACGGACTTAGAATCATCACCAAAAAAATGTCCGAGACTGTTATTCATAAACCTTAAATTCCAATAAGACTCAACTTAAAATTAGAACACCGAGACTCAGTCTACCAATATTAGCTTAGGTTCACCCCTTAGGTTTAGACTACTTACGGCCAAACATGTCCGCCATCATTTAATGAGTTTTTTTCGCCCATTCATATTACTTCCATGCATCGATCATTAAATATTCTTAATACTTTTCATATTTATATCCACTATTCTTTATTTTACAAGTTCACTTTTCGTTCTAAACAAATCTTTTGTTTCAGAGATCGGGACTCTACATTGATGGGTTTAGTATCTGGCTTCCTAGGGTATATTAGAATTTGGGGTGTACGAATACTAAAAAAAAAATGTGTGCAGAACCCTCCACATGCTGACCAACTGTTAACAAATGTTATGTATATGCTTGTCAAAGCTGTTTGGGCATGACGAGCCCACTTGTTATGTTTTACTTGCACGCAAAAATAAAGAATTAAAAAAAAAAAAAAAAAGAATTTGGGCCTTGGGTTATTACATCTGGTTAACTCTAACTTGACTAACTGTTGGCATCTTTTACCCTGGGCTTTCTGACATGGAGGGAACATGTGCTGGCTGTCAAATATGCAGGGACTAGCTACCTATGTATTTTTGTAATATTTAGTATATTATAATATTTAGTATATTTTTTGACAAGTGCAGGGACCAACCAGCACATGCACCCTCCATGCTATTCCAAATACAAGCCAATATACTTAGGGTGGAAGGTTACAACTGTTCAAAACCTCTGATGACTATCTAATTTCTTGAGAAACATTAAACAATACAATATTAAACTTACCCCTCATTGGGTTTTGCTATTTCAAGTTGGGAATTACCCTTTAGTGACATCTAGCGGTGGATTAAAAACATTACTTCCCACTATCAAAATAAAGGGACACTTTTTCGGAAAACTGATTAACTTTGTATCAATTGATTTCTGTCACTAGCAGTGTCCTTGCCTCCTAGGAGAAACCAATTAGACTTCGCCAAATACGACCTTTTTAGAATGCGGTGCCTCGGCACTGTATGTCTAATCAACTATCTTTTACAACCCATATACGGTATATGTTTTCTTTGGAAGTTGTTCATCTTTAATATGTACTCAATTCTTTACTCTTCTATTACTTTGGAGTATGTATATATTCTGAATATCTCTATACATCCTTTTTAGGATATTTTAACTATATCTAAGAAAAGTTATATTTTAGGATTCATTACTCAAGTGTCTCACCACACTTGATTTATTGATCTATATTCTCTTAGGGCTTAAACCCCCTAGTTACAGTGGTGGAGCATTTCTGTCCAACCATTTTCTCTACCTATCACCAATAGTGGTGGACAAGAAAGACCTCCATTTTTTATAGTCTTCATTACATCCTCAAACCAGCTGATAATTCTCTAGAATCCACATTTAAATATATTTTAAACCTTCCTCCTCACCTTCAGTATGTATGTGTTCAATTAGATAGTTTCTAGCTTTCAACTAGCATAGTATGAGTCCCTTGTCTTAATTAAAATTCCAGATTTTACTTTGTTTACTTTTGTGCATAAAAGAAAAGCAGTTACAAATGTATTTGCAATGCCCGGACAGCATAGAGAATTACTATAACTTCAAACATTGTGATATCAAGGCATGACATGTAAATACAATGCACAATTTTTATAATAGTAGGAAGAATGGTTTTGACAAGCTAGATAACTGAAGAAGCTGGCATGTAGCCACCTTCATATCACAAGTTAGATAATGAGTCAAATGGAAAGCAAAGAAAGAAAAATAAGTGAAATAATAAGGGAGCTATCCAGACTAGTAAGGTTATATGACATGAGTATTAGTATACTGATCGAGTGAAAACTGGCCTTGTTTTAGAGGATTTGTGGTGTTATCTTAGGACTACGCAACCCGAAGCCTATGGGAGGGAGGCTGCTGATACAAAAAATCAAGAGTTCACAGAGCCGCAGGCGGGGTCCCCACAAGCCTCTGGCACCGTTGCACTCCGAATCTCATTCACAGGCTTCAGGTAAAGTCCATGACTGCTGACCCTCTCCCTTTACCTTCCGTTACCCTTCCCCCCAATAACTCACAGACAACCAAATTGTGGGTAAGGGCAACGACCACAGCTTTTATTATTAAGCCAGCATAATTTAAACCAACTGTCAGCAGCTGCTAACATAACAATTCTTCCAGAGCCTCTTCAGCCTGAAGTCCATCCTCAACCAGACCAGGCTGCGACTCCCCAAGCCCGTCCGGGCACTGCTCTCAGTTCCACTTGCTGGCGAAGGACAAACCACAGCTGTGACAAAATAAACAGAAAAAGAAACCACACCAAACACAACACATATAACAATAACATATCCGTATTCACACCAACCCAGGGAGGGTGGGCGGGAAACAGCACTGCTAGGTTCCCTCAGCGTGCTCTCCAGTGGTCTGGTAAGTATTACCCAGTGTCCCCGGTCCAGGTGCATCCCAAACATTGTATCCCCTTGTCGCCATGCCAACCTCTCCGGGCAGCAGTCATGCTCCCTCCTTCTTAACCACTCCGGGGGTTGGCCTTGACTGCTGACCCTCTCCCTTTACCTTCCGTTACCCTTCCCCCCAATAACTCACAGACAACCAAATTGTGGGTAAGGGCAACGGCCACAGCTTTTATTATTAAGCCAGCATAATTTAAACCAACTGTCAGCTGCTGGATTTTCCCAGCAGACCGCTAACATAACAATTCTTCCAGAGCCTCTTCAGCCTGAAGTCCGTCCTCAACCAGACCAGGCTGCGACTCCCCAAGCCCGTCCGGGCACTGCTCTCAGTTCCACTTGCTGGCGAAGGACAAACCGCCACCGCAGCCTCTCCCTTATCCCTGGAGAGGACTGCGTCCCCCCCGAAGCCAGCGCCTGTTCAATGGCTAACTGTAATCCCACATTAAATATATCCAGCCCAATTTAGTTTAGGTGGACCCCATCAGCCATCATTATGTTTGCGTTGTTCCCTTCCAGCTCCACATGACGAGCCATAAAGCCACCCAACCTACGCACAAAACGTGAAATCGTCATGTTGAACCGCCGCCTGCCGCGCTTCACCGCCCTGGCGGGTGGCAGCGCCCCCCAAGCCGGACGAGGAATGACTTCAGACCACACCAGTGTGCCCTCGCTGAAAAGCGCCATACAGCGAGCCAAGTCATGCTTGCAAGCGTAAATTAAATCCACTGCACGGCACTGTACCAAGTCATTCCCCCCGGCATGAAGTACCAGAACCACTGACCCTGTCACGAAGCGACGGAGCGCGACACACTCCGGATACACTTGGTGCCACTCCAAACCCCGTATCCCCCGCCATCGAACCCTAACCTGCTCATGCGGGAGCCCTAGATTCCGGCCATATGGTCTCTGCTCGGCATGCCTAGCCGCCCAATAAATAAATGAGTGACCGATGGACCACACTCATGTTGTCCGTGCGGAAAACCACCTGCCTGTAAGCGAGCTCCTTCCCCTACAATTCCCCCACTGCCACCACAATAGGGAAAAGCTTGAGAAAAGTCAAGTTACGTATCAGGTCCACCTCGTGCCATGCCGCAGGCCAAGGCTCCGCACACCAACGTCCCCGAAAAAATGCCACGAAGCCCAAGGAGCCAGAGGCATCCGTAAACAACTCCAGGGCCACATTAGATATCGCTTCCCGTCACCAAAATGTCCGACCATTGTACCCTGCGAGGAACTCACTCTAGGCATTGAAATCGTCCTTAAGCCGCTTGGTAACCCGGATAAAATGATAGGGAAGACTAATGCCGATGGTAGCCAGAGACAGCCGTCTACAAAACACCCGACCCATAGGCATGATCCGACATGCAAAGTTCAAGTGGCCCAACAGGGATTGCATCTGACGAAGCTGCACCTTCCGTGCACCCCTCACCCGATCAACCATGGTAGTAAGGATCCCCAATTTATCACTGGGCAAACGAAAAACCAAGCTGATGGAGTCAATCTCTATACCCAGGAAGGAAATCACCGCCCTCGGGCCCTCCGTCTTGTCCTCTGCCACTGGAACCCCCAAATCTCGCATAACTGCCTTAAACTGTCCCAACAAATCCTCACATCGCGAAGAATGTGCCAGACCGACGAACAGAAAATCGTCAAGATAGTGCAACCCATGGGAAGGCACATATCGTAGAAAAAATCCCCTTGAAACTGACACCCCAACAAATGAAAACAGGAAGGGTGAACTGGGAGCAACCGAAAGGCCGATTGAATATCCGAACGAGATCCAGAGCCCGATCAAAAGAAGCGTATCGGACCCGACTATCCTCCTTCGCAATCCCGTCGTTGACAGAAGCCCCCGCTGGAAAAGACAGGTGATGAAGCAGCCGAAACACCCCCGGTTCCTTCTTGGGAACGAGGCCCAATGGGGACACCCGCAAATTATCAAACGGAGGAACGGAAAACGGTCCCGCCATCCGTCCCAAGTCCACTTCTTTTTTCAGTTTAGCCGTCAGCATCCCTTCCTTACCCCGAATAGAGGACAAATTGTGCGCAAACGACGCATCCCCCGACGGAGTAAATGGGATCCTAAAACCGTTGGTGAAACCTTCCCAAAGCACCCGCGCGTCCCACGGAAGCAGTCTTTCCGCCCGTACCGGGGTCCTCCCCCCGAGGAACGTCATCCTTTGATGCTGTCCTGGGGAGGGGTTTTCCTCTTCTAAAACACCAAACCGCCGGGTGAGCCCCACCACAGTGGGAACACTCATGTTTAAATCGACAACTGTTGTACCACCTGCAATGACTCTCATTGAAGAGCCAGCAGATGCCCTTCTTGATCCCGGCCGACGCTCCACCAGGAGCCGAAGGAAAGGACGGTGTGGCTGGACAGCATCATGAGAAGCAACCAAAGATTACCATCTTGCATGCCAAAATGTATGTGCGGTCGCAACCAATCCTTGCAACCAATTACCGAAGGTACGGGGGAGCTCCTTACCTTTTCCACTCTCCGTCGCCTCACCGCGTCGCGGTTTATCAGCGGATTCCCTATCAAACGGTACTAACGATATGAGGTCCACATACTCACCCTTCAAGATCTTCTCCCTCACCTCTAGCGACACATGCATCCCCAGGGGGGCCATGTCACACACCGGCCCCCCTGCAGTACCCTCCATAGTACCCAATGGAGCGTCCTGCGCAGCTAAGCCAACCTGCCCTAAGCGATCTAATACTAAGCGCAGCAATTTTATGACTTCCCCTGTAATCCCTTGTTCTAGCCCAGAGACCCCCTCTGCCCCTAACCAAGCGCGAGCGCACTCCAACTCACTGTTCTGGAGCAGGGGTCTCTCCATCAGCTCCACATCTGAACCATCCGTCAGTATAGGTCCTGTGGCCAGCCTGCCAGCTGCCCCTCCAGGGGCCTGGCGGCTCACCCCCATGTGAGCTCCAGATCTTCTGGGGTGGATGTGTGGAGGGGAATCCTGTGTCCCTCCCTCCTCTCTGACTGCAGAAACACCTTCAGGTCTCCTGGGGTTATGAAGAAGTGGAATCCTGTATCCCTCTCCGCTCCCTGGCGGTCCAAAGAGGCACTGGCGAGTTCCTCCGCCGGCCCGCTTGCACCCGCTGGCCATCTCCACTTTCGGGGGGCCAGCGGTGCTCCGTTTCAGAATCCCCGGATCCATCTTCACCCGGACTTCCGGGTTCGGCAGTGGCCTGTGACGTCTGCACTCCCTGACCCGCAGACGTCACATACGCGCCACCAGCGTTCCGGCGTGCGGCGCACCGCCTCTTCCGGCGTGCGGCCGCACGCCCTGACGTCACATCTGCCGCAGCCGAAAAAGAAGGGTGAGGATTGCGCGACCTCACCTCTGCCACAGAGCCATCATGTTATATATGTTGTTTCTATATATTGTATACCTTTTCAAGTTTGTTTGCACTGTACTCATTTTTGCTACTGTGTGAGTAGTAAAGAAAGATAAAGCATAACATGTCAGGAGGACTTAATACAATTGTGACTTTGTCACTAAAGTCAGAAAAATCTAGAATTGTATTAAATCTAGCAGTAAGTTGGTTATGTTTATTTGTTTTCAACATTAAATACATATTTATCTGTAAAAGGTGAATTTCATGGGCCTTGTATATCCAAATACTTTAGTTACCCCAGATTTGCATCCTGTTGCATGTCCAAAATACAGCAACACCCCACATGTGTACCTGTCAGATTTGTATTAGCTGTCATTTGAAATGCCTGAAATGCCAGAGGAGCTGTTTGTTGAAGTGACACTACCAATGTCACCATTTGTACTAACCTCACACTTTAACACTATTTCTAACTCCAACACTATTTAACACTAATCCCACTACTTATACACTAGCGAACTTTAATTAACCGTTAATACTTTTTATTTTTACATAACTTTTAACAATTGCATTACTTCAAGGAGATGCAAATTACATTCAACAGATGTTCAGTGAATGAGTATTTGGTAATTTCTCTGTCTGTTTGGATAAATAGCTGTTCCTTTTAGCATTTTTGTTGTTGAGTAATCGTATATCAATACATGTTCAGAGGGTGAGATTGAGTTGCTTAAGTTAGCTATGTACAATCTATTGCCCATTGGTTTTTAACCTAAATACTTAAATAGTTTAAGGATTTTTTGCTTGCGTCATATTTGGTACACAAAACAGGAAAGAGAGCTTCCCTAGAGATAGTTAACCATTTAACCTGTACAACACGGTGTGCTTTAATGTATGTTCTATACAGGGGTGTTGGATTTTCTTAGTAAAAATATATCTCTCAAATAATGGATCGCTGTATAGTCATGGTGCTCCAGGCCTTGGGGTTGGCCACAACTCTAGTGACCGATTCAAAGAAGCAAAAAGGATTCAGACATTTAATGTGTTAAAGTTTGAGAGTTTTTAAATGAAGCACTACACAAGGCAATAACGGTGTGATAAAGGTCATGGTTTGTGAAAATTGTGGCTGAAAAGTTGCCTTGTGTAATGCTGTATTAAATGGCTGTCTAGGTTTAACACAATGAATAAACGGAGGGCTGCTTGAACTTACCTGAATATGCATAAATAAGGTGCTGCTGGGTTACCTGAATATGTGTATCGGTACTTACCTTATCCAGGGGCCGGTCGAGGTCCTCAGTTCCCGCCGCACACGGCTCGCTCGGGGCTCAGATGACGGCGGGCACTGACCGCGGGATGCGGTCACGTGTCCTGCCTAGCTCCAAGAGCGCGCCGCGCGTCTCGGGCACACTCTTAAAGGGGAAGTGGGAGCCGAAAACTAAACCGGTCTCCCATTGTCCCCTGTCATCCCACATTCCCCATACACTCACATTTTGGGGGCGTGGATATGACAGGGGCCGATCAAATTAAATGTTAGGGTATTTATACTTACCTCTCCCTTAACTCCGTGCCCTATCGTGGTTTCTGTTTCAGTTCCCTTTAGCGCTGGTTGTGTTCAGTTGTGATTTTTTGTACTTGACCTTGGCTTTGTATCTGACTCCGTTTATCTCTTTATCCCTGTTTTGTCCTGTTTGCCGGCTTACTGATTACTGTGTACCAGACCTTGGCTAGTTCTTGTTTTCACTGTCTCTTTGTACCCTTGACCTCGGATCGTTTCTGACTCTGTATTTCTCTCCTCTACGTCGAGTCCGGCCATTCTTGGGTCCGGTAAGACGTATCTCTGCTCTATATTGTCAATTGTTGGACTAAATCTTGCGAGTTGGGGTAAACTACTGTGACATTATGCATAAACAGGGTGCTGCTGGGTAAGTGTGCTAGGCTGGTAGTGTAGGACCTGCCAAAGATGGGGTACATTGACGTTGTGGCAGGCTCATGCAATGTATGATCATATAATGTAACTAAACCCCCATTATTTTTTGCCTGGATTAGGTGTTTTAAAAAAAACAAAAAACTAACAATCTGTCAGCACTGGAGTTGCTGTTTAGGGGATAATGGAGTGCGCTGGATTTTTTTTTTTTTAAACACAATGAGTGCCTGGACACATTTTGCTTCTTTTAGCCTAAAATTGAAAGCATTATTTTGTTGATGTATCACTGAGTGCTGTATCAAAATAATAAGTAACGCTCCATTGGGAGTACATATGCGGGCTCCATTCTCTCTGCCCGGACCTCTGGGCCTATCTTGTGTTCTATGATTGAACCCTCAAAAATTTCACGAGAATTTACACATTGTTATCAGGTTGCAGATAATGGGAGAACTGCTGTGATTTTGATCACTTAGATGGCAAAATCTCTTTTATTAAAATCAGTTTGATAGGAGCTCGGAGAGATGGAATATGTCTCCGTCAAGCTCTGCTTCTGTACGTTGTGGTGTTGGCTCTTTTAAAAACACATTTTTTTATTTATTCAAATATTAGGTCAAATGTGTAAAACATTGGTACACACAGAAGTAGTGGTAGGAATAGCACAATAATCCATAAAATGTGGCTCAAATCTCCAGTTTTTCTCTTGAATTTATTAGTTTGAAATTGCAATGAAATACTTAACCTAATTTGTGTATTTTTCAGAATTTGTTTAGTCTATATTGCATAATGTCTTAGTTATAGCATGTCTGTTTCTTAATACTGTAACTGAACATAGAGCAAAAAAAGATCTCTTAATTTATCAAGCAAACTTTAGCTAGTCCTACGTGACTGTGCTGCATCGTCTGTGCTCGTTTTTACCAAAATATTCACTGAATAAGAATCCAGACATGTCTTTATTCTGTGAAATGTAATTTTATATTTAGGGCAACAAAATATCTAACCAAGATTTGTATAATGTCAATCCAAAAATCAAACTTCGTCCTCCTAACAGTAGAATAAATATCAAGTAAAGATGTCAAATATGAAGCATGAAAGAAAGATTATATTTAAGGGTCATTGTTCGAGGGACATTGCGGGATTTCATGACATGTCTACCTGTCCATGGGGAATGAATCTGGAATAGTTTGTTTGTTGTAAGAATTTTCTGAATAACATTTTCTGCTTGCTTCCTTCCAGTTCTCATAGTGGTGTTGTTCCTGGGAATGTCAGCCAAAGGGAATCCCATGCCCAGGTCAATAGTGGGAATCTGCCAGCTGGTTCACACAACAGTGCGTCAGTCCCACTTAATCCAGGAAAGCCGGGCGGTGAGATCTGAAACGGAATAAACGGATTGAGCCGATCCTACATAAAGAACTTGAAATAAGTCTTTTTTAAAAAAAACAAAAAAAAAAACAACAAAACTGCCAAGAAACAGAATAGCACTTCTGATGATTTGTAATCAATTGATACTCAAGTGCATCTCATCCTCAGAAAGAGCTTGACAATAGTACAAGGAGTCAGAGCAGCAAACAACACTGTTTTCTGCACAAGAGGCGTGAGACCAAAACAAACAGCACTCTGAAAAATGTACTTGCACGTTTTGTCTAACATGCAGCATGCAGAAATACTTACAGGTGTGAGAGTTATGAGAATACTACCACAGTCCTCTCCAGACCAGCCGACCCAATGGGGATCATTTACTAAACTAGGAACTTTGTAGAGTAGTAAGGGGAAGCAGATTTCAGGACAAAACAGGGAACATTTAAAAAATTTCCAACTATGTTGGCAGCTATTTCAGTCTAAAAATGTGTCATTTCTTTCCTCTCTACAATTTCCAGTTAGTGAAATCTTAATTTCTCTTAAAATTACACCAATGAATAAACCATTGAACATCACCTATAACTTGTTACTCATTTTTTAATTTTTGCTCTAATTTGTAAAATTACATCAACCCATGTATGACCAATGGTGTTTGTAATTCTGTCCATTCGTGACTGAGACCTTCTTGGCACGTTTGCAATTTGTGTTTCACCATAAATTTGTTTATTCTTTCAGTGCGCCCATACATACACTATAACATGTGTAATAGACAGATAGGGCTGTCTTCGAATACCTCATATGTATATGTAACACAGCACTAATTATGTTGGAAGCAAAAAAACTTAAAATGTGGAAAAAATATGAAAAAATAAAAAATACTTTTTTCACAGATTTGTGCACAAAATAATCTCCACGCAGATAGTGGACCTAAAGAAATAACTTGAAATAGAGTCACATATTAGTCCTAATTGTGAAATTATCTCATAATTCTAGGATTTCAAAATTTTTTAAAAAAAGAAATACGGATAATATGTTAAGGATTGAAATGTGGTTTTAGAATAATAGCCACTACACAAAAGGAAATACCGTATTTGTAAATGTAGACCCACAATGGTATTTAAGTATGAGAATTTTGACAGTCTTCATGTAACCATTTCATAACCAACCCAGCCAAAACTGTTGGATATATTTCATTTTTTGTGTGCATTTTTCACACACATTTCATTTTCAGATTAGTTCCACATTCCACTTATGGTGAGATAATAGTGGAGGCCATTTCTGAGTGATTCCCTCTCTGGTTATTAGGAGGTCCTGAGAAATTTTACCTCTACAATTCTATAACTTCCACCTTAATATTTTAACAGAAACATATTGAATGGTTACCATTAATGTTTTTTTCTGTCTGTTACAGTTCTGTTCTGTTCTGTTACATCTGCTTAGGGTCACTATAATTAGCTGTATTAACCAAGTATTTTGGAACACCAAGAGTAGAGAATAGTGATAATACATAAATATGTTTTCCAGTATGAATAGCAAGGATAGGCGAAGTATTTTTGCTCTTTGACACATGATAAACCAGAGACATGCTGTGTTAAATGTGCTCTTATTGTACATTTCCATTTAAATTTTAATATGCGGGTTTTTTTGCATTAAAAAAAAAACAATACAATTATTCACCAAAATATAAAAAAATCCCCAAATAAAAAGTTACCTGCACCATTTGTCAAGGGTTCAAATATAAAAAATATAACATATCAAATATAAGTTACATTTGGTATTGTAGACTATTTAGCAGTTACCTATTTTACTCATTGTGAAAGGTAATAATGACGTAAGGAGTGCATGATAGGGATAAGACAACTTCAGTATCCTGAACATAGAATAAGACAACAACAAAAAACTAAAACAAATAAACAAGATAGAAAGTTAAAGAAAGAGTGGAAGGGATGTGTTCTAATGATTTTGACTTCCTGAAGTAAAAAAGGTTAATGCCAAAGTAACTCACCACTTGTGTTCCAGATAGCACTGTATGCGCCACTGGATCCGTTCCTCACAAATTCATTGACATAAGATTTAGGATCAATTCCTGAGGTCAGGATGTCGCTTAACAATGCTATGTAGGCAATAGCCAGACGAAGTGTGTCTATCTTGGAAAGGCGCTTTTCATAGGGAAATGTGGGGACTCTGCTTCTGAGCTCCTCAAAAGCAGAATTAATGCTCAGCATTCGCCTCCTCTCCCGGACGTTTGCTGCCTGTCTGTGCACTTTGCCTGGGACGCTTGGACAACTACATCCTTCAGTTGAGATGTCCCCTTCTATGTCAAGGTTTGCCATGGGAAATGAAATGTCAGGGCTCAGTTGGGGCAGTAGAGGTTGAGGGGGCAAGGGTCCTGCTGAGGCTATTAAGTCCAGTAGGCAGTGGTCCAGCATTGACTGAGACTCAAATGTGTGGTCTATTTGACTCCACAATTGACTTTCATCTAACTCTTGTGTATCCCATACAATCTCCTCCATGATATCTGAAGTTACCTGTTTACACAGGTTATTTAATCTAACACTGATAAGAACAATCTGAGAGTATCTGCTGCCTGTTGGGTTTAAATACCCTTTACATTCTCTCCCAATTCTCTCTCTGTCCCTTACGGTCTTTGTTTTTTTCCTTCTAAGCTAACTAAAGATTAAACGATGCTTTGGTTCCTCAATGAAAACTCATTGCTTTTCTATGGACTTTCTCTGTCAAAGAATACACAGGGTGCTCATGATATGGGCAGGGGGTGTAAGAGATTAAAATTGAGTGTTTTTTGGGTAGCAGAAGGAGGGAGGCCTAATTTAATTAATCTAGACACTTAACAGTCTGTCAGGAACATATGATGTTTTGTGTCTCATTAATTGGGATCACAGCTTGTGCTCTTGTGGACATTGTGAGTGACACCCAACACTATGCAGTAATTCCATGGAGGTACACAGATATCAATACATACTACAAAGCATGTCAATCTAACTATATGTCATCCTCAACTGGATATCTAGTCATTCTGATGCTATTTTTATATTTTAGTGGCACTTTATATTAAATTGTTCTTACTATTTATTTATTTGACTCTTAAATGGCTCCTATATTGTTCTTGGTATTTAATTATATAGCCCTTGTGCCTAGTTTTGCCGGCGTTCAGTCTGAATGACAGGACGTTTGGGAATATTGACAGGAAGCATCGCAAGATCACGGAGGAAAGGTGAGAATTGTGGGAAATCGCTCTGACTACAGGAAACAGAATATTTTGTTCCTCCGCTGGTCAGAGATGGTCAGGCGTAGGAAACATTCATAAGACAAAATACTCCCTGCTTTGTCTTATGTTTTAAAGAAAACTAGAGCAGATAGGAAGAAATGAAGAACATATCCTGACAGAGGGATCACTCACCTGAACATGCATCCATTATAGGGTGCTACTGGGGCAATAATATACAAAATACACATTGTTTATTGTTTAGTGAATTAGCGAGTGCGCTGGATTGTGTATTTTGTATATTTTGGCCCCAGCAGCACCCTATAATGTATGCATGCTCAGGTGAGTGCAGCCCTCTTGGTTTCATATATATATATATATATATTTGGGAGTCCAGGCCAACGCCTTGGTTTTGCACCCCTCCCTGTTACAGGTGCCTCATTCCAGGACCCTATTTAGCCTTGACTTGCAGAGAGTCCCAGTAAGGAAGCATTTCCCAAGTAAGTGGATTAATCTCATAAGAGCAGACATTAGACTGTGAGAGTAGGACCTGCCAAGAATGGGGTACATTGACGTTGTGGCAGGCTTATGCAATATATGATCATACAATGTAACTAAGCCCCCATTATTTTTTGCCTAGGTGACGTTTTTTTAAATAAAACTATTACAATCTCTAAGATTTGAAAACATTGTTTAGTGAATTAGCGAGTGCGCTGGATTCTGTATTTTGTATATTTTGGCCCCAGCAGCACCCTATAATGTATGCATGTTCAGGTGAGTGCAGCCCTCTTGGTTTCATATATATATACACTTCATCTGATTTTTGAGTAAACGTATAGAATTGTTCTATATCTGACTGCATATATTAAGTGTACGCATGCACTTCCTAAAAATAAAACCTACCAACTTACACCCACTGACCATTTAAAAGAGGGTAACACTGAGATAGTCAGCTGTCAATTTTGCTTTGCTGTGATCCCTGCAAACCATACACTGACACATGATGTTTATCGTCTACAAAGAAATGCCTTAGAGTTATACATCCTCCCAACTCCAATGTGATCCTCTTGTAAATGGAAGAGAGTTTTGGAAGTTGAAGTTCATCAATTGCCACAATTTCTGCACCTGCAACTGTATGTATTTGTTCTTGATTCAGCAACAAACTGCCTATTGTGTATAATGTGTGCAGTAGCAATGTAAATACTGCATTATTTATTCTATTCGTTGTTTTCAAAAATGTGTCTAGTTTCACACACACAATTTATATTTCTAGCTCCACATTAACTCACATTGTTTGGAAGGATCCCTTAATGTATCTGCTACCTGATGTCAGAAGCAGCTGACTGCAATCAACAGGGGACAAACCGCATTTGTCAGTAACAGACCTCCATTGCAGACTGCTGAGCTCTTTTAAGTAGTATACTCTGTTTGGATCAAATCATGGTAACAGTGCTGGTCATATAGACTGAACATGGAAGCAGTGGCGTCTCCAGGTTTCATACTTAGGGGGAGGCACACAAGGGGCCAGAGACAAAAGTAGGGGGGCAGTTATACAATGTGTGTGTGTGTAATATATATTACACACACACGTATACACCCTGTTTCAAATTATTATGCAAATTCTATTTAAGTGTCACAAAGATTAAATATTTAGTTTTTCAGTTTAACTCATGGATGGCATTGTGTCTCGGGGCTCTTTTGATCACTGAAAACAATCTCTGACATCTGTGATAATTAGATTGCCAGGTGAACCCAATTTAAGGAAAAACTACTAAAGGAGGGTGTTCCACATTATTAAGCAGAGCACCATTTTCATGCAATATGGGAAAGAAAAAGGATCTCTCTGCTGCCGAAAAGAGTGAAATAGTTCAATGCCTTTACGAGGTATGAAAACATTAGATATTTCACGAAAACTTAAGCGTGATCATCGCACTATTAAGAGATTTGTGGCTGATTCGGTTCGTGCAGATAAAGGCACATTGAGGAAGATTTCTGCCAGATCCATGCATCGGATCAAGAGAGCAGCTGCTAAAATACCATTACATAGCAGCAAACCGATATTTGAAGCTGCTGGTGCCTCTGGAGTCCCACAGACATCAAGATGTAGATTCCTCCAGTATTGCAACTGTGCATAAACCTTCTATTCGGCCACCACTAACCAATGCTCACAAGCAGAAACGGCTGCATTGGGCAGAAAAATACATGAAGACTAATTTTCAAACAGTCCTGTTCACTGATGAGTGCCGTGCAACCCTGGATGGTCCAGATGGATGGAGTAGTGGATGGTTGGTGGACGCCCACCCTGTTCCAACAAGGCTGTGACGTCACCAAGGTGATGGTGGTCATGTTTTGGGCCGGAATCATGCGAAGAGAGCTGGTCGCCCCTTTAGGGTTCCCGAAGGTGTAAAGATGACCTCTGCAAAGTATGTGGAGTTTCGGACTGACCACTTTCTTCCCTGGTACAGAAGGAAGAACTATGCTTTCCGTAATAAAATCATCTTCATGCATGACAATGCACCATCTCATGTTGCAAAGAATACCTCTGCATCAATGGCTGCTATGGGGATAAAAGGATAGAATGTCATGGTGTGGCCTCCATCCTCCCCTGGCCTCAATCCTATTGAGAACCTTTGGAGCATTCTCAAGCAAAAGATCTATGAGGGTGGGAGTCAGTTTACATCCAAACAGCAGCTCTGGGAGGCTATGCTGACATCTTCCAAACAAATTCAAGCAGAAACTGTCCAAAAACTCACAAGTTCAATGGATGCTAGACTTGTGAAGCTGCTATCAAATAAGGGGTCCTATGTTAAAATGTAACGTGACCTGTTAAAATGTTTAAAAAGTTAAAATGTTGTTATAAGTTTGATTGAAATAGCTTTTTTTTTTTTTTTTTTTTTTTGTGCAGGTGGTTACAGGATATCGACATACGCCACAACAGCGTGATTCAAGGTATACAGAAGTTAGGCAGTGGCATGAAATTTTGGAAATTTTTATATATTTAGAACAAGCTTGGTTAAACGAGATATTGTGTATATTTGTGTGTGTTAGGATGAATAACAGTCGATTGGGTGTCGTTTATATAATCATGTTGCTATCAGTTAGATTGAAGTTGTGTGCACATTTTAAGATTCAAGAATGTTAACCCTGTTATACATAGTGATTGGTGTCTAATTTTGCATGACAGTTGGTTGTGTTCAGGGTGATGCGTAATGTATGGAGATATGCCCAGTGGGTTACAGGTCGATGGGATTGCACCTTATAGGGCAGCCAGCCAGATATCTATGTATAGTTAACAAGATGTTTTATGTCCCAGGGGCAGCAGGATGTTGTATGTCCCAGGGGGAGCAGGATGTTGTATGTCCCAGGGGGAGCAGGATGTTGTATGTCCCAGGGGCAGCAAGATGTTGTATTTCCCAGGGGCAGCAAGATGTTGTATGTCCCAGGGGCAGCAAGATGTTGTATGTCCCAGGGGCAGCAAGATGTTGTATGTCCCAGGGGCAGCAAGATGTTGTATGACCCAGGGGCAGCAAGATGTTGTATGACCCAGGGGCAGCAAGATGTTGTATGACCCAGGGGCAGCAAGATGTTGTATGTCCCAGGGGCGCACTAAACCTCCAGTTGTTGGAGGCAATGGTATATACGTGGTTAGGAAGGTAGCCCCACCATATATTGCTTGGTATTCGTTAAGCTAGGCAAGGTAAACAAAGAAGAACATTATGCTCACAGACATTTAGAATTCACTATAATGCGTTGGTTTACAAGTTATGCATGTTGCCCCGTTTGGTATGTTGAGGTAGGCGGGGAGCATTATTATCCCGTGGAGCCTAGCATCATGGTGGTCTGTTGTCGCTGTCATCTGTGCCTTGGTAAAAAAAGTTCATCTTTTTCGGGTACAGCGCTGATGAGGTTACGCCAGGGTAGTGGAGTGAGATGTGTTCTCGGTTCTCCATTGTGTTGAAGTTGTGTTGCTTTGTGGCGTCTTCCACGCTGGTTAAAGTGTGGTCTTCCGTAAGTGGTGTGCGGCTCGTTGTGTGGGAGACCTGCTTCCCGGCTTGTCTGGGATGGAGGTGTTCGCTTGCGTGCCTTCAGTGTGATCCTTTGTGGTGCGGGTACTGGTTTGCTGTGCCCCCGGCTTTTCCGCATGATTTGCTTGATTTGGGCCAGCATTGGAGCTGTGGTCAGAGCCCCGGATCGTGTCCCAGAGGTTGTGTGTCTTGTCGGGGCACTTTGCTGTGAGTTTCCCTCTGGTTGTTGTGGGTATCGGTCTGGCTTGAGCTTGTGAGCGCTTTGTGTAGTGGGACCCTGATACACACTGACACAGAGCAGAATAGGGACTGTTCCTCCTACATAGGGTCACTTGGCAGATATGGATTGACACCTGTCCTCAGGGACCCTGATACACACCGACACAGAGCAGAATAGGGACTGTTCCCCCTACATAGGGTCACTTGTCAGATATGGATTGACACCTGTCCTCAGGGACCCTGATACACACTGACACAGAGCAGAATAGGGACTGTTCCCCCTACATAGGGTCACTTGGCAGATATGGATTGACACCTGTCCTCAGGGACCCTGATACACACTGACACAGAGCAGAATAGGGACTGTTCCTCCTACATAGGGTCACTTGGCAGATATGGATTGACACCTGTCCTCAGGGACCCTGATACACACTGACACAGAGCAGAATAGGGACTGTTCCCCCTATGTAGGGTCACTTGGCAGATATGGATTGACACCTGTCCTCAGGGACCCTGATACACACTGACACAGAGCAGAATAGGGACTGTCCCTCCTACATAGGGTCACCATTTTTAGCCCAAGGCAGCTCATCTCATCAGGCCTTTTTTAGTCAAATGTATCGCCCAGTGTCAGTCCCTTTGGGATCCATCCCTCATTCATCTTAATAAAGGTGAGGTAATCTAGATTTTTTTGACCTAGGCGACTTCTCTTCTCAGTGACAATACCTCCTGCTGCACTGAAGGTCCTTTCTGACAGGACACTTGAAGCGGGGCAGGCCAGAAGTTCTATCGCAAATTGGGATAGCTCAGGCCACAGGTCAAGCCTGCACACCCACTAGTCAAGGGTTTCATCGCTCCTCAGAGTGTCGATATCTGCAGTTAAGGCGAGGTAGTCTGCTACCTGTCGGTCGAGTCCTTCTCTGAGGGTGGATCCTGAAGGGCTGTGGCGATGCGTAGGACTTAAAAAGCTCTGCATGTCCTCCATCAACAACACGTCTTTAAAGCATCCTGTCCTTGCCGGCGTGGTCGCGGGAGGAGGAGGAGGATTACTTTCACCTCTTCCCCTGTTAGATTCCCGTTGTGCTGTGACATCACCCTTATACACTGTGTAAAGCATACTTTTTAATTTATTTAGCAAATGCTGCATCGTTTCCGACTTGTTGTAATTTTGTAACATTTCAGCCACTTTCTGCTTATACCGGGGTTCTAGTAGCGTGGACACCCAGTACAGGTCGTTCTCCTTCAGCCTTTTTATACGAGGGTCCCTCAACAGGCACGACAGCATGAAAGACCCCATTTGCACAAGGTTGGATGCCGAGCTACTCATTTCCCGTTCCTCCTCAGTGATCTCAATGAAGGTATGTTCTTCCCCCCAGCCACGTACAACACCACGGGTACCAGATAGGTGACAACGAGCACCCTGGGATGCCTGTTGTGGTTGGTCTTCCTCCTCCTCCTCAAAGCCACATTCCTCCTCTGACTCCTCTTCCTCACAATAATCTTCCAGCGTTGCCGCAGGTCCAGCAAGCAATGCTGATAAGGCTGTTTCTGGTGGTGATGGTGACCACAACTCTTCCTCTTCCTCTTCACGCTCATCTACGGCCTGATCCAGCACTCTTCACAGCGCACGCTCCAGGAATAAAACAAATGGTATGATGTCGCTGATGGTGCCTTCGGTGCGACTGACTAGGTTTGTCACCTCCTCAAAAGGACGCATGAGCCTACAGGCATTGCGCATGAGCGTCCAGTAACGTGGCAAAAAAATTCCCAGCTCCCCAGAGGCTGTCCTAGCACCCGGTCATACAAATATTCATCAACGGCTTTTTCTTGTTGGAGCAGGTGGTCGAACATTAGGAGTGTTGAATTCCAACTTGTCGGGCTATCGCAGATCAAGCACCTCACTGGCATGTTGTTTCGCCGCTGGATATCTGCAAAGTGCGCCATGGCCATGTAGGAACGCCTGAAATGGCCACACACCTTCCTGGCCTGCTTCAGGACGTCCTGTAAGCCTGTGTACTTATGCACAAAGCGTTGTACGATCAGATTACACACATGTGCCATGCACGGCACATGTGTGAACTTGCCCAACTTCAATGCCGCCAACAAATTTGTTCCGTTGTCACAAACCACTTTGCCGATATCCAGTTGCTATGGAGTCAGCCACTTTTCCACCTGTGTGTTCAGGGCGGGGAGGAGTGCTTGTCCGGTGTGACTCTCTGCTTTCAAGCAAGTCAAACCCAAGATGGCGTGACACTGCCGTATCCGGGATGTGGAATAGTACCTGGGGAGCTGGGGGGGTACTGTTGATGTGGAGCAAGACACAGCCGCAGAAGAGGACTCAGCCGAGGAGGTTATGGAAGAGGATGGAGTAGGAGGAGTAGAGGAGGTGGCAGCAGGCCTGCCTGCAAGTCGTGGCGGTGTCACCAACTCCTCTGCAGAGCCACGCATTCCATGCTTGGCAGCCATCAGCAGGTTTACCCAATGCGCAGTGTAGGTGATATACCTGCCCTGACCTTGCTTTGCAGACCAGGTATCAGTGGTCAGATGAACCCTTGCCCCAACACTGAGTGCCAGACATGCCATTACTTCCTTTTGCACAATCGAGTACAGGTTGGGGATTGCCTTTTGTGAAAAGAAATTTTGTCCGGGTACCTTCCACTGCGGTGTCCCAATAGCCACAAATGTTTTGAACGCCTCAGACTCCACCAGCTTGCATGGTAAATGCTGGCGGGCTAATAGTTCAGACAAGCCAGCTGTCAAACGCTGGGCAAGGGGGTGACTTTCTGACATTGGCTTCTTACGCTCAAACATGGCCTTGACAGACACCTGACTGTGGGCAGATGAGCGGGAACTGCTCAAGGCGAGAGACGGAGTGGCGGATGGTTGAGAGGGGGCAAGGAGGACAGCAGTGGTTGACGTGGCTGAAGATGCTGGACCAGGAGGAGGATGGCGGCTTTGAGTTTGTGTGCTGCTTGTACTCATGTGTTGATCCCATAGGCGTTTGTGATGTGCGATCATGTGCCTACGCAAAGCAGTTGTACCTAGGTGGGTGTTGGACTTCCCACGACTCAGTTTCTTTTGGCACAGGTTGCAAATGGCATCGCTGTTGTCAGAGGCAGACACACACAAAAAATGCCACACTGCTGAGCTCTGCAATGACGGAATTCTGTTGGTGGACACAGCCTGCGTTGATTGGCGTGCTGTCGGGCTGACCCCGGGTGCCGATGCATGCTGTCTGACTGTGCCACTAGCTCCTTGCGACGACCTCCCCCTGCTTCCAACTCGTCTCCTCCTCCTCTCTGTCTCCATATCTGAACTTTCGCCCTGTTCTTCTTCTTGCCGAGCGGGCACCCACGTGACATTCATGGACACATCGTCATCATCAACCGCTTCACTTGTATCTGACAACTCAGCAAAGTAAGCAGCAGCGAGTACAACATCATCATCATCACACCGTACGTCCATGTGTGTAATGCTGCCTGACTGAGACATATCCCTGTTATCTACATCCTTTGGCAATAATGGTTGAGCATCACTCATTTCTTCAAACGGATCTGTAAATAACTCCTCTGATAGATAAAGTGAAGCGGCTGTGGTGCTAGTGTTGGTGGTGGCTGCACACGGGTGAGTGGTATCTTGAGAGGTGCCCGAAGCTAAGCTGGAGGAGGATGGTGCGTCAAGGTTCCGAGCGGAAGCTGTAGAAGATTGGGTGTCCTGTGTTAGCCAGTCAACTATGTCCTCAGAACTTTTCAAGTTCAGGGTACGTGGCCTCTGAAAATTGGGCATTATTCTAGGGCAAAAGGGAATCACAGCACCATGACCACGACGGCCCTTGCGGGGTGGCCTGCCTCTGCCTGTCATTTTTTTTTTGATTAGTGGTACTATGCGTGCAAGCTGTGAGACCAGATATGAGTGGCAATGTGCACTTGCAGAGGTTGGCAGAGTACACGCTGTAGGCCTGACACACCCGCTTGAAGACAACTAACTGCTATTCAATCTATAACAGTGAAAAAACTTTTTTGGTTTTAAATGCACGCTATTGTGACACCAGATATTAGTGGCAATGTGCACTTGCAGAGGTTGGCAGAGTACACGTTGTAGGCCTGACACACGCGCTTGAAGACAACTAACTGCTATTCAATCTATAACAGTGGAAAAAGTGTTTTGGTTTTAGCAGAGATCAGATGAGTCCTTCAGGACTGTAGTGGACACTGAATACACTAGCCTGGCTATACATTTCCCTATCAAATGAGCAGCAGCTACACTTTCCCTCCTCTATCTAAGAATGCAGCTTCAGAATGAATCTAAAATGGATGCTGTACAGGAGGTGGGAGGGTCTGGAAGGGAGGGTCTGCTGCTGATTGGTTGGAATGTGTCTGCTGACTGTGAGGCACAGGGTCAAAGTTTAGTCAATGATGACGAATAGGGGGCGGATCGAACCGCGAATGTGTTCACCCGCCGTGGCGAACGCGATCACGCTATGTTCGCCAGGAACTATTCGCCAGCGAACAGTTCGGTACATCACTATTGATAACATGAGAATTATGCTGACTGTTATTTACATCAATTATTTAGGTAAATGAGAAAAATATAATTAGTATAATAATTTGGAACAGGGTGTACATACATACACAGAGCTCGACAAATCCCAGGTCGCCATGCAACGACATTTCGCCCTGGCACCTGGCATTTGTCAGCCCTTTGCTAAGCTGCACAGGAAATATTAAAGCCGGCCACCTAGGGGAGTTCCTCTCTGCATCCTTGCGCGCGCCCTTAAATGTTTCCTGCGCAACTTAGCAAAGGGTTGACAAATAAAAATAGCAATTTGTGAGTGTGTGAGAAAATGTGTGTATGTGTGTGTGTCTCAGTCAATGTGTGTGTCTCAGTCAGAGAGTCTGTGCCTGTCACTGTATGTCTGTCAGAAAGTGTGTATGTCTGTCAGTGTATGTGTCAATCAGAGATTGGAGGCGGATCTTGCGTACGGGGAGGCGATCTTCCATGCAGGAGCCGTGCTTGTGTCCCGGGGAAGCTGCTACACAGTGGCGGAACTAACGATGAGTGGGCCCTGGTGCAAAAACTGTTTTGGGCCTCTGGAAACACATGCCCATCAGGTGCACGGGCCACTCGATGGGCCCCGGTGTAACCGCAACACTAGCACTCCCTGTAGTTCCACCGCTGTGCCTTCCTTATTACAGGCAAGAAACCTTTTTTTTTACAAAAACTAGAAAAACTTTTCAGGAGATGCAAGATAATTTTCCATGGTGTTTAGAAGAGGTTGTGGTGAAGTGTGTGTGTGTGTATATAGGAGTCTGTTTATGGTGTACTATGTGCATCTAAGGACTGTAGTGTGAGTGTATGTGTATTTGGGTTGCATTGTGTGCTTAACAAAGAGCTGTAGTTATATATATATATATAATGTGTGTGTGTGTGTGTGTGTATATATATATATATATATACAAAAATTGATAGGATTTGCACTCCAGCCTTCCTCAAGTGTCTGCCCGGTGCTCGGCTGCACAAATGTATAGCGTTTAGAAAAAAGCCAGCACTCAAGGACTTTTTAGTTGTCAAAAGAAAAAACCTTTTATTCCAATTTGTCTGAAGGACGACATTTCAGTCCACCGTTGTGGACTTTCATCAGGACACCATATATATATTAGATTCGGTGTGTAATGGGGTTAAGCATGTATGTATGTGGGTGAACAGATGATGTGTGTGAGGGGGTGCACTGTGTGTGTATGCAAAGGTGTACTCTGTGTTGGTGGGAGTGTACTGTATGCGAGGGGTTCAATGTCTCAATGTGAAGGGTGTACTGTGTTCAGGGGGGTGTAGAGAGTGGGATAGGAAAGAGCTTTACAATTTTTACTTTCATAATTAAAAAAAAATATTTTTTTTAAGGAATATTCCCCTTTCCCTGATCTTACCTTGCAGGGAGGGGGTCGCACAATCAGATCCATGGTGGGTGAGAAAGCTGCCTATCCATCAGGTACAGGGGAGTTCACGGGATGAGAGGTACTCAAGCACTTACACAAACTGACCCATACAAAACCACAGACTGACCCATACACACACAGACAGACTGCCCCTCCACCCCCCCCCCCACCCCCCACACACGCACACACACACACGGGTACAGGGGAGGTCATGAGATGAAAGGTTTCTCTCTTGGAGCTCAAGCACTTACACAGACTGACCCATACAAAGCCACAGATTGACACATACACACACAGACTGACCCACACACACATAGACCGACCCCCACACACTGACCCATATACACAGACTGATCTCCCCCTCCCCCCCACACACACTGACCCACCCCAAACACAGACTGGCCCATACACACACAAACTGACCCCCTCACGCACAGACTGATCCCCCACACTACACACAGACTGACCCATACACACACAGACTGACACCCCAAAGCCCCCTACACAGAGCGTCACCCCCCCCCACACACACACACAGACTGACCCATACACACTGACTCTCACACACACACAGACTGAATCACACATAGGGTTGCCACCTTTTTTGGAAAACAATCCCAGGTGTGCTCACCTCTGTCCCCCCCTAGTGATGCCACTGCCTGGAAGATCTGGATGCAGTCACCATAATGAATACATACAATCCCTTACATTGGCAAATATTTCCATTTTCATAGCTACTTTGGTTGGTTTAGCTCATCTCCTCTATAGGTGGATTTAGGAGGTGAATAGAAGGGCTGGGCGTGATTTTAGTTCTGTACATGTCCATGTTTGAGAAAACTTTGTTCGTCTCGGTGTGAGCAGGTAATTAATTAATTACTGACTTTTTAGGTTTTTTTTTAATCCGCTTTTTAAATAAAAATTACTCCTGCTGCTCTGCTTTTTTCATTAATGTACAAGATTACAAAAAGAAATACAAGTTTTACCTTAATATGTTTTTAATACAGATGTGACAGAAGCTCCCATGCCAATGCCTTTTGTAGAGGGTTAAAGGCCAGCCTCTTACCCACAGACTATGGATGGAGGGATGTGACCGCCGCAATTCACAGATTTTACGATTAACATGACGTAAAGTCATGATTTCATTAATGACACGGAGGCTCCCATTATGCTGCACTCTTTCTTTATTTCCCTCAGCAGCAAAGAAAAATAACATTAAATCACTATAAAAAGAAACCAGTAAATAACCTGGACCTCAAGTCAAGCTGGAAGAGAAAGGAGAATATTGTAATATCCAAGTTTAAAGCTGTGAAATTATGTCTCCTGTGAAGTGTTGAATAGGTCTAAAGTAGAAATCATGGAATGTAGACTCTGAAGACTAGCCGCTCTCATAATATCCTCCAAGCGACAACCAATCAAGGAAGCCTTAGAAGCCATTGCCCCACAAACTGAATGAGGCGCAAAACACATAGGTATCAATACCTGCTAGAGACATAACGTATTTGACCCATCAGGCTAGGGTAAACACCGGAAGACATGACTTTTGGAAGGAGATGAAGAGTTCCTGTTTCAAAGTATTCTGTAACATAGTGGAATGAAGTTCATACTCCCATAAGTATGCAACAGGGCAAAAGAGAGATCTATCAGGGGAAGCTGGGTATAAAACAACTTTAGAGGAGGTTTTTGTCCTCCGAGAAATTTAAAGAGGACACCTTCTGGAGTAAAGGAACGAGCAACAACATTAAGAGCTTGTACGTCAGAAACCCTCTTGCAAAAAAAAAAAATTCAAGACAATAGAGACGTCCCACAAGAATGAGTATCGAGGTAAGGGTGGATGAGCAAAACAAATTCATGGCAGGATTTCAACCGACAGGCATCCAATCGAAACTTTGATGACCAGCAGAAATGGACGATCGGTAAGGTCGGTAAGGTTCACAGTGAGATAGAGAAGTCAGAAAATGGAGGACAGACATAAAAGGAGCCAATATGGGATCCAAATTTAATTTCATGCACCAACTATGCCATCTGCTCCAAGCAAATTTCTAAACCTGTCTTGTGTCAGGTGCCCATGCACCCTCGATATGTCGGATAATTGATTGCATAACTCCTTCAACAGACCAAGGTGCCCTGAGTCAACCATACCATGAGATGCAAGAGACCTTGGAGAGCAAGGAGATGAGGCAGACCGTCTGGATCCTAAAGAAGGCACTCGAGAGATGGAAGGAGACGTGGAAGGTCGATAGCCATCTCCTGAAGAGGAGGGAACTATGGTTGGGACGGCGATAGAGGAGCCACGATCACCAGGTGCTGGATTGGTGACGTAGATGAAGGCTACCGGGAATCAGTGCAAAGGGCGGAAAAGCGTAATTCCTTGAAGACCAATCTTGGGAGAAAACATTCATAGCCAGGGCTGTCGGATCTGCTCTCCAACTGAAAAAATGGGGAAGTTGAGCATTCAAACGAGAAGCAAAAAGGTCTATTTCCAATAGACCTCATATGTTCCAGATGTCCTGGAAGACCGTGGAATCCAAGTGCCAGACGCTGGAACCTCTGAGTTGGCGTGAATATCAGTCCGCTGTAGTGTTAGAGAGACCTTGAATATATTCTGCCGTGACTGAAATGCCGTGCATAAGGCAAAATTGCCAGAAATCGTGAGCCATGCAGGTCAGAATTTTGTATTTTGTGTCTCCAGGTGATTGATGTACCGGACAGCTGAAATATCTTCAGAAGGATAGCACATTGGGCTTGAGTTGGGGAGAAACTGCGGACTGCAAAGGAACCATCCAGAAGTTCCAAACAATTGATGTGGAGTGTCGATTCAAGGTGTGACCATCTGTCCTTGGTGGAAATATTTCTGCATTAAACGCCCCAACCGTGCAAATTTGCATCGGATATGATTATTAGATCTGGAACTGTACAGAATATGGTGCGTTCATTCCAAGATTCCATGTGAAGAAGCCACCATTGGAGTTCGTCCTTTGCTTCTGAGTCCAGAGTAATCATAAAATAGAAATATAACAACAAGTGAAAAGGTGGCACTTTAAAAATTGAGACACAAACTGGTAATGTGAACCTTAGCAAATGAAGCAGCACCTATAAGTGTATTAGCCCATAAAACCCTGAAATATAGTAAAAACAGAAAAATATGTGCGCTAAAATTCAAAGTGCAAATTTGTCTAGCAGCATCAACTATGTGAAATAAAGTGCAATATGCTTTCCGTTCATAAAAAGTGAATGTGCATGTCCAATCAATACTGTGGCGGAACCAGCCTCCCCACTGGGCCTTGGAGAAGACTGATTGCCAGCCTCCTGCCCTGTGACTATGGCCCCATGTTGAAATGCTTGACTTTGCCCTGCAAAGACCCGAAAGCTGGGTCATTCGGTACTTTCCCTATTTGAACAGTGATACCCCAGATAGCTATGCCATGAAGCCCATTCGTATAACGAAAGACTATGTGAAAGACTTTGGCTCCATGGCAATTGAACTGTATGTATGTGATCTGAGCGCCATTCAGTAATAATGTGCGCTCAGATCTAAGCTATCTGGGGATATGTTGAATGTACCTGTTTTATGCAATGACTGCACAGTTATATATATTTATGTATTTTATTGTCTTTTGCTACCATGTGGCTAATGGAGTTTTGCCTCTCTCCTTGGAGATAATTGGATTACTTCCCAATTATCTCCAGGATAGAAGACTCTGTGGAACCTGTTTTGGGCAGAAAAGCCATGCTTCATTTGGTCACAAAGGACTTCGATCTAACTTTTGACACACTGGACCAATTTGTATGATTTTGACGTATGTTTGTATTTGGAGTGTGATTCTGAAAATGTAAGTTTTATGTGAATGTGATGCATACTTTTAAAGTTATGAATATTGTGTACAACTTATGTATTTTCCTGCCTGTGATAATTACATTAACCCATTGTGTAAGGTAATTGTATCACAGGCAAAGGGGAGGATTTTGTGTGGGAGTGTATTGTACGTGTTTATTGGTTGTTTTACAAAACCCTGTGGGTGGTACTAATGTGTAAGAATGTGTATATAAGAACAATAAACCCACAGCTCTGGCAGTTCTACTTCACCCTCAATTTGGAGTGCCATCTCCTATTGGGGGAATCTGCTACAAGGGATTGCTATGCTAGTCATTAGTCATACTCCCTTGCTATATCACTACTAAGCTCTTGTAAGAGCTTGTTCCTGTCTTGCTCTCTGAAGGAGTCTACAGTGGTTATGGTGTCGGCTGGAGTACTTGGAGCCCTCAGGAAGCGATACGAGCATCCTTCAATGGAGGTACCCAGTCGGGGTGCCCGTCAATCCGTTACAAATACATATTAGTATAAAAGTGCAAATTGCAGAAAACACTTTAAAGTGATCTAGTGCACAAATAAATATGAACTTACACTAATAACACATCTGAAGTCAATCACAGATTCAAAAGGCAATACATAGAAGAAAATACAAAATGTATATAGTGTAATATTGCAAGGTAAAAGTGTTAAGTGAATAATAGGATAAGAGATTCAGTCACAGACATAGAGCAGATGAGTCTGCTCTACCTTGAATAGCCCAAATGTGCAGAGATTTCCACTGCAGCCAATAAGGATAAAACAATGTATTTTCACAAATACAGATAAAACAGCTGGATAGCAAAATTCACCGTACATAAGTTCTCCGTACACGCTTACATTATCTGAAGAAGCCGATCCCTCGGCAAACGCGTCATCTGACCAGGAGTGTGACGTCATCACATACGCTCCACCTCCCGGAAGTATCCTGAGGACACTACCTAACTCGAGCGTGTCCGGGGAACTTTTATTAGCCGGCGGCTACATGAACTCGTGACAGGACTGTCATATCTAGGATCCGGTGAATTTTGCTATCCAGATGTTTATCTGTATTTGTGAAAATAAATCGTAAATCGTTCTTGGGAACCAAGAAAAGGTTGCTCACATAACCCAGGGTATGGGCTGGAATCTCTACGATGGCTTGTTTGCGCATCAGTTCTTTTATTTCCACAAAGACAAGGTCTGCGTCTCGTTGGGAAAAAACAATTTCCCGCGATGGGGAACATTGAACAGGTAGAGAAAGGAAGTCTATGCAATACCCTTTCACAGTGTGAAGAACCTAAGCATCTGGTGAAATGAGGGACCATACATGGGAAAAATGTGTGAGCCTGCCCCCCCCCCCACTATCAGTACGGAAGAATGGAGATTGTGAAGACTTACCATAAGGTCTTCATCCTGAAGGAGCACCTCTTGGGCCACTAACAACCCAGGGTCGACCACGTTGTGGGAAGAAGGTTGGTATAGTGCATTGTTCAAAGAAATCAGCTCGGCTAGTATAAGAGCCTTGGTTCTATCTAAAATAACTTTTTATTCAGCCTGACAGACGGCTCCTGACTTTTCTGGCCCTAGCAAAAAAAACACAATTTTTTTTTGTTAAATAGCTTGTGCTTTTTCTAGAGCAGTCAATGGGTGGACAAAGGAGCCCAATTCTGTTACAAAATTGTCCTCAAAGAGAGAACCTTTTGCCTGTGCATCCCACTTGTTTAGAGCCTTAGTTACTCGTTTGGGCTCAATCTTGAGCAAGATCGATTTGCTGCATTCTATAACAACCGCATTGTTGGTGTTGCAAACTTAAATTACTCTCTGGATCTAACCACTTAGGAGTGTTTAGCCTTATACGAGGCCTTGCGGCCAGGCTGAAGCAGAGCAGGTGTAAGTACAGGTACTGCCACCTGAGTAGTCGGCTGAGCTGATCTCTGTACCTGTAACAGGGCCTGGGCAAATGTCTTTGAAAGTGAATCAGACATAAACCCCATCACTGACACCAGGGCCTTCGTCATTGCTTTTGCCATGGAAGTGTCAATCTTCCCCAAGCCTAAAGTCCTTTAAAGAGGGGATCTCTCTCTACATACCTCAAAACAGAATGCACGTGTCATGGTTGATTATATATTTATATATAGGCCCATACCCTAAGGGCCACCCAGTGAGCATGTTCCAGCAGGGGTCCGGTCGGCGCTGTGGCCCTTTAACAGCGCGACCGGTCACCGGGCCCTTGCTTAACGGCTGCATGGGAGGAAGTGATGTTCGCGAATCACTTCCTCCCACCTCAAAGACATCGGGCCGCGCAGGAGGCTGCTGAGCCAGGATCCAGAGAGCAGGGGGAGCAAGCAGAGCCAGACCCCCAACTACCCCAGCCAGCACACTGGACCCCAGGGAAGGAAGCCTCTTTCAAAGGTAGGAAACTGAAGAGTGTCTGTGTGTGTGTGTGTCAGTATGTCTGTGTGTGTGTCAGTATGTCTGTGTGTGTGTCAGTATGTATGTCTGTGTGTGTCTCAGTATGTATGTCTGTGTGTCAGCATGTATGTGTGTGTGTCAGTATGTATGTCAGTATGTATGTATGTCTGTGTGTGTCTGTGTGCCATTTTTTTTGTGTGTGTCAATATGTCTGTGTGTGTGTCAATATGTCTGTGTGTGTGTCAGTATGTATGTCTGTGTGTGTGTCAGTATGTCTGTCTGTGTGTCAGTTTGTATGTCTGTGTGTCAGTTTGTATGTCTTTGTGTGTGTCAGTATGTCTGTGTGTGCGTCAGTATGTGCGTGTGTGTGTCAGTATGTATGTATGTCTTTGTGTGTGTCAGTATGTATGTCTTTGTGTGTGTCAGTATGTATGTCTGTGTGTGTGTATGTATGTCTGTGGGTCAGTATGTATGTGTCAGTCAGTATATGTCTGTGTGTCAGTATGTATGTGTCAGTCAGTATATGTCTGTGTGTCAGTTTGTATATCTGTGTGTGTGTCAGTATGTATGTGTGTTTGTCAGTATGTATGTGTGTGTCAGTTTGTATGTCTGTGTGTGTGTGTGTCATTATGTATGTCTGTGTGTGTGTGTCAGTATGTCTGTTTGTGTCAGTTTGTGTGTCTGTATGTATGTCGGTGTGCCATACGTATGCCATATGTATGTCTGTCACAGTGTCTGTGTGTGTGTGTGTGTGTGTCAGTGTGTATCTGTATGTTGTCAGTATGTATGTATCTGTGTGTGTGCCAGTGTGTATACCTGTGCATGTATCTGTATGTAGCCAATGTGTGTATCTGCATGTGTGTCAGTGTTTGCATTTGTCAGGTTATGTATCTGTGTGTCTGTATGTTGTCATTGTGTGTGTCTGTATGTCTGTCTGTGTGTCAGCATGTATGTGTGTGTGTCAGTATGTCTGTCAGTATGTATGTTTGTGTGTGTGTCAGTATGTATGTGTGTGTGTCTGTGTGTCAGTTTTTTTGTCTGTGTGTGTCAATATGTGTGTGTGTCAGTATGTATGTCTGTGTGTCAGTATGTATGTGTGTCAGTAGGTCTGTCGGTATGTATGTCTGTCTGTGTGTCAGTATGTTTGTCTGTGTGTCAGTATGTATGTCTGTGTGTGTGTCAGTATGTCTGTGTGTGTGTCAGTATGTCTGTGTGTGTGTCAGTATGTCTGTCAGTATGTATGTCTGTGTGTGTGTCAGTATGTCTGTCAGTATGTATGTCTGTGTGTGTGTGTCAGTATGTATGTCTGTGTGTGTCAATATGTCTGTGTGTGTGTGTCAGTATGTATGTCTGTGTGTCAGTATGTATGTGTGTCAGTAGGTCTGTCGGTATGTATGTCTGTGTGTGTGTCAGTATGTCTGTCTGTGTGTCAGTATGTCTGTCTGTGTGTCAGTATGTATGTCTGTGTGTGTGTCAGTATGTATGTCTGTGTGTGTGTCAGTATGTCTGTGTGTGTGTCAGTATGTCTGTCAGTATGTATGTCTGTGTGTGTCTGTCAGTATGTATGTCTGTGTGTGTGTGTCATTATGTCTGTCTGTGTATCAGTATGTCTGTCTGTGTGTCAGTTTGTATGTCTGTGTGTCAGTTTGTATGTCTGTGTGTCAGTATGTATGTATTTGTGTGTGTCAGTGTCTATGTCTGTCTTTGTGTGTGTCAGTATGTCTGTCTTTGTGTGTCAGTATGTCTGTGTGTGTGTCAGTATGTATGTCTGTGTGTGTGTCAGTATGTATGTCTGTGTGTGTGTCAGTATGTATGTCTGTGTGTGTGTCAGTATGTATGTGTCAGTCAGTTTGTATGTCTGTGTGTGTGTGTCAGTTTGTATGTCTGTGTGTGTGTGTCAGTATGTCTGTTTGTGTCAGTTTGTGTGTCTGTATGTATGTCGGTGTGCCAGTCAGAATGTCTGTGTGTGTCAGTTTGTGTGTCTGTATGTATGTCGGTGTGCCAGTCAGTATGTCTGTGTATGTGTCAGTATGTATGTCTGTCACAGTGTGTGTGTGTGTGTGTCAGTGTGTATCTGTATGTTGTCAGTATGTATGTATCTGTGTGTGTGCCAGTGTGTATACCTGTGCATGTATCTGTATGTAGCCAATGTGTGTATCTGCATGTGTGTCCGTGTTTGCATTTATCAGGTTATGTATCTGTGTTTCTGTATGTTGTCATTGTGTGTGTATCTGTATGTTGTCAGTGTATCTGCGTGTGTGTCAGTGTGTGCATCTGTGTGTCTGCATGTGTGCCTGGTTGTGTGTCTGTATGTGTGTGTGTCAGTGTGAGTAAATGTGTCTGTATAGCTGCATCTGTATGATTGTGTATATCTGTGTATCTGCAAGTGTTTCTGTGTGTGTATGTGTATCACAGTGTGCGTGTGTGTGTGTTTGTGACAGTCATGTGTATTTGTGCATACATCTCGGCATTCAACACTACACGCAAATACACACCTGCATTCAAACTTCAACACTACATATAAACACACCTTTTTTTTAAACAACAAAATTATATATAAACACACCAGTGTATTCATAAACCAACACTACACATAAATGCATACTTGCATTTAAATGCCATCTCCACATACAAACACACCCCTACATTCACACAAACATGCTCCATACAAAAACATGCTTACACTCAAACAAATACTGCTCAGTGCTAAATACAACCCTGCATGCATGGGAAAATGGTAGCGCCCCAGCTGTCAAAGCATTGTTGGAGTTGCATGACAGATGGGGATCTACCTTTTGCCCCCTCTTGCCCAAAATAATTAATGCACCAGAGCCCTCTCTACTTTACGTCCACCTCTGCGTTGGGGTGGGGGGCATGATTGCATGCCAGGGAGGGGACAGGGGGCCCAAGCAAATGTTTGCCCAGGGTCCAATCCATATTAAAGACGGCCCTGACCCCAGTCAAGCTTCAGCGCCTCGGGCTGAAGCATTCCAGGCTCCCTTCCTGGATCCTGGCAAGTGACTAGGAAGTGGCCTGGACAGAGGTACTCAGTCAGAGTACAGGGGCTCGATCACAGCGGATATAATAATTGTGAGCGAAAACTCAATGTTGGCAAGATATGCCAATATCAGTATTACAATAGGCCTGTTACTGCCTAGCTAGATAATAATTTAGCCATTTTTGCATTGCACCACACTAATGGTGCATTTTGGCTCCTCCAAATATTTTTTCCTGAAATAATCACATGGATGAAATTCGTTGGAACAAACATGCGACATTGACGAAACTGTTCGTCCAAACCCAAATTTTTTTGGGACAAAGCTATTTCCTTTTACATGTGTAGCTGGAACAGAGGTAGCTGTGGCCCTTGGCTTTGGATCCAGACGTTCTTGGTAAAATCCTCCTCTTAAACAGCCAGCTCACTTTTTCTTCTTACCTTTGGCCTTGTGCAGATCCTTCAGTGTAGCTCGCTTTAATTGTTAGTAGTCATGTTCCATACACTGCTCGGTTGCTGTGTCTCCCCCTGCTGGGCTGGTCTCAATGGTTGGCCATTTCCTGCAGAGTAAAGGTTCCATTGGTGGTTTGGATAACCAAAAAGAGGGCTGTAGTGGAGGCCTGATATACCACAGGTTAACTCCACTATAGATCCCAGTGAGGCTCAGGAACAAGTAGTAAAAACACCATGAAGCAGTAATTCCAGCAAATAAAGTAATCCAAGAATATCCCCATACAGATCCCAATGACTGGACGACACACAGCATCAGGAGACACACAGTCTCCTTATAAAGCATTCTCCCATGCAAGGGAGGGATTCACATTAATTAGGACAGTATCCAATAGTATAACCGTTACCTCCCACACATCTCCTCCCCTCAGTATGACACTTAATCCTATTACACATACTGTAGTTTTCCCCCAGTTCTGAATGTACCTCAAAACAAGCAGTTACAATAATCCTGGGGGTACCCCCTGGTAGCCCTGATCTGGGTGACTAACATATCCAAAAACCACCCAGATCGGTCCAGGGGTTCGGGAGTTAGGTGGAGGGTGTAATTTGACCGACCGCACACGAGGTGGTATCCGAAAAGAGTTCCATAGGTTTTGGCCCTGCGGTCGGTCTTTGTTCGGGAGGTAAAATACACATCAAATACTGCCATCCACGATTGATCTTGGATTCATATGAATCCCCTTGTTCGGTACTTTGAAACTACCGAACGGGAGACTGATTAGCCTTCCCGTTCGGGAGTTACGGAGCCATGGAGGTCTCAGCAGTGTTCGGGTAATCGAGTGTCCGATTTGAGTTCCAGACACTCGACGACCAAACCCCGCTGAGATTTTCGTGCGTAAGATGGCCACCGCCACGTGTTCGTATACAGAACAGCAGCCACCCAGATACAGCACTAAAGTACCGATTAACCTGCTAGAGAAGTGTGAACGATTAATAAGGTACACACTTCTCTCTGGGGTGGTCTATTGGTTCGGTAGTTTACATTCGTATGGAGTACGGATGGAAACTACCGAACAATTATATGAATCCCACATACATTTTAACCATAGGAACAAAAATAACACATGAATTGCAATAATATTACAGTCTTTTAGGACAGCCCTGATACCATCTGCTACAAGGGCTATACCACCACTAGCCACCAGTTGTAGCAGAAACCGATGCAGCCAGTCCCTGGCTTTGGATCCAGACCTATCCTACTATATCATCCGTCCCTTCTCATCTGGTACCAGAAGCCACCCTAACCACGATTCTTCAGAGTAAGATATGGCCTTCTACCTACTGGACAGGTAGATATCAACTCTTCTGCTCACTCTTTCCACACAGCAATCAATTTCGATGGCTGCTCCTGACATCATCCTTATAAAGACGGTTTCGGCTCAGAGGCCCAAATGATTAAACTCAGTATAGGTCCGCTGACTCTGTCACCATGCCCTCCAAATACCAGAGACAACACTTCAGGTTGGAAAAAGGGGGCAAAAATACCCTAGATGCTTTAAATGCTCTATTGAACAAAGAACTAGCCACCAACAATCCAACAGTGAACTTATAGTGTCACAAACAAAACAAAATATGCAAATTCCTTAGCTTAAACATTATCACAACAATGAAAATCGAAGACTTCAATAGCAGTGTCACTCTCAGAAGACCATTACATTACACCATACACAAGTTTTATGTACATTTTATTGAATAAAACATTGACAATTGTAGATTATGCAAACATAGTGTACTTATCTTAATTTTGGTAATGACAGGAAGCAAGTATTTTGCATTGACTTTCTTTACTTAAAACTCCAGCAGCAACAAGTCAATCAAAAAGCTTTAACAAATTAAAACCAACAGTCATTACAGATATAAGGTAGGACAGCCCCCAACTCCTCCTCTTTCTTTGGTGTGAATATAGATAGTCCCTTTAAAGGGACACTCTAGACACCCAGACCACTTCTGCCCATTGAAGTGGTCTGGGTGTCAACTCCCATCACCCTTAACCCTGCAAGTATAATTATTGCAGTTTTTATAAACTGCAATAATTACCTTGCAGGGTTAAGTCCTCCTCTAGTGGCTGTCTATCAGACAGCCACTAGAGGGACTTCCGGCTTCTTAGAACACGAAAAGTGTTTTAAATGATGCTGGACGTCCTCACACTACGCATGAGGACCTCCAGCATCGCCGGAATCCTTATAGGAAAGTATTGAATAATGCTTTCCTACGGGAAGGTCTAATGCGCGTGTGCAGCCATTGCCACACATGTCAAATCCAGATTGCTGTCGATAGAGGTTTTCATACTGAAAAGGAGAAGAAACAAATGAAAGGTACTGGTAATAACCATATTCCACATCTCAATTCTGTTCAGAAATACATATTATAATGTTTATAAAATTGAATAGTATGAAACTCAATAATTTAGATGAATTAGACAGGATATATCAATACTACTAGCCAACCCATTTAGAAGTCGTAGATAATCAAAATTAAAATCCAAACTATAGATAAAGTAATTAATAGACAAGAGTAAGCACAAATATATAAAAGAGAGGGAAAAAAGGGATGGAAAATACTTGCCTCCTGTCATTACTAAAATTAAGATTATAAATACACTACGTTAGCATAATCTACAATTTTACCACATGACAGGAGGCTTCCTATTTTGTGATTTTAACGCTATTCGAGTAGAGAAAAATAAGCATGAGAGGAAGGACGGAAATAAAAAATCAGAATGGTCTCTTCCTAAGACCAGTCCGCCGTACACATGATATCTGAGAGAGATGCTCTCGTCGAAAAATCATGCTTCGCCACGCACAGAGTGAGCGCCGAAACAAGATTTGACACCTGCCAAATTCAGAAGCCATCTAGCGTACCCATCTAGCAAGAGTAGTAGTAGAGACCAGTTTGTGCAGTTTGGTATATGACACGAGAAGTAGTGGAGTATTGTTTTGACCACGCAAAGTTGAGGTTCCGTAGGGAAAAAAGGGTAAATAAACATTGTTAAGTTTGTCTTAGTACACTGGGAAATCGGGAAAGACGCGCCATTCGGGTTGAAGGATAAACCATTGATGTCAAAGGCCCAAACGTCCGCAACCCGACGAAAAGAAACCAGACCAAACAGTACTGTCCGTTTCGCTGAGAGTTGTTGTAAGGACAGCGAAGCGTTGTCCGACCATTCCCGTTAAAATCATAACACCACGTCGACGTCTCAAAGCCTCGAATATTTCAGAGCGGGAAGATTTGATAACTGAATATCTCTCAAGAGTCTACAGATCAGAGGATCCTGACTCACTGGTCAGCCCTGGATCGGAATGTGAGCTGCCGAAATCACTGATCGTGTAATATTGATGGACCAATACGATCTACCTGAAGAGAATAAGTGAGATAGGAAGTTTAAAATCATGGGGGTAGGTGCCGTAAAGGGATTGGAGTCCCTCTCCAAACACCAGCTAGGCCATTTGTTTCAGGTGGCGAGGTAACTCCGTCTAGTTCCGGGTGCCCACGAGTTCCATAGCAGTTCCCTAGTGATCTGCGATAGGCCATCTGTAGACCAAGTTCCCCTGAAATCGTCCAAGCCACTAGTTCTAGTCGTTCTTGTAGTACAAGAGGGTGAGGTTCTCCCTGAGGGCTGGATAATAGAAGGGGAATGGAGAGGAGGAGGATAGTTCCAGTAGGTCCAGGAACCACGCTTGACTCTGCGACAGTGGTGTCAGGAGGAGCAGAGATATCTTCTGGGTGCGTACCTGGTGTACTTTCGCCAACATGGAGAACAGGCATAAGCCCCCAGGTTCGGGCAGTTCTGGCAGAAGATGTCTACTGCTTTGCATTCCGGATCCGGTAATAAGCTGAAGAATCTGGGAAGTTGGCGATTGGTCTGTGAAGCAAATAGAACGATAATTAGAGGGCCCCTGCATTTGTACAATTTGTGGAATATTGACTTGTGAAGGTGCCAGTTGCTGCCGTCCCGCCAATGTTGGGAGTACCAGTCCAGGGCCGCCATCAGGGGGTCCCGGCGGCCCTGGGGGGCCCGGCCGCCCGGGCCCCACGTGGAGCGGCAAAACTGCCGCAGGGGCATCTGCACCAGGGCCCATCAGGTGGCCCAAGCATTTAGGGCCACCCGATGGGCCCCATATCTTCAGGGGCCCGGTCAGCGCTGCGGCCGGGTAATTGTGCGACCGGGCCCCTTTAAAAAAAAATTGCGGCAGCACCGCAAGGGCTGCTGGGAGGAAGTGACGGCCGGTCACTTCCTCCCAGCTTACTGCGAGCGGGAGGAGACCGGAGGGAGAGGAATAAGGAGAGGAGAGAGGAGAGGCATCCGCTCACTCCCATCATCCCCAGCCACCCTCCTGCAACTTAAAGGTAAGTATGTATCTCTGTGTGTATGTCTGTGTGTATGTATGTCTGTATGTATGTCTGTGTGTATGTGTGTGTGTATGTCTGTGTGTATGTATCTCTGTGTGTATGTCTGTATGTATGTATCTCTGTGTGTGTCTGTGTGTATGTATCTCTGTGTATGTATGTCTGTGTGTATGTGTGTATGTATGTCTGTGTGTATGTGTATGTATGTGTATGTATGTGTGTGTATGTCTGTGTGTATCTCTGTGTGTATGTCTGTGTGTATGTCTGTGTGTATGTCTGTGTGTATCTCTGTGTGTATGTCTGTGTGTATGTCTGTGTGTATGTCTGTGTGTATGTCTGTGTGTATGTCTCTGTGTATGTATGTATGTCTGTCTGTGTGTATGTCTGTCTGTGTGTATCTATGTCTGTGTGTATGTCTGTATGTGTATGTATGTCTGTGTGTCTGTGTGTATGTCAGTATGTATGTCTGTGTGTATGTATGTATACATCTGTCAGTATGCATGTATGTCTGTGAGTGTGTATGTCAGTATGCCATTATGTATGTATGTATGTCTGTTTGTATATCTGTATGTCAGTTTTTATGTATGTCTGTTTGTCAGTATGTATGTATGTATGTGTGTCTGTCAGTATGTGAGTATGTACGTCAGTGTGTGTGTCTGTATATCAGTGTCTGTGTATGTGTCTATATGTGTGTGTCTGTTAGTATGTGTGTATCTTTCTGTGTCTGTGTCCTTTTGTGTCTGTGTGTGTGTATTCCTGTGGGCGGGATTTGGAGGCGGGGCTTGGGGCAGGCACACAGGGGCCCAGACCTTGAGCTGTGTTAGGGGCCCCACAATTTCTGATGGCAGCCCTGTACCAGTCCACCTGTAGCATGATATTGCAGAAGAGACAGAAACTGTAAATGTATTTCGTTCCATCTGATAGTGCCCAAGAGTGGGCTCTGCCCAGACAATTGATATATTGGACCTCTGAGATGTTGTCCATGCGTAACAGAATGCAGTAATCGGACATGTGGCCGGCCAAACTGCAGATGGCAAAGGAGCTTGCCATCAGTTCCAGGCAATTAATGTGCAACTCCTTTTCCTCGAGTAACCAAGGTCCTCCTATGGATGATCCTGCACAATGTGCTCTCCAGCCTTATACGCTGGCGTCCAATTCTACCACCCTTTCCAATTCCAGGCTTGCATGTGGAGAAGCCACCATCGGAGTTCTGTCCATACCTCGGATGTGAGAGTTATTGTCTGGTTTTGTGAGGTTCCGGAGTGCAGATAGTGTGCCTTCAGTCGCTGCATGGCTCAGTAGTGTAGAGGACTGGGGTAGATAGCCTGTATGGAAGTGGAGAGGAGTCCCACGACCCGAGCGAGGAGACGTAGTTGGATGTGATCCATACACAGTACCTTCAACATTTATTTGCGCATAGTGGCTATCTTTTTGAGGGGTAGTCGGAGTATGTAGGAGGTTGAGTCGATTTCAAACCCCAGAAATTGAACGACGCGTGACGGTTCCAACACGGACTTGTCGTGATTCACCGCAAATCACAGACTTTGTTTGAGAGTGCAGTCATGAAACCTTGTCGCAGAATAGCAGAGAATTGTCCAAACAGATTATACACTGTATCCCTAGTGATCGAAGGCGAGCCATGACCAGTTTCAGCAGCTTTGTGAAGCACCACGGAGCCAAGCTGAGTCTGAAAGGTAGGCAGGTGAACTGACATGTCCGGTTGTGCCAATGGAATCGTAAGAATCTTCAGCATGACTGAGCTACCGGTACCGAAAGGTACGCATCCTTGAGGTCCAGTCGGGTGAACCAATAGTCTTTGAGGAGCAGATCTTGAAGCAAGTGGATCCCTTCCATCTTGAAATGATGGTATACTACGAATAAGTTGAGTTGTTGTAGTGATGACAGGTTGAAAGTCTCCGGTGTTCTTTCGCACAAGGAAACCATTCTTGCCTTGAGCATACTGAACCGCGCCTTTGGAATAGAGAGTTCGGATTTCTTAGTCAATCAGGGCCTCGTGTTCAGTTGAGGTTCGTAACAGTGGCCGTGGTTGTACTTGATAGGGTAGGTAGGGTGTGGAACTCAATAACGTACCCTTGTACGGTTTGCAAGATCCATGCGTCTGACAAGGTTTCTTCCCAATTCTGTAAATAAAGGGATAACCTGCCTGCTGTTAGTGTAGACACATTTGTATAGAACGGTGGACCTGTGTTAAAATGTCCTCATTCCCCTGTAGAGGGATGAGGTCTGTGAGGTGGACGCTGGGTAGAAGGCCGATGATGGTGGGTTTGGTTTGGAGCCTTAATTCCAAAATCGGCTGGTGGTTCGGCCCCTCTGTCGACCAGCCCTCCCAAAAACACCACGGTGAACAATGAGATATGTTTTTTGAGTTCTGCAATAAATGAATTGCCTAAAAAAGCAGGCCGTTGGCTGAAGACCCCAGTTCTTTATGGGCCATATTCATTAGCTTCGAGTTGATTCGTAAAAGGGCCGCTCTGCGTCTTTCTGTGCATAACGCTGCGTTGGCATTCCCCCAGCATACAGATACAGTGTTGTGCCCATTCTCTGATGGCGTTGGGGTCTGTGAGAGTGGCAGGTCCGCGAAATACAGAAAAACAGGGGCCAAGCAGATCCAGTAATTTGTCGTGAGACGCTTTGAGTCCCTTCTCGATTCATTTTGCGTGGGTTGCGTCAAATTCCGGAACATGAAGATGACCACCGTCTGGTCAAATTCGGGGGTACATGTAAATTTATCTGGCAGCATGGGTCGTGGGCATTCCACCCTAAGGCGTGCTCGTACCATCCGATATATCGGCTTGCGCATCCAGAAGTTGTCGAACTTGCCTGGGTGCTTAGGCAGGTTCCATTCTGAGGACAGTGGATGGCGGATGGTCCGAGGGTCAAAGAGAGGGTAACCTTGAGAGGTAGTCGGAGGATAACCCCTCACTTTCAATTGTGAAGGATCCTTGTGTATCCTGTAAGACAAAATCCTCGGCATAAGATTCTTTGACGTATTTCGATTCCAAGTAGCTAACATTTTTCCAGTCACACTCTTCATCCGACTTAACCCCTTAAGGACACATGACATGTCTGACACGTCATAATTCCCTTTTATTCCAGAAGTTTGGTCCTTAAGGGGTTAAAGGCCCTTCAATGATGACATCATAATTCGGGGGATAGGCCTCTTCCTCCTCCGAGGAAACCACCAGTGGGGGTAATTTCGGTCTAGACATATGTTTGCTGCGTTTAGCAGGTGCCTTCCCTTTTGTCCAGGCATATGGCACATTGAGGCCAGCTCCTTGGCGTTTCATAAGGGATTGGAGGTCCTTAGAGGGAGCCTAAGACCCCATAGTATCGTCCGCATCTTGCTGTTTTGGCCCCATAGCTTGATTGGGTAGTTCAGGCGGGATCTGTGATAACATTTTGGAGATTGCTTTCTCCATGGAAGCTGCCACTGCAGCGTTTATCATCACCTGAAAATCCTGTGTTTGTTGTATACATGTTGTCTTGTAGAATAGAGGACATATGTGTTAGACCACTTGCCTATTCAAGGCCTGGTGGGCAGACCCCTTGATCATTGCAATTGGAGTTCGCCTGGTATATGGGTGTACAAATCACCACTTAGTATGCTGTGATGTGAGGGCTCGGGCACAGTGCCGGTCGTATTGAGTGGCTGATCATAGAAGGGGATGAAACTCTTGTAAATATGGGGAGGCGTTAAGAGACACCAATAGCCAAAGGGGTGACCACTAAGACCCAACTGGGTGGGGTTGTACCATATACATGGGTAATGGTATCCTTGGGGCCTCACGTATTGAATTCCAGGAACGATTTAGGTAGGTACCACAATCAGGGGTTTTACCTCTAATGCTCTGCTATAGGGCCAGGCCATAGAACAAATCTGTAGGGCATGTGGGCTTTACCACTTATCAAGAACAGGGGGCTCACCCCTGTGTGCAGCTGTAGCAAACAGTCTGCACACCAGGCATGTCCAGCACATATGCAGAAATTGGTTGTTCGTGTACATAGTAATTGTATATCGTTAAGACGTACATGTATCACTAGCTCCTTGATATCTTGCGCATTCTTATCGGTATTTGATCTTCTTGTTGGTCTTGTTTTTGGGGTGGGGTACGAAGACGAAAGGGATGAAGGGGGGGGGTGAATGGGTGAGATATATTTTTCTTAGTAGCATGTAGCATGCAGTGTGGCAATAGTGGGCGTCTGTATTTTAGCGAGTGTAGCCAGGTTCAGTGGTATTGTCTGGTAGTGTGAGGGTGCAGGCAATGTAAGGGAGGGTCGGGATAGTTATCTTGTGTCCTCTCTATGTGTTTGTAGGTCGCGTATATTTCTTGTGTTAGCTCTTTCGAGTAGTTGATAAGGGTGGCTTGTGTCGTCTTGTTGGTTCACAATATTTTCTGTGCTCATAGCATGTGTTCGTATTTGTTATACTCTTGAGGGTGAGGGTATGGGTGGGGGAAGGGGGGGGGTTAGGGTAGTCTAACATGGTTGTTAGTCATCCTGGGTTTGTCGTTTAGTGTCGTCATGTGGTGGAGTGGTTTTACTGATGTGGTTTTGTGGTTATTGTACGATTTCTGTTTGTCCTCTGTGGGGATATTCCTCGTGGTGGTCTACGAGGTGTGTGGTGTTTATGGTTTGTCATCTGGTCGTGTGGGGAGGGAGGTGTGGGTTGAGGTTAGGGAGGGGGGTATATGGGTATCCGGTTCTCCGTCTCCTCCATGGGGTTGACCTCTGGATTTCTGGTCTCCGTGTTGTGTCTAGTAGCTTCAATGTATATGAGTTGTGTTTCGGTTGGATGAGTATGGTCAGTTGGTGTCTGCCCCTGTGGGGGGGGGGGCCTAATTTGCCGTTGGTGGGATGGGTTTTGTTTGCTGAGTAGAGTTCATTTGGTTTTCATAGCGTTGATGGGGGGGTGTCGAGTGTCAGGTGTGGGAGATGTGGGTCAGTTGGATGGGTGCTTGTTTGTCAGGCCTTATCGGTTGTGTTAGGTAGTGTATCAGCCATGGGTCCCAGATTTTGTTGTGGTGGTGAGTAGTGTGGTGAATAAGGGCAGAGAGTTTGTCCATCTCCATAGCATCTTTCGTTTTGTGTATCACGGTCTCAAGGGTGGGTGAATTTTGGTTGCCCCACTGTTCCGCAATTGTGCGTCTAGTGGCTAGTGCGATCTTTGCTAGTAGTTTGTTCTGAGATCTGATCAGTGGGGCGTGGGGTTTAGAGAGTAGCCATATCCACGGGTCCATGGGAATGTCTGTGTGTAAGATTTTGGACGCAAGGTCGATAATTGGTATATGTGGGGGCATTCCCACCATTGGTGAATGTAGGTACCTTGGGCTCCGCAGCCCTTCCAGCATGTATCTGTGGTGGAGCATCCCATCTGTTTTACTCGTAGGGGTGGCACTAGCTGTATTTTAGGGTGACTATCACCTTGTATGAGATCATGTGTGCCAGCATATAGTAATTGCCCATACTGTATGTTAATATTCATAGATAGACATTTCCAGCATAAGTTGACTGTAGTACTTGCTTTAAAGAGTGATGATTATCACCTGTATTATAAATCCTGTGTGTTGGGAGTGTGGTTTCTCCCTTGCGGTTTGCTGCAGGACGGTTCACCGAGTGCCTGTAAGTAAAAATAAAATGGCCACCATGAATCTCGGGTCCTCATGGGATCCAAGATGGCCGCCGCATGCGAGGACGCGGCGGGAAGAACTCCTGCGGGTCCGAGAAAGTAAATGCAGCGTTAGAAGCCCTGACAGCCCCAGAGGTTAGTTAGGTTAGCTGGGCAAGGCCCCCCCATGCACAGGGGGTCAGGTTAGTAACAGTCTAAGATAGTGAAAGGGGAGAGCCCAGGGAGCCACCCAAAATTGCTTAGAAGCTGCCAGGCAAAAACAGTATATAGTGGATAAGTGAGAGGCTACAGGTAGTAGTGTACAGGAGTATAGATCAAATATAGGATAGGCAAGAAAACCTGTTGTGACAGAATGAAGTATCAAATCAGTAAAATAGGATTGTATAATACAGTGACAAGCTAAGAAGCATATACTATGACATATACTCTGACCTGTTCCTGCAGGAGGAGCAAAGAAAGAGCAGGAGTTGGGGGCTGCCCTACCTTATATCTGTAATGGCTTTTGGTTTTGATTGGTTAAGGTTTTTTCATTGACTTGTTGCTGCTAGAGTTTTAAGTAAAGAAAGTTAATGCAAAATATGAAGCCTCCTGTCATGTGGTAAAATCACCTATAACCTGTGTTAATCTAGTTTTATGTGATTCCCCATTTTTCAATGAATAGATGTAGCAGTTGACGTCACAAAAAGATGGAATGGGGGAGGGGAAAGAGAAACATTGTTTTTGTCTTTTCACCTATACTTATGTTTAATGACATAAAAAGGCAGAGGTGGTAACAAGGAATGATAGGAAGAAAAAATGGAGACACTCAGTTCCATGATAGAGCATATACTCTCATTGACTGTCATTTTTTTTTCTGATTGTTATTCAACCTCTAGTTTTTCTGTCTGGGAAAGGAAATTTTTTTGATATTTCATGCTCACTTCTATGTATACACATTGAAGATTATATGTGTTGTCTTTATATTTCTGCATCTCTATTGCGGAATTAGATTGGCTTCAATGTTTTGAATCTTTGAAATTGCATTGCCTATTAGACTGTATTCACACTTTATATTACTATGAAAAAGGCTCTGAAAATGAAGATTTGAAAAAAATTACAAAATGAAATTGGGCATTGTCTCTTTAACCTCTTAGGGACAGAGGCAATTGTAAAATTGTTTTGAACCAAAACAAAACCTGGAATTTGAACTATATGTCGGTTCAAAAATAATTTACCTCTCGTGGCATTACATCAGCTAGCGGGGGAGGAGTGTGACCCAGCACGGAGGGACATCAGTGCTGGATTCAGGTAAGTGACTGAAGGGGTTTTAACCCCTTCAGCTGCGCGGGAGGGAGGCGCTGTAGGATTCTACAGTACCAGGGAAATGGCTTTGTTTTCCTGGCACTATAGAATCCCTTTAAGTGCACCCACATTTATTATATATCATTTTGTTCAGGAGAAATAGGGCTTTCATATAACATCATATATTCATGTATGAAAAATAATTTAAAATGAATAAAATCTAAAAAACTGTGAGAAATTAAGAAATGTTGTTCTTTTCCAAGTTCTGCTTGGCATTTTGACAGTGAATGTCATAATACTGTTAGCTTTTACTGCAATAAAATACATTAAAAAAAACTTTTTTTGAGTGATGTCTCAAGAGTATAACCGTACCCAGGGCTGGATTTTCCTATAGGCTAACTAGGCTTTAGCCTAGGGCCTCAAGATCAAGAGGGGCCTACATTCAAATTGTTAGCAAAATTAAAATTACACTATTCTAAAAACAGTGAACACTAAAACACTGAACCGAAAATAAGGAGAAATTCTACGCATATGATATGACCAGTGGCGTACTAAGGGGGGGGGAGGCGGGGGGGGGGGCGGTCGGGCCCCGGGTGCCACTTACTAGGGGGTGCCCAGGGCAGACTGCAATGCCCCTCCTTCCACGATCGCCGAGACCGGCGGTCTGAAACTCCGCAATGTGCAGAGCTGCAGACCATGGATCTCGCGTGCACTGCCCAATCAGAGCGTTGCCGCGGGTTACCACGGCAACGCTCTGATTGAGTCTCGCGAGATCCATGGTCTGCCGCTCTGCGGAGCTGCAGACCGGAAATGAGGGCCACCGGACCACCAGGGCAGGGCTGCCATCAGAAATTTTGGGGCCCCTGACAAAGCACAAGGTCTGGGCCCCCCCTCCCCCGCCCCCTCCCTCCCGGGCCCGCCCACGCCCTACCTAGTCTGCTGACAATGATGCGGGACTGAATGTGGTGTGTATAGTGGAAGTGAATTAGAATGTGTGTAATGGATGTAGTGTTTGTGTGTATTAGATACTGTTTGTGCAGTGAATGCAGAGTGTGTGTTTGTGTAGCGGATGCAGTGTGTATAGTGAACGCAGAGTGTGTTTGAGTAGTGGATGTAGTGTGTGTACAGTGATGTAGTGTGTGTTTGTGTAGTGAATGTAGTGTTTGTATGTACTAGATGAAATGTGTTTAGTGGATGCAGTGTCTGTAGTGGATGTAGTGTGTGTATTAGACACAGTGTCTGTGTATAGTGAATGCAGAGTGTTTCAATTTGTGGTGGATGTAGTGTGTGTACTGTGAATACAGGATGTTTGTGTAGTGGATGCTGTGTGCACAGTTGATGCAGAGTGTATGTTAGTGTAGTGAATGCAGAGTGTGTGCATAGTTTAGTGAATGCAGAGTGTGTGTTAGTGTGTAATAAATGCAGAGTGTGTGTTAGGGTGTAGTGAATGCAGAGTGTGTCATTGTAATGAATGTAGTGTGTGTGTAAATTTGTAGTGAATGCAGAGTGTGTGTTAATGTGTAGTGAATGCAGAGAGTGTGTTAATGTGTAGTGAATGCAGAGAGTGTGTTAATGTGTAGTGAATGCAGAGAGTGTGTTAATGTATAGTGAATGCAGAGAGTGTTAATGCGTAGTGAATGCAGAGAGTGTGTTAATGCGTAGTGAATGCAGAGAGTGTGTTAGTGTAGTGAATGCAGAGAGTGTGTTAGTGTAGTGAATGCAGAGAGTGTGTTAGTGTAGTGAATGCAGAAAGTGTGTTAGTGTAGTGAATGCAGAGAGTGTGTTAATGTGTAGTGAATGCACAGAGTGTGTTAATGTGTAGTGAATGCAGAGAGTGTGTTAATGCGTAGTGAATGCAGAGAGTGTGTTAATGCGTAGTGAATGCAGAGAGTGTGTTAGTGTAGTGAATGCAGAGAGTGTGTTAGTGTAGTGAATGCAGAAAGTGTGTTAGTGTAGTGAATGCAGAGAGTGTGTTAATGTGTAGTGAATACAGAGAGTATGTTAGTGTGTAGCGGATGCAGAGTGTTAATGTGTAGTGAATGCAGAGAGTGTGTTAGTGTGTAGCGGATGCAGAGTGTGTGTTAGTGTAGTGAATGCAGAGTGTGTTAATGTGTAGCGAATGCAGAGAGTGTGTTAGTGTAGTGAATGCAAAAAGTGTGTTAGTGTAGTGAATGCAGAGAGTGTGTTAATGTGTAGTGAATGCAGAGAGTGTGTTAGTGTGTAGCGGATGCAGAGTTTGTGTTAGTGTAGTGAATGCAGAGAGTGTGTTAGTGTGTAGCGGATGCAGAGTGTGTGTTAGTGTAGTGAATGCAGAGTGTTAATGTGTAGTGAATGCAGAGAGTGTGTTAGTGTGTAGCGGATGCAGAGTGTGTGTTAGTGTAGTGAATACAGAGTGTGTTAATGTGTAGCGAATGCAGAGTGTGTGTCAGTATAGTGGATGCAGTGAGTGTGTTAGTGTGTAGTGTATGCAGAGTGCATGTTGTATTAGTGAATGCAGTGTGTGTATTGTATTAGTGTATGCAGTGTGTTTGTTGTGTTAGTGTATGCAGTATGTATGTTGTGTTAGTGTATGCAGTATGTATGTTGTGTTAGTGTATGCAGTGTGTGTGTTAGTGTATGCAGTGTGTGTTGTATTAGTGTATGCAGTGTGTGTTGTATTAGTGTATGCAGTGTGTGTTGTATTAGTGTATGCAGTGTGTGTTGTGTCAGTGTATGCAGTGTGTGTTGTGTCAGTGTATGCAGAGTGTGTTGTGTTGGTGTATGCAGAGTGTGTTGGTGTATGCATAGTGTGTTGTGTTGGTGTATGCATAGTGTTTTGTGTCAGTGTATGCAGAGTGTGTGTTGTGTTAGTGCATGCAGTGTGTGTTGTGTTAGTCTATGCAGAATGTGTTGTGTCAGTGTATGCAGAGTGTGTGTGTGTTGTGTTAGTGTATGTAGTGTGTGTGTGTTGTGTTATTGTATATAGTGTGTGTGTGTGTGTTGTGTCAGTGTATGCAGTGTGTGTGCTGTGTCAGTGTATGTAGTGTGTGTGTGTGTGTTGTGTCAGTGTATGCAGTGTGTGTGTGTGTGTGTTGTGTCAGTGTATGCAATGTGTGTGTGTGTGTGTGTTGTGTCAGTGTATGCAAGGTGTGTGTGTGTGTGTTGTGTCAGTGTATGCAAGGTGTGTGTGTTGTGTCAGTGTATGTAGTGTGTGTGTTGTGTCAGTGTATGTAGTGTGTGTGTGTGTGTGTGTGTTGTGTCAGTGTATGCAGTGTGTGTGTGTGTTGTGTCAGTGTATGCAGTGTGTGTGTGTGTTGTGTCAGTGTATGCAGTGTGTGTGTGTTGTGTCAGAGTATGTAGTGTGTGTGTGCTGTGTCAGTGTATGTAGTGTGTGTGTGTGTTGTGTCAGTGTATGCAGTGTGTGTGCTGTGTCAGTGTGTGTAGTGTGTGTGTGTGTGTGTGTGTGTGTTGTCAGTGTATGCAGTGTGTGTGTGTGTTGTGTCAGTGTATGCAGTGTGTGTGTGTGTTGTGTCAGTGTATGCAGTGTGTGTGTGTTGTGTCAGTGTATGCAGTGTGTGTGTGTTGTGTCAGTGTATGCAGTGTGTGTGTGTGTTGTGTCAGTGTATGCAGTGTGTGTGTGTGTGTTGTGTCAGTGTATGCAGTGTGTGTGTGTGTTGTGTCAGTGTATGCAGTGTGTGTATGTGTGTGTTGTGTCAGTGTATGCAGTGTGTGTGTGATGTGTCAGTGTATGCAGTGTGTGTGTGATGTGTCAGTGTATGCAGTGTGTGTGTGTGTGTTGTGTCAGTGTATGCAGTGTGTGTGTGTGTTGTGTCAGTGTATGCAGTATGTGTGTGTGTTGTGTCAGTGTGTGTGTGTTGTGTCAGTGTATGCAGTGTGTGTGTGTGTGTTGTGTCAGTGTATGCAGTGTGTGTGTGTGTGTTGTGTCAGTGTATGCAGTGTGTGTGTGTGTGTTGTGTCAGTGTATGCAGTGTGTGTGTGTGTGTGTGTGTTGTGTCAGTGTATGCAGTGTGTGTGTGTGTGTGTGTGTGTGTGTGTGTGTTGTGTCAGTGTATGCAGTGTATGTGTGTGTGTGTTGTGTCAGTGTATGCAGTGTGTGTGTGTAAATGTGCTGGGGTGTGGGGGAGGGGGGGGGGCATTTTAACATAATTAAAAAAAAAAAAAATTAAATTGTTTCTCCCCCCTCCCTGCTTACCTGTGTCTAGGGAGGGGGGAGATTCCATCCCTGGTGGTCCGGTGGCATGGTGGGGCCCCCCGGCTTCCTGTTACCGCAGAGGGGGCCCAGGCAGCACACAGCCTCCTCTCTCCTCCAATAACTCTCGCGAGACCCGCGGAGCGTTGCCATGGCAACCGGGTCTCGCGAGAGTTATTAGCAGAAACGAGAAGAAGAGAAGCTGTGTGCTGCCTGGGCCCCCTCTGCGGTAACTGGGAAGCCGGGGGCCCGGGGCTGCACACATAGATAGCGATATTCGCTATCTATGTGTGCAGAGAGGGAAAGTGGGGCCCAGGACTGCCAGAGCAGTCCGGGCCCCCCAGGGCCGCCGGGCCCGTGACAACTGTCACGGTTGTCACCCCCTGATGGCGGCCCTGCACCAGGGACCCCACCGGACCACCAGGCAGCCCCCACTGGACCACCAGGGATTTAAGGTAATTTTTTTAGTCACCCCCCCCCTCTCCTCATCACCCCCCTCCCTCTCACAATCACCCCCCTCTCCTCATCACCCCCTCCCTCTCACAATCACCCCCCCTCTCCTCATCACCCCTCCCTCCTACAATCACCCCCCCTCTCCTCATCACCCCCTCCCTCTTACAATCACCCCCCTCCCTCTTACAATCACCCCCCTTCCTCTCACAATCACCCCCCCTCTCCTCATCACCCCTCCCTCTTACAATCACCCCCCTCTCCTCATCACCCCCCTCCCTCTCACAATGACCCCCCTCTCCTCATCACCCCCCTCACTCTCACAATCACCCCCCCATCTCGACTTTTTTTAAATTTATTATCTGTGCCACATTTTTTATAAAGGTTAGTACCAATCACAACATGTTTCATTAAACATATTGATATATATCACAGTAATGATGTATTTTATTGTCTCTCATGTAATTTACAAACTTAAAAATGGGAGGTGAAAGGGCCTCATAAGTGGAATAGCCTAGGGCCTCTTTTCATCTAAATCCAGCCCTGACTGTACCCCCATGCACGGGATCTATATGGTTATGGAAAGTTATAGGGTCAGATATAGTACTATCTTCTTTTCATTTTTTACATATTAAAATCTGCCAGATTGGTTTGCTGGGCCTATGTTGCCTTTGAGACCATATGGCAGCCCAGAGATGAAAATGATCCCCATCCTGGCATACCTTTTGCAAAAGTAGACAACCCAGGGTATGTAAAATAGGTTATGTCGGGGGGCGGAGCCTGGGCATCATGGCGGCTTGCTGAACCTCGGGTGAGCTCCAGATCTCACCATCCAAATCAGCCTGAAAAAACAGCAGCCAGCCCGCACAAATCACACTACTCTGCTAAGTAATAGTTGCTTAGGCTCAGGGGGAGGCTCTTGAAAATTGGAGAAGCTCACCTGCTGCTTTTCACTAACGGACAGTTGAAACAGCCGATCGCCCTGGACTACGTGGCGCAGCTACAAGTGGAACCTGCCACATACCTGTTCTCCCCCCCTCTGGACCGGTGGGGGATATCCCGGTCCCCACTGAGTTAAAAAATGCCAAACAGCGATCTGCTCGCAGCAACGCGGCCCAGGAGGCAAATCCAGAATGGACGCCGGACGGGAGACACCGTAAGCACTAACAAACAAGGGGGCGCAGGAGTGGCTGGACTCCTTCAATGACAGGTTTAAAGCTATATGTCAGAAATTCTGGTGCCGGCTTGCCAACCAACCTCGGGGGATATCACCCCAAGCCGCCACAGGGCCCTACAAGGACCCTCTTGTAACTAACCTCCCACCCCAGCCAGAGGCTTCTCTGGAGCAGAGCACACGTCTGCCCGCACCTCCTGCAGCACAGCTGGATGGTACTGCTGGACTCCATGCCTGTTCTTCTTCCAAGCTGGGGGCCCAAATGGAGGTAACCCTCCACCGACGTCCATATACCCAGGGGTCTGTCCGGAACCTGGAAGACCCACAGGCCCACGATCCTGATGAAAGGATCAATGGACTTCAGGAAAGGGCTCCCGCAAAGCCCTTGGGCCGAAGACCTCGCTAACCTACATCCTGGCGGCAGGTGACAGTACCCAGTCCACACAGACTTGGAAACTGGAAAGGTGAAGCGAGAGCAGATGCGCCTCATCAATCATGGCATGGGCTGTCTAACTACCTGAAGGGACGACCACACAAGGGAGTCGGCTGAATGCCAAGCTCGCTCAGGGGGATTCTGACAAGCTGAATCTCAGCGATATCTGCAAGACCGACTGCTCAACATGCTTGTGTTTATGTTTCCTTTAGGCCTGTTGCCTCTTATTTTCTTTTCTTTAAATAATGCCTTGACACCACCCTGCCACTAAGTCACCTCCCCCTCAGCGGAGCTCCTTAACGCTGTCAGCGGCCTGCAAGTACTCGCCCTGAGCTAACCTGGCGATCTTACTGGCCTCAGTGGTTTAACCCTATCCACTATATGATACGCTACTAACCTGCACTTTTATCATACCTTAGCATGTTACTTACACTAGTTTTCTTTCTCCTTTTGTAACTCTGGCATATTTTGTTTTATCACATACATCGATCATACTATCAATAAGCTCAGCCTACGTTCCGAATAACTCACAAGTATCTCTCTATAGTAGCATCCTGCCTCGATGTGTGTGAAATGCTTACCATTCAAGTAATTTTTACATGCCATAATATACCTTGTTTAATTAACTCTTGCAAACAAAATCTTTAATGTTTAAACTTTACATCTGTTCATAGTCTTGACGCACCAGTTTAGTGTAATTATCTCTTACTTAATCAAAAAAAATTAGGCAGTCATATCTAGGAGATGTTAAACCATGCTGTGATAACCCAATCTTGTGTATATCTCGTCCATCTCCCTTTCTGTATCACCCAAATCAAATGCCTTAATAAAAGAAAAATTGACAAAATAGGTTATGTCCAGTCTTTTTTTTAGTAACCACTGGATCTGGCACAAAGGGACTTTGGGCTCAATTGTTAGAGCACTCTCTAACGTCAGGAAAGGGTTAAATATCACCCATTGTTTAAAATTAGACACCGTCTCTTTAACTGTCAGTGTCTCTAAGTGTCAGGGCTCATGAATATGACATCACAGTCTAGGCCAGGGATAGGCAACCTTCGGCACTGCAGATGATGTGGACTACCTCCCCCATAATGCTCTTTCACCCTTAATGCTGGCAAAGAATTATGGTAGGTGTAGTCCAAAACATCTGGAGTGCCGAAGGATGCCTATGCCTAGTCTAGGCCTTTAACCCCTTAAGGACCAAACATCTGGAATAAAAGTGAATCATGACATGTCAGACATGTCATGTGTCCTTAAGGGGTTAAAAGGGGCTCTCCCTTGGCTTTTTGCCAGCGCATGTTTTTTTTGTGCTGTTCTTTTGGCTCAGAGTTTGGAGTTTTCTGTGTTCCTGTTTAATTTAATTTAATTCTTTTTTTTAAATTCTTTATTTTGCAGTGCATAGTTAACAGTAAACATTTGTATGAGTACGCCACAACAGCGATTGCATGAGATATAACATTTGTCTGAACGTTTTGCTGCTGGGGTGGGGGTAATCTGTGCACCTTTTTTGTTACTATGGTCTGTGTGGTTATATCGGTCGGTCCCCTATGTCGGGGTGATACGTGCGGATCTGGGCTAACGTCTCGTTAGTGAGTCAGGATCGCCAGGTTGCGACACCGGCATAGGTTGATGCTGGACAGTCTCCTATCCCTTATGGCTATGTTCCGTACTATGGATTATGCGTTTATGTAAGGGCTAGGTGCTAAATGGTTGTCTATGTGTGAGCTAGTTGTCCTTTGGAGCCTGGGAGCGTGTGTGCCTTTGCGGGGCTCTGTTGCTTTGGTTGGGAAGTGGGGCCGTGTGGCACCATTGGGCTAGTACAGCTTGTGTGGGTAGACGCTCAGTGGTTTGCTATGCCCCCTAACCCCGGGGCATTAGGGGGGGGGTGTTTTTGGAGCACCAGCGTAATCCAGTCGCCCATATGGTGCGACTTGGGCCTTATATAGCTGTTTGCGGGGCTGGGTGCCTCGGGTGCAGTGGCGTGTCAGAGGTTTAGCGTTTGTTAAAAAAAAAAAAAAAAAAAATAAAAAAAAAAAACAAACATGTCTAACAGGTAACTTGAATGATAGTAACAGTAACAATTGAAGCTCAATTTAAGGTTCAGGTCGCAGGTTCCGGGTGCTGTGCGCCTGGTCCCGTGGTATGGTCGGAAAGTCCCAATGTGTTCAATAGGGCTGGGCCTTCTTCGATGGTGGTGATTTTGTAATGTTGTTCGCCCTTGGTCACCCATAGGGTTCTCGGGGTCGCCCATCTATATTTGAGTCCCGCCGATTGCAGGGTGGTGGTTATCGGTTGCAGGCTCTTGCGCCATAACAGCGTGTCCCTGCTTAGGTCCTGGAAAAAGGACAGCCTGTGCGTTTCGAAATTATAAGGAGTCATTCCTTTTAAGGCTGTCATGAGGGCCATTTTGTCCGTCATGGTTTGGCAGCGTAAAATAATGTCCCGTGGGGCCGCGTTCGGTGCTTGTTGTGGCTTGGCGATACGATATATGCCGTCAAACGTAAAGTGTTTAGCTTGTTTGTTGGGGATTATTGAGGTCACTAGACGCCTGATAAAGTGGGGTAAGTCCTCTAGTGGTACTGCTTCAGATACCCCTCTAATCTTAACATTCTTCCTCCTTCCCCTGTCATCTATTACATTGACTTGCCTGATAATATTCGCCTGTTCTGTTCGCAGCTGGGCGATATTGGTTTGCATCGATAGTAGGTCCTGGCGCAGATCGTTTACGTCTTGTGCCGTGGTCTGGGCCCGGGCCGTCACCGCGTGCACCTCCGCAGCCAGCCCCTTCAGGTCTGCCTGCCACATTTGTTGGAGGTTATTTTGCAGTCCAGCTAGCATTGCATGTATGTCTTGCTTAGTTGCCGGGGCCGTGTCACCCGTGGTTGGAGTGTGCAGTCTGTCCGTTTCAACCACGGATATGCTGTGCAGAGAGTCCTCATCGTCGGATCTCTCTAGTGTGACTGCTGTGGCAGCTCTGGTCCGTGCAGGTGGGGGATTTTGCAGCATGCTGCCAATGTCTTTTTGTGAGGCACTTACGGTTGGCGTGGGTTTGTGGGACTTCTTCCCCATGTCGTCCGAGAAGTAGGGGTCTGCAGTGGCAAGCTGCGAGCCCGCTCCCAGCCACGATGTGAGCTCCCTGGCGAGGTTCTGGTCACGCGTGCGGTAGGCCCCAGCTCCCTTGGTGCGGCGTTTAGTGCCCGGCGTTTGAAAAAACGGCATCTGCAGGTTCGGCAGGGTGTCAGGGATCCATGCCCGTTTTCCGTTTTCGGCGACGGGCCGCGAGAAAACTGTTATCGCCCGGTATGTGAGCTGGCTGGCCGGAGCTAGCAGAGATGGCGACCGTCTCGGTGCGCTGTTGGCTCCGCCCCCAATTTAATTTATTCTTATTTAGTCTTGTTTAATTTTATTTGTTCTTGACCATTCTTACTTGCTGCCTGCCCTGACTTTTGCTTGACTATCTAATTTCCCGCTACTGAACTGACTACCTGATTTCTGGATCCCTGACTTTGGCTAGTTTCAGTATATGTTTTTTACATTGTTCTGGTATCTTTTTTTTTCTTTCTCATGTTAAGCCCAGCCATGAGTTACTCATCTGTACCTGTTAACCTGGTCTATAGCTGCATTTTGGATCTACAGATTATACCTACCTTTGTGAGGCCTAGACCCTACTGCAATGAGATTCTCGGCAGCTAAGGTATCATTTAGATTAATTTAATTAATCCCTACTTCTAGTGATATTGTAGAGAGCAATCTACGCACATTAAAGGAAAATTCTAAGCACCAACATAACTTAAGTGCACTGTGTGTGTTTTGCTGCTATGTCCAATATGTTTTGTCCACCATTGATATGTGTATAATTTTTTCACAAAAAAGTTTTTCTGACTGGCTTTGGAGTGTATTTATTTTTTGAAAATCTTTATTGATCAAATATTTTTTAAGAGAAGCAGAAAAGGGACAAAAAAAAAGAGAGTGTAGAAAAGAGAGGAGGAGGGGAAGGGGGAGAGAAAAAGAATAAGGTGGACCAGCAATACACACCCATCTCAAGTGCAAACTATAAAATAAACCCTACATAATGTGACCAAATATAAACCTAACCCCCGCTTAAAAAATATCTAAGCCGCATGGAACCCCAAGCTATATACATGAGCCAAAGGTACTACAATTTAGCAGATCTGCTGTATAAAGAGGCAGTGAGTGCTTTCATGCTAGAAATTTTCCCAGCCTTACAAATCCAAAGCTGGAGAATGGGCAAGTGTAGGACATCAAATACACAGAAACAAGAGCCTTCACTGCATTAAAGCGGCACGGTCACGCCGAACTTACTGTATATACTCGAGTATAAGCCGACCCGAATATAAGCCGAGGCCCCTAATTTTACCCCAAAAAACTGGGAAAACGTGTTGACTCGAGTATAAGACTAGGGTGGGAAATGCAGCAGCTACTGGTAAATTTCTAAATAAAATTAGATCCTAAAAAAATTATATTAATTGAATATTTATTTACAGTGTGTGTATATAATGAATGCAGCGTGTGTGTATGAGTGCAGCGTGTGTGTATGAATGTAGTGTTTGTATGAATGCAGTGTGTGTATGAGTGCAGTGTGTGTGTGTTTGTGTTGTAGAGCCTTGGTGGGGGGTCGGCAATTTTATTATTTTTTTATTTATTTTTTTATTATTGTAATAATTTTTTTATTATTTTTTATTTAATTTAATTATTATTTTGTATTATTATATTATATTTTATTTTATTTGCTTGTTAGCTAGCCAGGGAGGGGGGCTCTCACTCCCTGGTGGTCCAGTGGTGTGCACTCTGTAGAAGGGGGCTGTCAGAGAGTTTACTTACCTCCTCTGCAGCTCCTGTCAGCTCCCTTCTCCTCCGCGCCGGTCCGGTCAGCTCCCTCTGCCAGCTCACAGTGTAAGTCTCGTGGACGCACTATGACCCCGCGTCTCTCGCGAGACTTACACTGGGAGCTGACAGAGGTGCTGAACGGACTGGCGCGGAGGAGGAGGGAGCTGACAGGAGCTGCAGGAGAGGTAAGTAAACTCTCTGCCAGCCCCCAGTCTGTATTATGGCAATGTATATTGCCATAATACAGACACTGACTCGAGTATAAGCCGAGTTGGGGGTTTTCAGCACAAAAAATGTGCTGAAAAACTCTGCTTATACTCAAGTATATACGGTACCTTTCCCCAATCTCTTCCACTTCTCTTCCTCTCTCAGAATCTGTTCATAATTTCTTCCTATATGATCTAGTTTTCTTTAAAACATAAGACTAAGTAAGGACTTTGTGGGGGCTACAAAACTAAACAGGGGACCTAGTGTCCTCTTCGGTCCAAACCCATGAGCGGTAGGTGCGGGCCCTAAGTTACAAAAGGGGAGGATCTATTGTCTCCACCCACCAATGTGCGGTAGGTGGGAGCACTGACATAAGAGGGGGGGGGATCTACTGCCTCCCACACCTCCTACCCCCACCCATTGGCGACGGGTGGAGGCTAAATGTAAAAAATGTCCTCCCCAGGTGAGTAGGGGTCCCCAAGCCTCTAGTCACCCGCCCCAATAAAATAAAACCCTACCTACCTCCCTCACTACAAATAGTGAGGGGGGGGGGGGGGGGAGGAAGCAATACGCTAAATACCTAAAAAAAAAATAAAAAAAATCACTTAACATTAGAGGTCTTCTTTTTTTATAAAACCTTAATTTTCAGACCCAAAAAGGCCATAATTCCTGTTGAACTTAAAAAAAAACAAAAAAACCTAACAGAGCATTTAAAAAAAAAAAATGTAATCCATCTTAATAATCCATCTTCACCCAGTGATGGCACCGCGCAGACTGAGCTCCGCAGGGCGGAGAAAGGCTTTTAAGTCAACCAATACGAGTGGCTCTGACAGGAAAATCTTGAGCCTTACCTGTATGTAACAAAATAGGAGACCAGATTCTTGCCATTACAGACACTGTAGGCGCAACCTGTTTTCCTTTGTACAGTCTTACCTCAAGCTGTTAAGGCAATTTGAAACACCTAACACCTAGGATGCTCCTGAGGACGCTCTCCAGCCCTTTCTCTGCTTGGTCACTGTTCTGAGCAGAGAAGGGAATCACTAAGAAGCATTGGGAGTTTGTCTCAGCCTATCACTAGCTGCTAATTGCTAGTACAGTACAATCACCAGCACCCAAAAAACATGCAGCTATCCCAAATCCTTATCCACATAGATTTGGGTATCTGTGACTATACCACACTTATTGATGAAGTGGACATTAAGTAGAAGGTATTAATACAGTATACATTGTGATTAGTACAGTGTACATTTGAAACCTATATAAATTAAACAGACTACACATTGGAGTATTAGCATGTTGTGACACTATTTATTTAGTGTTTTTGTTTGTTTTTCTTTATCGTTGTAAAGCGTAATACCACTCATATATGATTTCATTAATAAATTAACCATAAAAGCAATTCTAAGCACCCCCATTCAGTTAATCGTTTTTCTATTCTTGTACAGAGGCTAAAATACCTCCTTAAAATTGTGTCCTCTCCTTCAACTACAAATTAAAGTTGGTTTAGCAGGTTATTCTTTTATCCCAATTAACCTCCTTAATCAAGTAAATGAAAACAACAAGTATGTTTATATCCCCTGAATATAAACAGAAAAAAAAAAACATGCATTGCTTGTAGAAAAGGTTTTACACTGGTGATACAGATTAAATAATAAATAGTTATTTCCACATTATAGTGCAATACCTTTCTTTTCCTTGGTTTTCTTAAAAGAACCACAATGAGTTTAATAATACAAAAAATGGTGGCATGCAGGCATGTAAGGCATGAACGCACGTGGCAGGTCAAACAGATAAGTCATGCCTAGGAAGAAAATACACTCAAGGCCACACGCTTACATACAACTTTTGGAGTAAGTAATTATTGACTGCTCCAGCAATACCATAAGACATTTGTTCTGTACTCTCTAGTGACTCACCAGTGACATGAGCATCTTCGTGTAATTTTTTTAACTTATAATAAGCAATAAGGCACTCTCAAAGAAAACAAGTTCCCCCAGCAGAGGAAACATGCATCATATGATTTCAGCGTGGAGCACATTCCTAAGTGTGATGTGTTTTTGGTTTCCTCAGGTGCAGGTGTTGCATGTGTCTTCATACAGAAGGAAGCTCAGGACGCGGGGAGGTAGAGGCAGCCTGCAGGCAGAGGACAGTCTGTGTTTTCCAAGTGCCCTTCTCACAGTTATACGGCACATCTGGGAGAGGGTCCTTGGACAACCTACAATAGATGTAGCAATTTACCATCATCAACAAAGGGGCTATGTTAGAAAGGGAAAAAAGTAAAAGATGCAGGACACTGATATATTCAGTGATCCAGTGGTGAGAAAAAAAAATAACCGAATCCATGTAGATATAAAACCAATTGAAATTTGATTTACAATAACATATGAATTGGTGACTAAATGGCTTGGTTTGCAAATATTAATAAGTATTCATGGCACGACACATAATTTCAAGTCCTACAGTTCTAGCCATGTCTTATAAGTTACTCATCACAATATACATGCACGCACAGTACTTCTTTTCCGTAGGGTAGAATGAAAGTCTGTGACTACAGGGCTATACATGTATTTGCACACCTCTACCCAATTCCATGTTACTCAAAACATTTGCCTTCTTTCCTATGTCACAGGTCCACTCATTCCTCATGTAACCAAACCTTCGCAATAACCTTACACTTTGCTCTCCTTACCTTGCCATTTACCCATAGTTCATAAATAATTTTTTCACATTATTATGCTTCCTGTTTCTACTTTTTCCATAATAGGGAGGACACATCTCTGATGTCTAGCAGACTGCAAGGTAAAGCATCGAACTGTGCCTCTTGCAGTTATGATCTGCACAGCTCCTTGCTAATTCTGTAATTATGCAGGGATCTGAGAAGATAAATACTAGCAAAGGTAGAGTTCAATTGACTTTATTAACTTTTTTAACATATTCTGCAGCAAAGCTATACAGTGGGCATATACAACTGCATTTTTTTGACAGAAATAAAGTTGACAGGAGACGGAGAAAGCATGCTTAAATCTTACAATCTGGTATGTGTTACTTTCAACTAACAATAGTTCTATTTCTTGGGCCTCCATGAACAAGAATTTTCTCCACTATAAGAAGGCCACAAAATCAACAGTGGCATGTACTATGTAGCCACCTGTAAAAGTAAAATGGTATTCCAAATGGCATCCAACATTTGCACCATTTACCCCCACCCTCCGCCATATCTCTTGGCCTGCTCAGAATTCCCAAGGCTGTACTACCACTTCCCAATGGCAAGTAACAATGTTGGGCCCTGTTCTACAGTTTTTAGTGCTTGCTCAGTATATCAGTAACAGGGGTTAAGGTTAAAGTCTTGAAATAAATTAATACCTATAGAGCTTTCTACAACAAGCAAGGGAATGTTTTTGACGTTATGTATGTTATGTATGTTTCATTGACCTGCATTCCACACCCATGGAAAGTATGAATTCAACACACACTGCTTGCCTTTACTTACATGTTCTCATATAGCCTTTTGTTTACAGACTTACTTTTTGCCTCTTTGAATAGTTGTATAGCTCTGGGGTTCAAACTTATTTGTGGGTGCTGTTCCACAGCTGGGACACCGTGCACCAAATTCAGATCTGCTCCAAAGTCATTAAGAAGTTTCACAAATTCATGGTCGAATCCATGACGCAAGATAGCCTCTAGCAAACAGGATGGTCCTGATCGTGGAAGGTTCACCAAACACTCAGTGTTCCAGCAGTTATAATCTGGATTAGCACCCGCTTGAAGTAAGAGGAAGAAGCAGGACACATTGTGATATGCTGCACTGATATACAATGGGCTGGAGGCCAGAGACCGAAGTGAACAGCCAGAACCACGAAACAACAGCTGGTGATCAATGTCAACATCAGCACCAAACCTAAGAGGAGGAGAATAGATAAGTATTAACTTGTCTCTATCAAATTAAGTTTCTTAAAAGCCTTATGCAATTATTCATCTCAACAGAGTCTTTATTGAGTGTTTAAGGAATTTTAGAACGGCTATGCCTGTGGAAAGGTTTTTATTTTTTTATGCCTTACAATATAGAGAAGTTTAGGGATTAGAAACACATATGTTTATGCATAATTAGTGATTAGTTTGTCACTTTTTTATCTCATCGCTACTTTAAAAGACATACTCAGCAGCAAAGCAATTTTACCATGTGAAGCAATTTTGTTGTACGCTATGCCACCTCACCTTCTCAAGCAGAGATAGAATACACCTCAAATCACTAAAGATTAATTAGTATATCTCCACCACTACCAAGGTTAACAATAAAAATACAACGAAAGATAAGCAATTGTGAAGAAAAAAAAAAAAAAAAGAGAAGTGAAATGCTGCAGCAGAGCTAGACTCATTGCTCGTAAACACACACAAAAAAATAAAAGTTGCTATAGACATATTGACAGGTTGCAACTATCCAATTACAGAAAATGGTGGCACTTTGAGCCTAACTAGCGTGGCTCAGCACTGTCTGGGCTTTTTGAAACCGTACTAATACTGCTAGAGCCTTAAAATTAGGAATGGGTTGTGAGATAAATCTAAAAGAAAACTATTGCCACCCAGTTCCATGTCCCTTACAAATCACATCTCCATAACAAAACAATACTAAAAATAGTAGAAAACCAGAAAATTTACACCATACTCACCAATATTTTCTTTTCCCGGATATAAGCCATGGCAGCACTACGTATGGGTATAGCTCCTCCCCTTCTGAATTGAACAGGAACCATCTCCTAATTAATTAATAAAAGAGACTTCCTCCCCTGTCCCTTTCAGTCTTAGTTCAAAGCCACGAACAAAAAAAAAATTAGAAAGGGTGGGACCGTAGTGCTGCCATGGCTCATATCTGGGAAAAGAAAATATTGGTGAGTATGGTGTAAATTTTCTGCTTTCCCCGGATATATCCATGGCAGCACTACATAAGCCGAAAGGTACAAGGGAGGGGAAGCTGAAAGGTACAAGGGAGGGGGAAATTCCAAGAAAATCAGTGTTCTATCGAGTGGAACATTTGGGGTTTCAGTATTCATCCATGTCTGGATGCTAAATGGAAATATAAGCAAATATTTCTGTAGATTTAATTTTACAGTAGTAAAATAAAGCAAATTGGGATATTTATTCCAGAGTACCTTACCCAGGCAATAGCATAAAAAAGGATTTACTCAATGTAACGAAAAAAGGTTGTCTTTGCAAAGCTGGTCAATGGACAGATCAACACTCACTGCATTATGCGGATAAAAGCTGGCTTAAACCGACTCAGGCCTCCCAAACAAATCTTGCTAATGCAGAAACAGCTATTCTCTTTCTATGTTCACACACATATAATACAGCTTTTTACTGGAACTATGCAAAACATTTTCTTTTAATATATCCATTACAAACAAACAGACATTGTAGACACTCTATTATGCACACAATGTGTATGGGTACTCACTGAATAAGTTCATGTAAAATATCAGCACGCCCTACACGTGCAGCATTGTACACTGGAGAGCTTCGGTTATGAGGACTGCCATTGGGGTTTGCTCCAGCTTTCAGAAGAACTTGCACACATTCCAAGTGTCCATTTTCTGTCGCTACATACAGAGGCGTTTGTCCTTTAACATCTACGAGCTCCAGTTGTGCCCCGAAGTGGATAAGAAGAGCCACACAGTCCGCATGACCAGCAGTGGCTGCAATTCTCAAGGGAGTGCAGGGCAGCCAACCACTGCACCACACGGCTCGCTCATCTATACACCTGAATAATGAATAATAAAAAAGGTGGTATAGAGAAGAGGGCAAATCGCAAGTTAGCATAAGTGAAAAACTTGTTAAAAATTGAGTGGGACACAAGTTACTAAAAAATAAAAACTCCTTGGTGGACGGTGACGAAGATATTACTTACGATGAACATGCAGTGTCTCTGGTTGCCTGTTATATAACTCTGTTCAAATGTATGACATGTTACTTGGCTTTTGCACAAGCCACTATGCTAATGATCTATTACTATGTCTGCCAAGATGGAAAAATAAAGAATAATAAAAAAAAAAAATAAAAAAAAAATTGAGTCGGACAGAACAATGTGATCTTAAATGTCGTAAGTAGATACAATGAATGAAAAGGTAATGTGGGTATTTTAGCAGTGGGAAAGGAACAAAATATTCTAGGGGTTAAGGGATTACTTATGAGGCATATAAATGTTAAAAAAAGACTGTAGAGCAGAAGAGACGAAAACATGCTAAAATGTAGATCAAAGATAGTTATGGTGACATTTTTTATTTATTTATAAAATATTTTACCAGGAAGGATACATTGATATTTATTGTTTTCAAGTACTATCCACAGATAGTGAAAAAAAGAAAAGTGCAAAAGCATTTTGGGGTAGGACATGATATCTTTGAAAATATCCCTGGGTTAAGATAACAGTGCAAGTACATGATGATGACTTAAACAGGCTATATGTAAGTGTCTTAGGTTTCCCGAGGACGAGATTTAAAAGCAGTCTAAGAAAATATAACTTCTTAATAAGATGAAGAGAAACATATTGCAAGTTTGTAAGAGAATTACAACTTGACAGGTATAAAGGGATATCATATTTGTTTGTGTAAGTCTCTATATTTGAATATGATGAAATATTTAGGTTTGTATGTGGGTTGTAAACCTGTCTCTTTGACTCAGTATCTCCAGAGCCCATTTCTTTTGCCTGGAATTACCGCAGGAAACGCTCATCCTGTAACAGGGTTCTCAGAGTGTCAATGTCTCCCACACAAGCTGCGTTGTGTAAACGTGTGTCCTGGCATTGATCCGAAGGGTGGTCACAGTACTGATCCTGAAGCCAGGCTTTCAGATTGCGTCCTGCAAGAGATAATCACAGGCTGTCATGACAGATAAAAATAGCCCCAAAAGTAAGCAAATCTCCTCAGAAACAAAACAAAATCACATCAATGAATGCAAGCAGTGGGACACGTAACACAGTTTATATGTTATGTCAATGCTTTGTTTATTGTTTTCACAGGTATAAAGATATTTCGATGAGATCATTTACACTTTTAATATCAATACCCTTGGTAAAAAAACAGCATACAGTCACGTGGACTCTAAAAGCATACAAACCAGCTGTGCCAATTACTACTACTAACCATGAGTGCTGCAATTAAGCTATATTGAGTGCAGCACTCAAACCTCACCACCCCAGTTATGCCCAACGAGCATTGTTCATTGGTTCACTGCAGAAATGTTGCTAATAAATGTGAGGTGTGTTGTGGATGCATGGAGTGGTTGCCAAATGGGGTTGTATGACTGATTACAGCACCGGAAACTTTAATTTGGATGCCTCTTCCACTAGAAGAATGTGCCTTTTGTTAGATCACAGGGAAAGGTTTGTAAATTAGGTTCCTTTCTCTTAAACTAAACATCCGGCTTTGTCACACTGGCCTGATGTAAAACCTTACATTTATAAGTGGATATGAAACATGGGGGGTGGTTGCACTCACCTGAACATGCTTAAATGGGATGCTGCTCATTTAAAGTATGTGCAGGTGAGTGCAACCACCCCCCATGTTTCATATACACATATATACACATATATATATATATATATATATATATATATATATATATATATATATATATATATACACACACACATATATATATATTTTGGGAGTCTAGCCAACTCCTTGGTTTTGCACCCCTCCCTGTTACAGGTGCCTCATCACAGGTCCCTATTTAGCCTTGTACTGCAGAGAGCCTCAGATGGAATTTTCCCCCCCAAGTAAGTGAGTTATTCACATAAGAGTAGACATTAGACTGTGAGAGTAGGACCTGCCAAAGATGGGGTACATTGATGTTCTGGCAGGCTTATGCAATTTATGATCATATAATGTAACTAAATTTAAAAAGAAAAAAACCTTTAGAAAAAAACTTAAAAAAAAAAAATCTGTCAACATTGAAGTTGCTGTTTAGTAGATAGGAGAGTGCGCTGGATCTTGAACATTTATAGGTGGGGAGTAATATATATCTACAGACCAGTTGGCTGCCCATCTTTTGAGGTGCTCTGCTCAGCATTCCTTGGGCCCTTTTGATATGCAAATTAATAATAATCCAGAGAGGAATTATGCCTCCTATGATATATATATTCAGAATGAGGAGGGTAATCTCTACAAAAGAAGACTAAACATGACCAGCGTACAAAGGACTTAATAGTAATTAAGGTGATGATCTAATAAATGAGAGGTAGTGTTAGTTCTGATAGTAATTAAGGTGATGATATAATAAATGAGATGTAGTGTTGGCTCTGATAGTAATTAAGGTGATATAATAAATGAGATGTAGTGTTGGCTCTGATAGTAATTAAGGTGATGATATAATAAATGAGAGGTAGTGTTGGTTCTGATAGTAATTAAGGTGATGATATAATAAATGAGAGGTAGTGCTAGTTCTGATAGTAATTAAGGTGATGATATAATAAATGAGAGGTAGTGTTGGTTCTGATAGTAATTAAGGTGATATAATTAATGAGAGGTAGTGTTGGTTCTGATAGTAATTAAGGTGATGATATAATAAATGAGAGGTAGTGCTAGTTCTGATAGTAATTAAGGTGATGATATAATAAATGAGAGGTAGTGTTGGTTCTGATAGTAATTAAGGTGATGATATAATAAATGAGAGGTAGTGCTGGTTCTGATAGTAATTAAGGTGATGATATAATAAATGAGAGGTAGTGCTAGTTCTGATAGTAATTAAGGTGATGATATAATAAATGAGAGGTAGTGTTGGTTCTGATAGTAATTAAGGTGATATAATTAATGAGAGGTAGTGTTGGTTCTGATAGTAATTAAGGTGATGATATAATAAATGAGAGGTAGTGCTAGTTCTGATAGTAATTAAGGTGATGATATAATAAATGAGAGGTAGTGTTGGTTCTGATAGTAATTAAGGTGATGATATAATAAATGAGAGGTAGTGTTGGTTCTGATAGTAATTAAGGTGATATAATTAATGAGAGGTAGTGCTGGTTCTGATAGTAATTAAGGTGATGATATAATAAATGAGAGATTGTTGGTTCTGATAGTAATTAAGGTGATGATATGATAAATGAGAGGGAGTGTTGGCTGTGATAGTAATTAAGGTGATGATATAATAAATGAGAGGGAGTGTTGGTTCTGATAGTAATTAAGGTGATGATATAATAAATGAGAGGTAGTGTTGGTTCTGATAGTAATTAAGGTGATATAATAAATGAGAGGTAGTGTTGGCTCTGATAGTAATTAAGGCGATGATATAATAAATGAAAGGTAGTGTTGGTTCTGATAGTAATTAAGGTGATGATATAATAAATGAGAGGTAGTGCTGGTTCTGATAGTAATTAAGGTGATATAATAAATGAGAGCTAGTGTTGGTTCTGATAGTAATTAAGGTGATATAATAAATGAGAGCTAGTGTTGGCTCTGATAGTAATTAAGGTGATGATATAATAAATGAAAGGTAGTGTTGGTTCTGATAGTAATTAAGGTGATGATATAATAAATGAGAGGGAGTGTTGGTTCTGATAGTAATTAAGGTGATGATATAATAAATGAGAGGGAGTGCTGGTTCAGATAGTAATTAAGGTGATGATATAATAAATGAGAGCTAGTGTTGGTTCAGATAGTAATTAAGGTGATGATATAATAAATGAGAGGGAGTGTTGGTTCTGATAGTAATTAAGGTGATGATATAATAAATGAGAGGTAGTGCTGGTTCTGATAGTAATTAAGGTGATGATATAATAAATGAGAGGGAGTGTTGGTTCTGATAGTAATTAAGGTGATGATATAATAAATGAGAGGTAGTGCTGGTTCTGATAGTAATTAAGGTGATGATATAATAAATGAGAGGTAGTGTTGGCTCTGATAGTAATTAAGGTGATATAATAAATGAGAGCTAGTGTTGGTTCTGATAGTAATTAAGGTGATGATATAATAAATGAGAGGTAGTGCTGGTTCTTTTTTGTCAATCTTTATTTTATTAAAGGCATACAAGATGGGGTACAGAAGAGATATTGGGGGAAATGTACGGTTGTTTCACAGTATAGGGTTGATACATTAGTCAGCAAGAGTATATTACATTTCCAGTATCGCAATGCCTTTTGTTTTTTGTTTTATGGTTGTTAAGCTTTAGTTTGAAAATACATGCTAGGAATTGTTGTTATCAACTGAAGCTAGAGACAAGAACAGTGTGGACGCATTAGCAGTATAAGTATGCATATAACTAATATAATATAATATATAAGCTCACGTTTGCTGAAGGCGGTATATGCAGGTCTCGTGTGGAGCTTATAAGGAAAAAATGTGTAAAACACGCAAGGTTTACGCCAGGTATAGACTGAGGCTTAAAATATGAGTAATATTAGCAGTGTGGACAGTAAAGGCACGGGACTCAGCTGTGTGAGATGAACATTGCATGGCTTACGTATCTGGCATTGATCATTAGGGATAGTCTACCAAAGGAAATGAAACATGCTTGCATTGAGATCAACAAGGTAGTAAAGCATCGACCCTGATAGACTTAGTAAGAACAGGCTCTGTTTGTTACACCCATGGAGCATCTGCATCAGTAATTTAGACATCAGTACAAGGCTCAACACCATCAGGTTAATAGCATGGGGAAAAGATTGGAGGATGGAGCTGAAGTTGTTAACAGTATTAGGACTGATAGAGTACTGAGAGGAGAGTGCAGCAGGGTGTTAGTTAAGGGTGCGGAGACAGCCAGCAATAAACGTATAGAGTCTGCTTTGCCCCAGCCAATACAATCCCTGCCCGCCGAACCCAGAGGTTTTGAGGCCAGCATAGTGATTAAAGTAATACATGCAACTAGGGATGTCCCAGCTGGTAACAGTTACGATTCTGAGGCCCAAGTCCCAGCCATGCTAAGTTATATGGCAATAGCCAGTGAGTCCGTTACTGTCCAAGTCTGCACTCATCTCACTCCGCCGGGTGTTGCGCTGTACCTCGGGGTGAGTGTCGCTTGATGTTTAGCCGGGTTGTCGACCAGCACCATGCACCTGATCATCCCGGTGTCGTGGCGACTCTGCGTCCGGGGCCGCCGTTCTTCGGCCTTGGTGGGGGCTCATGTGCGATCGCCATTGGTCCCATCAACAGGACCGTGGGCCCAGGGTTCCGTCGGTTGCCGGCTTTCCCCCGGGGGGTATGGCGCGCTGTGGAGGGGAACCTCCCGGTGAGCTCCCAGCTCAGAAGAAGGATGAGCGGTCTCTTCCGCCGCGCCGTCCACGTGGGTGGTGCTTCGTGCCGGGTTACCAGCGCCATGCCTCCAAAGTGTCTCCTTACTCGGGTGTTGCCGCAAGGCATGAGTCGCTTGGCTCGTGTTGCCGTCGGGTCAGATGGTGTCCGGAGATTGCCATGGGCTCTGCGGTGCAGTTCCCGCGCACCTGACATCCGCCATCTTGGGTTTGGGCCCGATGGTCCGGTGGAGTCTCCGGGTGTGACACTGGGGCATGGACCGGGATCACCCCCCCGGGTCCGGCGTGTTCCATGCTCGAGTCAGGCTCCGTTGGGCAGGATAGTGGAGCGGCGGCCGTCCACTCCACTCACCGCCAGGTTGGCCTTCCGCCTGGTACAGCAGGGGCCTCTCCTCCGAGGGACTAGAACTCAAGGAGCAAGCCTCTCCTCAGCTCCGGTAGCCTGTATGCATCGAGGGTCGTGGATGGTAACCGTTTATTCCCCCAAGAAACTCCATTCATAGGCTTAACGGGTCATATTGTGCGGGAGCCGATCTGTCTTGCGACCGCTCGGCGGCCCGGCCCCGCCCCCCGGTAGTGCTGGTTCTGATAGTAATTAAGGTGATATAATAAATGAGAGCTAGTGTTGGTTCTGATAGTAATTAAGGTGATGATATAATAAATGAGAGGGAGTGTTGGTTCTGATAGTAATTAAGGTGATATAATAAATGAGAGCTAGTGTTGGTTCTGATAGTAATTAAGGTGATGATATGATAAATGAGAGGTAGTGCTGGTTCTGATAGTAATTAAGGTGATGATATGATAAATGAGAGGTAGTGCTGGTTCTGATAGTAATTAAGGTGATATAATAAATGAGAGCTAGTGTTGGCTCTGATAGTAATTAAGGTGATGATATAATAAATGAGAGGTAGTGCTGGTTCTGATAGTAATTAAGGTGATGATATGATAAATGAGAGGTAGTGCTGGTTCTGATAGTAATTAAGGTGATATAATAAATGAGAGCTAGTGTTGGTTCTGATAGTAATTAAGGTGATATAATAAATGAGAGCTAGTGTTGGTTCTGATAGTAATTAAGGTGATGATATAATAAATGAGAGGGAGTGTTGGTTCTGATAGTAATTAAGGTGATATAATAAATGAGAGCTAGTGTTGGTTCTGATAGTAATTAAGGTGATGATATAATAAATGAGAGGTAGTGCTGGTTCTGATAGTAATTAAGGTGATGATATGATAAATGAGAGGTAGTGCTGGTTATGATAGTAATTAAGGTGATATAATAAATGAGAGCTAGTGTTGGTTCTGATAGTAATTAAGGTGATGATATAATAAATGAGAGGTAGTGCTGGTTCTGATAGTAATTAAGGTGGTGATATAATAAATGAGAGGTAGTGTTGGTTCTGATAGTAATTAAGGTGATATAATAAATGAGGGGTAGTGTTGGCTCTGATAGTAATTAAGGTGATATAATAAATGAGAGCTAGTGTTGGTTCTGATAGTAATTAAGGTGATGATATAATTAATGAGAGGTAGTGCTGGTTCTGATAGTAATTAAGGTGATATAATAAATGAGAGGGAGTGTTGGTTCTGATAGTAATTAAGGTGGTAATATAAAAATGAGAGAGTGTTGGTTCTGATAGTAATTTAGGTGATGATATGATAAATGAGAGCTAGTGTTGGTTCTGATAGTAATTAAGGTGATGATATAATAAATGAGAGGTAGTGTTGGCTCTGATAGTAATTAAGGTGATGATATAATAAATGAGAGGTAGTGTTGGTTCTGATAGTAATTAAGGTGATGATATAATAAATGAGAGGTAGTGTTGGCTCTGATAGTAATTTTTTTTTTTTTTTTTTATTCTTTATTTAGTCGTGCGCATTTTAAACAGGCGCACCCCTCCTGCCACAACAGCAGAGTGGTGCGATAAAACAGGCATACATTTGTGTAACATAGGTAAAGATCGTGTAACAATATTATTTTCTATCGGTGATACCGCACGTATTTTGATGTATCTACAGCATGTGATAAGACATGTCAAAGGGTAATTGGATGTCATTCAAGTTAACTTGAGCATGTCAGTACTCATGGAAGGTGTTTAAGCTTCGGATTACGGGTCTGAGACTAGGATTGGAGTCACAGTGAGTTTGTGTCATTGTGTCGTTGGTGGTCCAGTCCCCTGCTACTAGCTGTCAATGTGTTGGTTGTACCCCTTACCAAGGGGGTCTACGGGGGGGGGGGGGGGGGTTGTGATCTCGTGATTGGCTGGTCAGTGGGTGATGCCGAAGCAGGTCCGGGCGCCCTTATGGGGGATCCCAGGTAGTTTGGGCAGTTCAGGTAAGGTCCCTTGTCACCTAGGGTGGGGGTGGGACTTGCAATACTTTGTGCAACATACAGGCTTGTAAATATGACGTCTAAATTATAAACATGGAAACAAAACAAAACAAAGCAAGGCAAAACAGTCACGTTTTTGTTATCAAGTGGCCGGGCGGTGGGTCAGGCCAGATCTGGAAGCCGAGGGAGCACTGGCATCGGGTTCCTCCCGTCCCTCCGATACTTGTGTGTCTGCGGTTGTCAGTCCCAGCATTTCCAGGAAGGATGAGGCTTCTGTGATCGAGGTCAGTGTATGGGTAGTCCCGTTGTGGGTTGACAGTAGTGAGCCCGGTGCTCCCCACCTGTAGGTTATGTTGGCGGCTCGTAATCGTTGGGTCACTGTGTGGAGTGATCGGCGCCACTGTAGGGTGGCCCTTGTTAAGTCCTGGTAAAAGGAAAGATTTGAGTCCTCAAAAGATAGTGGGGTCTTGCCCCGCAGTGCCGCCATGATTTGTCCTTTTTCAGAGGAGGATGTGCATCGCAGGATAACGTCCCTGGCGGTTTGTGGTGATGTTCGTGGGGGACCTGCGACCCTGTATATTCCGTCGATTACCAATTTGCGGGCTGTCGCTGGAGGTAAAATAGTTGCTAGTAATCGCCTTATGTAATGCGGCAGCTCTTCCGCAGTGACCTTGATAGGGATGCCTCTTACTTTTATGTTGTTGCGTCTGTGGCTGTTTTCGAGGGCATTTAGGTGTAGGGCCATATTATGGTGTGATTTCTGGAGCTCTTGTACCGAGTCTTGTATATGAGTCAGGTTGGTTGAGACTTCTGCCACGTCAGTCTCCATGGCCTGTACTTTGTCTTTTGTGCTTTGTAGGTCTGCCGTGAGTCCTGCCAATTCTTTTGAGAGAATTTTGTGGAAGTCGTGTAAAAGGATTTGCAGGTCATGCTTAGTCGCTGGTGGCGATCCCTCTGGGGGTGCTGGTGGTGCTGTACAAAGGCTGCCACCCTCTGCTTGCTCAGCCTGTCCTGTGTGTGTTGGGGAGGGCTGGCGTTCCTCTAAGGCCTGTTTGGGCCTAGTGGGCCGCTGGAGCATGGCCCCGATATCTCTCCCTTCCATCTGGGTTCCAGCTTTCTGGGAACGTCGTCCCATGGCAGGCATATGAGTCCCTGGGTTGGGAGAGGATCCAATGTTCGGGCTGTGTAAGATGCCTTGGTAGGCTCCGCCGAAGAGCGCCTCCAGGGCGGGCAGGGTATGTGTGGGGTAGGCCCCGGATTTGCGTTTCCGCTTCGGTACCGTCTTTTTCGCCAAGAAGGGCATCTATCGATGCAGTGCACCTTCCTGAGTTGAGGTATGTGACTTTGGTGATGGAGTTTGAGTCGGTACTCCTGATTTAGACGAGATTGTAGAGTCGAGATCAGAGCCGTCAGAAATGGCGTCTGAGCAGCTCGGTAGTTGGCTCCGCCCCCTCTGATAGTAATTAAGGTGATGATATAATAAATGAGAGGTAGTGCTGGTTCTGATAGTAATTAAGGTGATGATATAATAAATGAGAGGGAGTGTTGGTTCTGATAGTAATTAAGGTGATGATATGATAAATGAGAGGGAGTGTTGGCTGTGATAGTAATTATGGTGGTGATATAATAAATGAGAGGTAGTGTTGGTTGTGATAGTAATTAAGGTGATATAATAAATGAGAGGTAGTGTTGGTTCTGATAGTAATTAAGGTGATGATATAATAAATGAGAGGTAGTGCTAGTTCTGATAGTAATTAAGGTGATATAATAAATGAGAGGTAGTGTTGGTTCTGATAGTAATTAAGGTGATGATATAATAAATGAGAGGTAGTGTTGGTTCTGATAGTAATTAAGGTGATGATATAATAAATGAGAGGTAGTGTTGGTTCTGATAGTAATTAAGGTGATGATATAATAAATGAGAGGTAGTGTTGGCTCTGATAGTAATTAAGGTGATGATATAATAAATGAGAGGTAGTGCTGGTTCTGATAGTAATTAAGGTGATATAATAAATGAGAGGGAGTGTTGGTTCTGATAGTAATTAAGGTGATGATATAATAAATGAGAGGTAGTGTTGGCTCTGATAGTAATTAAGGTGGTGATATAATAAATGAGAGGTAGTGTTGGTTCTGATAGTAATTAAGGTGGTAATATAAAAATGAGAGAGTGTTGGTTCTGATAGTAATTAAGGTGATGATATGATAAATGAGAGCTAGTGTTGGTTCTGATAGTAATTAAGGTGATGATATAATAAATGAGAGGTAGTGTTGTCTCTTAGTAATTAAGGTGATGATATAATAAATGAGAGGTAGTGTTGGTTCTGATAGTAATTAAGGTGATATAATAAATGAGAGGTAGTGTTGGCTCTGATAGTAATTAAGGTGATGATATAATAAATGAGAGGTAGTGTTGGTTCTGATAGTAATTAAGGTGATGATATAATAAATGAGAGGTAGTGTTGGTTCTGATAGTAATTAAGGTAATGATATAATAAATGAGAGGTAGTGCTAGTTCTGATAGTAATTAAGGTAATGATATAATAAATGAGAGGTAGTGCTAGTTCTGATAGTAATTAAGGTGATATAATAAATGAGAGGTAGTGTTGGTTCTGATAGTAATTAAGGTGATGATATAATAAATGAGAGGTAGTGTTGGTTCTGATAGTAATTAAGGTGATGATATAATAAATGAGAGGTAGTGTTGGTTCTGATAGTAATTAAGGTGATGATATAATAAATGAGAGGTAGTGTTGGTTCTGATAGTAATTAAGGTGATGATATAATAAATGAGAGGTAGTGTTGGCTCTGATAGTAATTAAGGTGATGATATAATAAATGAGAGGTAGTGCTGGTTCTGATAGTAATTAAGGTGATATAATAAATGAGAGGGAGTGTTGGCTCTGATAGTAATTAAGGTGATGATATAATAAATGAGAGGTAGTGTTGGCTCTGATAGTAATTAAGGTGGTGATATAATAAATGAGAGGTAGTGTTGGTTCTGATAGTAATTAAGGTGGTAATATAAAAATGAGAGAGTGTTGGTTCTGATAGTAATTAAGGTGATGATATGATAAATGAGAGCTAGTGTTGGTTCTGATAGTAATTAAGGTGATGATATAATAAATGAGAGGTAGTGTTGGCTCTGATAGTAATTAAGGTGATGATATAATAAATGAGAGGTAGTGTTGGTTCTGATAGTAATTAAGGTGATATAATAAATGAGAGGTAGTGTTGGCTCTGATAGTAATTAAGGTGATGATATAATAAATGAGAGGTAGTGTTGGCTCTGATAGTAATTAAGGTGATGATATAATAAATGAGAGGTAGTGTTGGTTCTGATAGTAATTAAGGTGATATAATAAATGAGAGGTAGTGCTAGTTCTGATAGTAATTAATGTGATGATATAATAAATGAGAGGTAGTGTTGGTTCTGATAGTAATTAAGGTAATGATATAATAAATGAGGTAGTGCTAGTTCTGATAGTAATTAAGGTGATATAATAAATGAGAGGTAGTGTTGGTTCTGATAGTAATTAAGGTGATGATATAATAAATGAGAGGTAGTGTTGGTTCTGATAGTAATTAAGGTAATGATATAATAAATGAGGTAGTGCTAGTTCTGATAGTAATTAAGGTGATATAATAAATGAGAGGTAGTGTTGGTTCTGATAGTAATTAAGGTGATGATATAATAAATGAGAGGTAGTGTTGGTTCTGATAGTAATTAAGGTGATGATATAATAAATGAGGTAGTGCTGGTTCTGATAGTAATTAAGGTGATATAATAAATGAGAGGTAGTGCTAGTTCTGATAGTAATTAAGGTGATATAATAAATGAGAGGTAGTGTTGGTTCTGATAGTAATTAAGGTGATGATATAATAAATGAGAGCTAGTGTTGGTTCTGATAGTAATTAAGGTATTGATATAATAAATGAGAGGTAGTGCTGGTTCTGATAGTAATTAAGGTGATGATATGATAAATGAGAGGGAGTGTTGGTTCTGATAGTAATTAAGGTGGTGATATAATAAATGAGAGGTAGTGCTGGTTCTGATAGTAATTAAGGTGATGATATAATAAATGAGAGGTAGTGTTGGTTCTGATAGTAATTAAGGTGATGATATAATAAATGAGAGGGAGTGTTGGTTCTGATAGTAATTAAGGTGATGATCTAATAAATGAGAGGTAGTGTTGGTTCTGATAGTAATTAAGGTGATGATATAATAAATGAGACGTAGTGTTGGTTCTGATAGTAATTAAGGTGGTGATATAATAAATGAGAGGTAGTGCTAGTTCTGATAGTAATTAAGGTGATGATATAATAAATGAGAGGTAGTGCTAGTTCTGATAGTAATTAAGGTGATGATATAATAAATGAGAGGGAGTGTTGGTTCTGATAGTAATTAAGGTGATGCTATAATAAATGAGAGGGAGTGTTGGTTCTGATAGTAATTAAGGTGATGCTATAGCAGGGCTGTTAGACAGGTTACAGTAGCAATGCAGCGTTTGGTAAAGCCATAATAATAACCAAGCAGCACTGTGACCTGTTACCTGCCCTCATGACGTCACTAGTACCCCCTCTCCGGGTGGTCTCAGGACCTTCCTCCATTAGTCTATGGCCGCGTCCACGAAACCCTGATAGGCCTTTTTACTTACAGCAGAAGCCCCGCCCACTCCAAACATTTCATTGGACAGTCTCGGCGTCACTCCTTGGCTAGCAGATGACGTCAGGAGTGTGGGCGTGGTTTGAGGAGAGAGGTGAGTCCCTCAGTTAAAGACACAGAGCACACTGTGGTCTTCCTCATTGACTGTCATCTACTCTCCATGTCAGTCAACTCAAGGGATAAAGTCATAATAAGGGATAAGCTACTCCACCATAGGGAGAGGAGGGGAGCCTGACAGGCTGCTCTGAAAGCAAAGCAATGGGCTGCAGGGAGATGTTTACAAGTTGGAGAAGTGGGGCAGTCACTATGGAAACCAAAGTAAAGTCCCTGCTGATTGCTCCACTCTTAGAAATTTGCTCTTAAATTGTTCTTTACACATGGTGGCGAAAAAAAAATAAAAGATTAAGAAATAGAAAGATCACTTTTCCATAGCACTTCCATTTACTTTGTCTCCATATTGTACGGTGAATTGTATAGAAGTAACAAGTGAATTAATTGCTAGCTTTAGGACTTGTGACGAAAGCACCTTCATCACTGGGATTCGGAGAGGCCTGCTTGCCATGTATTATGTATTGCCCTTTAAACACTGTATTTGGGCATATTGGATTTTTACATACTGTTTCTGCCCCTTTAAATTATATGGGAACAGCTTTGCACCTTTGAAAGGGCACTTCGGATGCAGCCGAAGTAGTCAAAGTGGCCGCCATTCGACATACGAACATGTGGCTGCGGTCATTTTAATTCAGCCAAACGCGGTCAGCAGTGTTTTGCCGTCGAGTTCATGGAACTAAAATCAGATAATTGACGGCATGAAAACCGCTAAAGTTTTATCTTCTCCAGACTTCGACTCATTCGACTATTCGAATGCCACATTAATACTGGATATTTGCACGAACAGCACTATTACACTATTCACTATTCTAAAAACAGTGAACACTAAAACACTGAACCGAAAATAAGGAGTAATTCTACAAATATGATATGACCAGTGGCATCCCAAAGGGGTGCGGACCGCCCCGGATGCCACTTACTAGGGGGGTGCCCGGGGCAGACTGCAATGCCCCTCCTGCCGCGATTGCCGAGACCGGCGGTCTGCAGCTCCGCAATGTGCAGAGCTGCAGACCATGGATCTCGCGTGCACTGCCCAATCAGAGCGTTGCCGCGGATTACCACGGCAACGCTCTTATTGGGTCTCGCGAGATCCATGGTGTGCAGCTCTGCGGAGCTGCAGACCGGAAATGAGGGCCACCGGACCACCAGGGACCCCACCGGACCACCAGAGATTTAAGGTAATTTTTTTAGTCACCCCCCTCTCCTCATCACCCCCCTCCCTGTCACAATCACCCCCCCCCCCTTCTCCTCATCTCGACTTTTTTTTAATTTATTATCCATGCCACATTTTTTTATAAAGGTTAGTACCAATCACAACATGTTTCATTTAACATATTGATATATATCCCAGTAATGATGTATTTTATTGTCTCTCATGTAATTTACAAACTTAAAAATGGGAGGTGAAAGGGCCTCATAAGTGGAATAGCCTAGGGCCTCTTTTCATCTAAATCCGGCCCTGCCTACCAGCACAACTACAGTGTATAATCGACATTCATAAACAAATTAATATTGGCGCTGTGGGAGTGCCCTAAGCCATTATGTACGTATATGGTGGTTCTGTCCTACATTAGCCCAGTTTTGGTCTGTAATCCAGAAAATTATTACTAATGTTGTAGCACGATTTGTCTATCAAAATGTATAAAAGCTCCTTATTGAGACAATCCCATATTCCTTTTCATTGAAGGAGGTTGTGCTCTGCTACCATTTGCCAAAGGCTCGGCAAGGTGGAGGAAATCCAATCGATGGAACTTTTTGCAACATCCTCCAGAGGTAGCTTGAAGAAAACTGCACAATTATGGTATGCTTAGGATAGGTTTCTGGAATCTAAGCACTTTTGTGCCTTAGGGTTGTCTAATCCCAGAACCAAGTGTATACTGTGTCCTAATTTGCATGGAGGCCTCTATTTACTAAATCTCTAAGCGGATTTAGGGTTTTTGTGGTCGGGTCTACAACTTTCTTTTGGCTTACTAAGATATTTTTGATCATGGTTATAAGTATGTAGAATTTGCTGGAATTTTGTTTGTGTATTTTTTTTACATGCATTTTGCACTTTAGTAGTTTATTTTGTAAATTTGATGTGTGCTACTTTTGATAAAATTATTATTTTTTTTAAAATAACAATATTGTGCTCAGCTATATTTCCCACATTCAGATTGACCCTCTTCAGATACCCTTGTCAACTGTTTGTGGAAATACACAATAAATAACCTACGTTAAATCAAAATACTGTATTCCTCCATAGGAAAAAAACACTAATCATCTCAATCCACAAGACATAAGGAGATAACCGCCAAATTACTTCAAATACTCCCTACAGCTTCTAATCAAGAAATGCACTTTAAGAGAGGCTTGGCTTGAGCAGCACCAAGAGCAGTCGCATGTCCGCAGAGCTCCGGTACCACTACACGATAATCGGCAGATGTAGCGGACTGGACCCTGCACCAGAGTCTGCCCCAGTTTCCTGGAGGGGACTGCTTGCTCGCCTCCTGCCCAGTGATTATGGTCCCGGGAAGATGGGACCCTTTAAAGAACTGCATTTGGACATATTGTACTGTGCTGGCCTTTTGACAACAGTGAAGGGAAATACTGAAACTTTTTGGACACTTCCTCTTCCCCTCCCCCGGATCCATTGTTCTCCAGCAGGGTGTTGTCCCAGGGACACTGCCAGACTCTTGTGAAACTGGCTTGGGCCGGAAACGTAACGTTTGGAGCTACAAATGGAGGGTAAAGCTAGTATGCGTACAGCGGCCCTATCTTCAAAGGGACTAACTTTCGGCAAAACAAGCATGGCGCTCAATTGCACTGAGGCAAAGTTTGACGAGATGCTGAAGGAGCGACTGGCTTACTTCGGACCCAACCGAGGAAATTGTGCAATTCTCGAGGAATCTACTGATCGAGTTCCTGCTGCGCATAGCAGAACAGGACAATAGGAAGGCTCGGGGTGGGTTACCCACGCCCCAGCAACCGGATACAGTTCAGGGAGAGAAGCGTGTTGTCCTTCCTCCCCAGCGGCAGTGTGTGTTGCAGGGAGCTGAAGGTGCCGTCCTTCCTCCCCAGCGACAGAGTGTGTTACAGGGAGCTGAAGGTGTCATCCTTCCTCCCCAGCAGCAGGGCAATATATTGAAAGGGGAGACAGTTGTAACCCCTCTTCAACAGCAGACGAGTATGGAAGGCTCTGGAGATAATTGGCTGGCCGAAGTAAGGCAGCGAGTGGCCCAGTATAGGGATGATGTACCCATGGAGACACGCCGGGTGATCTGGAACCAGGTCATGGCCGAGCGAAACACAAGGCTGGGCCGAGAATTCCAGCTGGCGAAAAAGAGAGTGTCAGGGAGAGGAGCCTGTGACCCCCTCTCCCCAGCGGCTGAAAGTGTGTAAGGGAGAGGAGTTTGTTACCCCCTCTCTCCAGCGGCAGCGTAGCCCACCAAGGGCAGACACTAAGCCCCAAAACAGCGCAGATGGGACCGTGGTCTCTGGGCCCAAGCTACAGGGAGTACGGAGGGTCAACCCTGCTCCCCAGCGGCTGGAAGTGTGTAAAGGAGAGGGGTTTGTTACCCCCTATCCCCAGCGGCAGCATAAACCACCAAGGGGAGACACTAAGCCCCTCACCAGCGCAGATGGGACCGTGGTCTCTGCGCCCAGGCTACAGAGAGTACAGCCGGTCAGCCCTGCTCCCCAGCGGCTGGAAGTGTGTAAGGGAGAGGAGTTTGTTACCCCCTCTCCCTAGCGGCAGCCTAGCCCACCAAGGGGAGACACTAAGCCCCTTACCAGCGCAGATGGGGCCGTGGTCTCTGCGCCCAAGCTACAGGGAGTACGAATGGTCAGCCCGGCTCCCCAGCGGCTGGAAGTGTGTAAGGGAGAGGAGTTTGTTACCCCCTCTCCCCAGCGGCAGCCTGGCCCACCAAGGGGAGACAGTAAATCCCACAACAGGGCAGATGGGACCGTAGTCTCTGCACCTGCACCACTGGAGATATGGACAGTCTGTCCTGGTCCCCAACAACAGGACAATGTATTGGAAGAGGAGGCAGTGTGTTTTCCCCTACTACAAGAAAGGACGTCGCAGGGAGAGGAGCCGGTTACCCCTTCTCCCCAGCAACCGCTTTGTCCAACCAGGAGAGAGAGCACCCTGGTTACTTTTCCACCAGACTATGGATTTCCAACTGGGCACATGTGGCAGGAGAACACTGGGACAGCTACAAAGGGTGAGAAAGGCCGACCGAATATCAGAGCCCCAGACCGATTGAAGGTCTGGAGCCTGGATAGTCTCTTTTTGGTAAAGGGGAGAAATGTAGCGGACTGGACCCTGCACCATAGTCTGCCCCAGTTTCCTGGAGGGGACTGCTTGCTCGCCTCCTGCCCAGTGATTATGGTCCCGGGAAGATGGGACCCTTTAAAGAACTGCATTTGGACATTTTGTACTTTATTGTACTGTGCTGGCCTTTTAACAACTTTTTGGACACTTCCTCTTCCCCTCCCCCGGATCCATTGTTCTCCAGCAGGGTGTTGTCCCAGGGACACTGCCAGACTCTTGAGAACTGGTTTGGGCCGGAAAGCCATACTGGCAGTGGGTTTTAAAAATACTTTTGCTTACTTTTGAACCCCTGGTCTGATTCGTGCCATTTTTTAATATGTTGTTCCCCTGAATGGATTGATTATGAAAATGTATGTTTTATGTTTGTGACATGTATATTTTAGAAGTTATAAATATTGTGTAAAAACTGTATTCCTCTGCCTGTGATAATGAGATTAACCATTGTGTTCAGTAATCGTATCACAGGCAGAGTGGAGGAGTTTGTGTGGGAGTGCCTGTGTGTATTGTACGGATTGATTGGTTGTTCTGTAAAACCCTGTGGGCTCTACTGTGTTTTGGGGATTGGGAATAAAAGAGGCTGTATGGGCCAGAACAGGGAGTTCCTGTTTGAACCCTCAAAGTGAAGTGTCGTCTCATTCTTGGGGGAGGATTTATTGTATGCTGTTCCAGTTTGACTGCTAGGAGTGTAAACCTATTCGTATGGTTTCCTATTCAACTGTCAGCGTTCATATGCTTGAGAGGATTTATATGCTTCTTCGGTTCGGTGATTGTGGTGTCTGCCAGAGTGCTTGGAGTCCTCAGGAAACGCTAGGAGCATCCTTTAACGGAGGCACCCAGTCGGGGTGCCAGGCGATTCGTTACAGCAGATTACCCCACTCATACAATGGTAGCTCAACCCCATCGGTGCCTCTGATACTCGGACAGCATGGGAAAGAAGGCAAATAAGCTCAAAACCCTCTCTATGGAGGGCAGCAGGACTATCGGAGACCTCCTCCAGGCGAGGCCTAGGCCAAAGATGGCATTGTGGAGGAACTACTGGACACTAGATCCTATACAGGGAGCTGATCACCCAGAGAAACCACTACAGTCTGAAGACAGAGGGGCTGCAACCAAAGGTGACATCATGGACCTGATGGTTCACATATGCACCTTCTTCCATGCCGGCCTGGCGGTGGTACAGGAAGAACTGACAGCTGTCAGACAGGGTAAAAGCAACAGAGAAAGAGGTGTCCTCCCTCACCACCATGCAGATGCAGCGGAGCAGATCAGACTCCTGCAGGCCTCACATGAGGCTATACAGGCCTGAATGGACACTGTGGATAATGCAAGTCGGCGCAAAAAAACCCTGCAAAATCAGAGGCATTTTAGAGTCTATCTTCGACGGTGAACTACCCCCACTTCCTCCGTCTCCTCTCTCACATCTTACCTCATCAACAATCCAAGAGCCTACAGATGGAGGGCGCTCACAGGCTCCCCAAATCCACCTGGTGCCGGCAGCAGCCTCCCGGGATGTCCTGCTCCGTTTCCAATCATTCAATGACAAGCAGTCAGTCATGGAGGCAATACGTTCCAATGTCCCCTTTAAGTTTGAAAACCTGCAACATCGCCTCCACGGCGCCTAGCTCAGTTGAAAGTTTCCCAAGCTGAGATGTTCAACCATTAACTTTTTATTTTTTGTTTGCATTGAATGTTATATTTTCATTTAGAGCAAATTCTAGGCTTCACACACCTACCCACAGAATTTCAGTCCTTCACGGCGTAGTGTGTTACCAATTGTTTTCTTGGTGACTATGGTCCAGCTGCCTTGAGATCATTAACAAGATCCTCCTGTGTAGTTCTGGGCTGATTCATCACTGTTCTCATGATCATTAAAACTCCACTAGGTGAGATCTTGCATGGAGCACCAGACTGACAGTTATTTTGTTTTTCTTCCATTTGCAAATAATCGCATCAACTATTGTCACCTTCTCACCAAGCAGCTGCTGGTCGATGGTCTTGTAGCCCATTCCAGCCTTGCGTAGGTCTACAATCTTGTCCCTGACATCCTTGGACAGCTCTTTGGTCTTGGCCATGGTGGAGAGTTTGGAATCTGATTGATTGCTTCTGTGGACAGGTGTCTTTTATACAGGTAACAAGCTGAGATTAGGAGCACTACTTTTAAGAGAGTGCTCCTAATCTCAGCTTGTTACCTGTATAAAAGACACCTGGAAGCCAGAAATCTTACTGATTGATAGGGGATCAAATACTTATTTCACTTATTGTTAACTAAAAGTATGCTAACAAAAAAAAAATGTTTGTTACTTGGCAACTATATATTGACTCCTTAGATAAAGATACACAATCTGGGGGGGGAAAAAACGATTTTGAGTTTGACTGGTACTTGACCAGGGTGATTGTGTATTGCCTTGTAATGTAGATTTCAAGGAACAGAAAACCTCAAGCTGGTCGCCCCTAAGGTAGCGCTAAATCCATGCCTAAATAGCCGAAACACATAAAAGAGCATTTTTTTTGTTGTGTTTAATTTTAACTTAATGTTTTGTCTGTTGTACTTTCTTATTTTTCTATATTCTGTATATGTTATCAGTCTAAAACATAATGAACAATGTGATACCTACAAAGCTTGCTATGTGTAATGGTGTAATGCAATATTCATAACCGTCTTATTTATGGATATCAGATACTTGACAATAAAAAATAAAACAAAAAAAACTTTGAAACTAGATTGTCAGTTCCACAGGAAACAGAATCCTTTACTCCTCCTAGATTTGTCAGATTTTGTATTGTCTCTCTTAGATGTTTTATACCTTTGCCTTTTTACGCATCCACTTTAACAGCAAAGCAACTAAAGCTCACATCATGTCTACGTAGATAAACTATTCATAATAATATGCCTGCAGCTACAGTCTGTCCTGGTCCCCAACAACAGGACAATGTATTGGAAGAGGAGGCAGTGTGTTTTCCCCTACTACAAGAAAGGACGTCGCAGGGAGAGGAGCCGGTTACCCCTTCTCCCCAGCAACCGCTTTGTCCAACCAGGAGAGAGAGCACCCTGGTTACTTTTCCACCAGACTATGGATTTCCAACTGGGCACATGTGGCAGGAGAACACTGGGACAGCTACAAAGGGTGAGAAAGGCCGACCGAATATCAGAGCCCCAGACCGATTGAAGGTCTGGAGCCTGGATAGTCTCTTTTTGGTAAAGGGGAGAAATGTAGCGGACTGGACCCTGCACCATAGTCTGCCCCAGTTTCCTGGAGGGGACTGCTTGCTCGCCTCCTGCCCAGTGATTATGGTCCCGGGAAGATGGGACCCTTTAAAGAACTGCATTTGGACATTTTGTACTTTATTGTACTGTGCTGGCCTTTTAACAACTTTTTGGACACTTCCTCTTCCCCTCCCCCGGATCCATTGTTCTCCAGCAGGGTGTTGTCCCAGGGACACTGCCAGACTCTTGAGAACTGGTTTGGGCCGGAAAGCCATACTGGCAGTGGGTTTTAAAAATACTTTTGCTTACTTTTGAACCCCTGGTCTGATTCGTGCCATTTTTTAATATGTTGTTCCCCTGAATGGATTGATTATGAAAATGTATGTTTTATGTTTGTGACATGTATATTTTAGAAGTTATAAATATTGTGTAAAAACGGTATTCCTCTGCCTGTGATAATGAGATTAACCATTGTGTTCAGTAATCGTATCACAGGCAGAGTGGAGGAGTTTGTGTGGGAGTGCCTGTGTGTATTGTACGGATTGATTGGTTGTTCTGTAAAACCCTGTGGGCTCTACTGTGTTTTGGGGATTGGGAATAAAAGAGGCTGTATGGGCCAGAACAGGGAGTTCCTGTTTGAACCCTCAAAGTGAAGTGTCGTCTCATTCTTGGGGGAGGATTTATTGTATGCTGTTCCAGTTTGACTGCTAGGAGTGTAAACCTATTCGTATGGTTTCCTATTCAACTGTCAGCGTTCATATGCTTGAGAGGATTTATATGCTTCTTCGGTTCGGTGATTGTGGTGTCTGCCAGAGTGCTTGGAGTCCTCAGGAAACGCTAGGAGCATCCTTTAACGGAGGCACCCAGTCGGGGTGCCAGGCGATTCGTTACAGCAGATTACCCCACTCATACAATGGTAGCTCAACCCCATCGGTGCCTCTGATACTCGGACAGCATGGGAAAGAAGGCAAATAAGCTCAAAACCCTCTCTATGGAGGGCAGCAGGACTATCGGAGACCTCCTCCAGGCGAGGCCTAGGCCAAAGATGGCATTGTGGAGGAACTACTGGACACTAGATCCTATACAGGGAGCTGATCACCCAGAGAAACCACTACAGTCTGAAGACAGAGGGGCTGCAACCAAAGGTGACATCATGGACCTGATGGTTCACATATGCACCTTCTTCCATGCCGGCCTGGCGGTGGTACAGGAAGAACTGACAGCTGTCAGACAGGGTAAAAGCAACAGAGAAAGAGGTGTCCTCCCTCACCACCATGCAGATGCAGCGGAGCAGATCAGACTCCTGCAGGCCTCACATGAGGCTATACAGGCCTGAATGGACACTGTGGATAATGCAAGTCGGCGCAAAAAAACCCTGCAAAATCAGAGGCATTTTAGAGTCTATCTTCGACGGTGAACTACCCCCACTTCCTCCGTCTCCTCTCTCACATCTTACCTCATCAACAATCCAAGAGCCTACAGATGGAGGGCGCTCACAGGCTCCCCAAATCCACCTGGTGCCGGCAGCAGCCTCCCGGGATGTCCTGCTCCGTTTCCAATCATTCAATGACAAGCAGTCAGTCATGGAGGCAATACGTTCCAATGTCCCCTTTAAGTTTGAAAACCTGCAACATCGCCTCCACGGCGCCTAGCTCAGTTGAAAGTTTCCCAAGCTGAGATGTTCAACCATTAACTTTTTATTTTTTGTTTGCATTGAATGTTATATTTTCATTTAGAGCAAATTCTAGGCTTCACACACCTACCCACAGAATTTCAGTCCTTCACGGCGTAGTGTGTTACCAATTGTTTTCTTGGTGACTATGGTCCAGCTGCCTTGAGATCATTAACAAGATCCTCCTGTGTAGTTCTGGGCTGATTCATCACTGTTCTCATGATCATTAAAACTCCACTAGGTGAGATCTTGCATGGAGCACCAGACTGACAGTTATTTTGTTTTTCTTCCATTTGCAAATAATCGCATCAACTATTGTCACCTTCTCACCAAGCAGCTGCTGGTCGATGGTCTTGTAGCCCATTCCAGCCTTGCGTAGGTCTACAATCTTGTCCCTGACATCCTTGGACAGCTCTTTGGTCTTGGCCATGGTGGAGAGTTTGGAATCTGATTGATTGCTTCTGTGGACAGGTGTCTTTTATACAGGTAACAAGCTGAGATTAGGAGCACTACTTTTAAGAGAGTGCTCCTAATCTCAGCTTGTTACCTGTATAAAAGACACCTGGAAGCCAGAAATCTTACTGATTGATAGGGGATCAAATACTTATTTCACTTATTGTTAACTAAAAGTATGCTAACAAAAAAAAAATGTTTGTTACTTGGCAACTATATATTGACTCCTTAGATAAAGATACACAATCTGGGGGGGGAAAAAACGATTTTGAGTTTGACTGGTACTTGACCAGGGTGATTGTGTATTGCCTTGTAATGTAGATTTCAAGGAACAGAAAACCTCAAGCTGGTCGCCCCTAAGGTAGCGCTAAATCCATGCCTAAATAGCCGAAACACATAAAAGAGCATTTTTTTTGTTGTGTTTAATTTTAACTTAATGTTTTGTCTGTTGTACTTTCTTATTTTTCTATATTCTGTATATGTTATCAGTCTAAAACATAATGAACAATGTGATACCTACAAAGCTTGCTATGTGTAATGGTGTAATGCAATATTCATAACCGTCTTATTTATGGATATCAGATACTTGACAATAAAAAATAAAACAAAAAAAACTTTGAAACTAGATTGTCAGTTCCACAGGAAACAGAATCCTTTACTCCTCCTAGATTTGTCAGATTTTGTATTGTCTCTCTTAGATGTTTTATACCTTTGCCTTTTTACGCATCCACTTTAACAGCAAAGCAACTAAAGCTCACATCATGTCTACGTAGATAAACTATTCATAATAATATGCCTGCAGCTACATGTTCGAAGTGGAGCACGTATCTTAAAATGCATATCGGGTGCAACAGTTTTAATTGATACTTAATTCTAATCATCACATAGCAGGTGTCTCACCCAACTGGCCAAGAATAAGGGGGGGGGGGGGGGGGGGGGGGGAGGGGGAGAAAAGATAGTAATCAGTATTCCTATACATCGTCTTCAGTAACAATTGCTGGGTATGTTGCATAGCATGTTTACTAGTATTTGGTTGAATCTTGAAAATTAGTATATATAAATATTGCTGGCTAATGTGGTATTATTTTGTCTCTATGTAATTATTTGTGGATTATCAGTAAAAGATCAGAGTGTGGAAATTACTGAGAAGTAGTAATTTAATTTGCTCTTTTTGCAAGTGATATGTGGTGTTGGTTTATTTACTGAAAGGATTATCCTTGGTTTTAAGTATCATTGTAGGCTAATGTTATAACCATTCATGATAGAATGCACCAGAATTGGTGATTTATACTTTATATTACCTGAATTCTTAAACATACATTCAAACTTTGTATTAACAAATATTTTTTATAATAGTATGTTATTTGTATAATAAATATAATTTGGGGGAGGGTGGAGCTTAGCTACTGAGCTGAACGGTCGCATGGCACTCGAGCTCCTGCAGTTTCAGGCCCAAATCTGCTCATTTGGCACACCTAATCATAAATTTCCCCAATTGCCGACACTACCGGGGACAAAGCAACAAGATGGGTCGCAAGACAAAGAAGCCCAGACCGGACAAGCCGAGACAGGGGCCAAACATTGCCGTGCTCCTGCGGCAGACACATTAGGCAAGTGGGACCAAGATGGCCGCCTACCCGGAGACCTACTCGGAGCAATCTGATTAATTCTCCTCGCGGGAAGAGGCGGCTGACTTACCCCCGGTGCAGATGTCAGTGCCGGTTAACCAGAAAGCTGATACCTCGCCGGTAACGACGGCAGTTCTGAAGTCGCTGTTTGATGACCTGCAAAAGACCATCCAGTCAGACGTGGCCTCGCTCCGCACAGACATCCACGGCCTGACAGGACGAATCGGAACTCTGGAGTCAGCCTCAAGCGTCTGCACTGATCAAATTACCTCGCTACAACAAGCGATCCTGGGCCTTTAACTACAAAATGGGTCATATGAGCGCCGGTTTGCGGCACTAGAAGATGCATGCCGTGCCAAAAACCTGAAAGTCCGGGGCATCCCGGAGAAAACCACAGAGGCCGAACTACCGCATGTATAGATGCTTGCTGGTGGCCCTGCTCTCACCCAAGCAGGTTAACTCAGTACAGCTGGACGGCTTCTTCAGAGCCCCAAAGCTGGCCAAAGCACCCAGCACGGCACCTAGATATCATTCTAAAATTCCAGCAACACAAAGATAAAGCAGCAGTCATAGCGGCGGTCAGTGACTGCTCACCCGATCAATTTGAAGCGACGGACCTAACGTTTTATGCAGATCTTACAGGGGGCACACTCGCCTGGCGGAGATTGCTTACAATACAAGTGGCAACTGGCTCGCCAGTTGCTGATCCTGCACAGAGAAACCAAACACATCGTACGTGACATCCAAGAAGCAGCAGCCTTATTACCCACTCATGGAATACCAGTGGACTCTTCGCCCTGCAGTGATCCATGGAGCAACAACATCGACCCACCAATGGAACCCAGAGTGGCTCCCTTGTACCACGCGGACCCAAATGAGACCACACGGTGAAGGCAACCACCTGAAACACACAGCCACACACCAGAGACTCTGTTGACTCAATTACTAAGCAGTTCTACTAGTTATGTTTTGTTACAGTGCCTTTAGTACCCCTATGAAAAGACAATCCTTCGACCATGTCTTTTCTCTCCCCCCGTCTGAATCCAGTTTATCCTAGCCCACACGCACTGCACTACCACAGCCAGGCGTAATACTTTTACAGCACAAAGAGCATTCCTTTATTTAGGAAGTGACCAAACAAATTCCACACAGGCAACGGTACAGCTCAGTAGGCACGACATGGGTCCGTAGTATTCACATACCGACCACCTCATATCCCCACATGGGCCAACATTAGGAATCCTCTACTAATAGCCCACCGGGAACACAAAGCAAGCCATCTTTGCCTTAGAGACGGGGCATTATGGTGACCAGAGGCTATCACACAAGGCCCGTCACTTTAGAGCACACACCTGCGCATATAACACACCTACTCTTGCAAGGCACTTCGACTATAGTGCCGAGCTTCCTTATTGTTTAGCCCCTCAGGCCAATATAACTAGCTAGGCTCTGAAATGTTACCATCTTGCCTGACTGCCGAGATACTGCTCGACATATAGTGTGCGCTTACCATATCGTCCTCTGTTACTCGCCCACTTCCTCTCCCTAAATAAAAGAGGTTAGAATACTCCTAACGTGACTTACAACCCAGTGGATATGTGTCCGTACCCATGTGCTTACATCTTTTGTCTTGTAATACCTTGTTTATCCTTATATTATGTTTTCATTGTTATAACGAAAAAAAAGAAAAAAAAACACCAGTGCAGCTATCTAAATATTTGCTGATCTTATGACATTTTTATGACACTCTGACATTATTTGAACTGAATTGTTGAGAAATGTAACGTAAATGTTCAAGCACTTCTTTATGATACGCTCTGCACTACAAAAATAAATAATACTATATATATATATATATATATATATATATATATATATATATATATATAAATATATATACATACATAGTAGTTTTGAAAAGCACTCCAAGGACTTCATATAGGTGAAAATAAACTTAGCTTTATTCTGCAACAACCAAAGGTGATCGACGTTTCAGTCCTACAGCAGGACTTTCATCAGGCTCACCTATATGAAGTCCTTGGAGTGCTTTTCAAAACTACTATGTGTATAATTGATGCCGACAAGCACCGGGCCACATAATTTTGACTATACTGGAGTGCAAGCTTTTGGACATTGTTTTATTTATATATATATATATATATATATATATATATATATATATATATATATATATATAAAATGTGTTTAGGTTAATCACTTGGATAAATAACTATTGAGGTAAGTAGTATATACATAGCTGCCATTTTTTTTCTTGCCGCTATATTTATACGAGTTTTGTAAAAACACTCATAATACCTGACACAGGACAGTTTGTTTCATGGATGAGTGTGATGTTCACAAACAATTGATTCTGGAATACATCCTCTCAAACCTAGACAAGCAGCCGCACAGACAAGCGATTGCTTCATTGTTGAAAACCATCACCAGGATGGGGTAAATTGTAAGTGAACAAAACTAAAATCATAGATACTTTTCTGAAGCACCTCCACTCTTCAGTTTCGTCTATATATTATTGGGTATATTAACAAAATTAACAGAGGGATTGTATATTTAGACCAAAACTGTTGAAAAATTAAGAGTTGTAATCTTTCCAAACTGGCTTATTGTGGTCATCAACATCACTCCTTTCCCAGTAGTTGTAAATATATTGGTGCCATATAAAAAGGTCCATATTCCATAGTTTTGCCAGAATAAATGTGTTAGAGAGACCTTTAAACAAGATAGCCAAATACAGTCTTACTTATAAAATCCGGAAATGACTCGCCGACAGCCTAAATATATATTTTTTCATTTTACATTATATTTTATAGAAAATACAATTTGCTAGAATATAATATTCCAAGTTTTACAAAAATGCTCGCACAAACATGTGATTTACATGTATATAAATAATTTGTACATAACATACAAAACCTACAGTGCCTACGTCTTATTCTTGGGATGTCACATGTGCAATATAGGTGATCATCAAACGAAGGGAACAGGTTTTGTATGAATAAGGGATGAATTATTCTAAGGCTCTGTATGTTTTCCAAAAAAATATATGAGTTAATGGTGTACCTGCCTGCAGCACAGAAAAGGACAAAGGTTGTTACTATCATGGGGTATGGTCACAAAATTTAACTAAAATCAAAATAAAGTCTTCAGTACCTAAGAAATGGCTTTTTGTTGAGAAAGTGCTTAAGTGTTACTTGTTTAAGGACCATGAAAAGAAACAGGCATACGAAGCAACTGTGCAGAAAGAAGAGCAAGTTGTGAAAAACGTTTTTCCTCAAATGTATTACGCTGGGGGAAATGCGTACTTAACGCAGCACACAACATTAAGAATTGGGGATCCTGTAGTTGCAATAGAAAACAAAAAATGCTTTTTTTTAGAAGGAACTCATCACATGACTTTACAGTTCTGATTGAGAAACAACGAATAAGTGAAACACGCTGCACACCAGCTGAACCAAGTTCAATAACAGTTTGCGGGAGGAACAGTGCTTTCTTAGGATGGTACAGCAATGCTCTGAACCATCTTTTTTATTTTTTCTTCATTGCGTAGGAGGTTTCCTTTTACCGTGCAGATTTTATCCTCCTGTTCTTTAATCAGTAGCTCAAGCTCCGCTAGCTTTGCTTTCAGAGGCTCAACGGCTGTATCAGTGACACTAAGAAGAAAAATCATAGTCATATATAATGATCTTAGAGGCAACAATACATTAGACAGTCCCACACAGTTATTTCAATATTAACTAGATCATTACATACAGTGATAAAACAAAAAAAAAAACACTGTAAACTTATTTTAGAATGGAAAAGAATAATGTGCTATACAAAATGCACAGAAATTGAGAAATGAGGTTTGACTCAAAAGAAGAAAAATCTTATGTACATGTTAGAACGTTAGAATATATTGTAATCCTATTTTTACTATCACAATACACGACTATATTTAAAAATAGTGGTGATCAAGTCAGGTAATGTACAGTAGAGGTACAGCACAACTCCCATTTGCCTGTACAAGTACTTGTATGATGTGCATCCACTTCTATTACTGGCTCCTTCAAAGTGTTTCATGAAAGTATTCCTGCTGGAGTTAAATCTACCACAGAAAGTATCACTTTACTCAGTTGATCCACTGAAAAGGTGCGAGTGTGAGGACTGGTTGAAAGCCGCAGTCTACAGTTTTTAGGATTCCCAACCAGGACAATCAGTTCAGTGCAGACAAAAATAATGCTGACATTAAATATACAGCCCTTATGCTTTAATTTCTGGTCCTAAAGGACATCCTGGTCACCCTGCCAAGGCATTGTTGTCCAGGCATCTTACATCTACTTGAAACACTGTGGGCACTTTTGTTTTTCATGAGCTGCATTATTCTCTCCTTATGGTCTATTCATACACAATTACCTCTAATTTTTAGACAAAACAAACCTTAATTGAAGCAGAAATAAATATTGCTACCTTCTTACATATTATCTGTGTACATGGGTTTACAGCAATGTATTTTATTTACCTATCTACTTATTTTCTATACAAAAATATAAAGAAAAATTAAAAACACACCAACAAACAATACATACAAATATTTTTAGCAAGCGAATATTTAACTTTCCTATTATTTTGGAATTCTTGTGTTTTCCAACAATGCTTAGAAAGGCGTTATGCAAGCTTATACAAATATGGTAATATTACAATCAAAGGGATTGGCTAAAATATCTGGAGGACTTCATTGGAATTTAAGCAAATGGGTAAAACTGGCACCACATGCTTTCAGTTGTGTATTCCCTCATCATGTTGGGAATTGAAAGTGAATTTTAATTTTTTGGGGCAAGATCGGTAAACTGTAAAAATAAGTGATTATAATTACAATTTTGGCCATAAAATTACATTCTCGTTCAATCCCTGACAATTCCCACTTTAGAGAATAACTTGGTATTGTTATGCTAGTAGCAGCTAATGATACCTTTGCTCTCTGAGAAGCTCTTCTGCGTGTTGACGATTTTCTTTCCTCCAAACCTGCAGCTCATTCTGCATAGTGTCCATATCCTCCTGAATGTAGTCCATGATTTTACCCAATGGTAGGGCACTACGACACAATGTCTGAATGGAACTACGCAGCTTCTCAATTTCCTTCACCACCAAGTCTTTCTCCTTTTTTCTTCCAGCATCTGACAGCAAAATCTTATCCTGAAGAATAATGAAAGACTTGTAAAAGGATACTCCAATTTAAAGGTGAATGCCAACGTGTTTGTGGGTTTTTGTTTTATTTTTAAATATTGTTTGGATTCTTGTATTGTGATACATGCAAGTAAATTACCTATTTTAGCAAAAAGTAATTGATGGCCCTCACTGTAGACAGTTTATTGGGTGGACAAGTTATTATTAAGATATGAAAAGTCATTCAATATAGGGAGAAGAAAGTGTGTGAATATTTTATGTATACACATTTATTTTTAATGCTTCGAATACTTAGGCCGCATGTTAGTGCAGTGACTAGATTATACATTGACCAGTGGAGGAAGGACTAACAGAACCTTTATGGCTTCTCCACAGACATATAGCAGTTTGTATATAGTCAAGTGTAGTGTAAAGGAGACTAGCCGACATACAGGATTTCACAGATTATACATTCCTATTCTACAATAGTCTTCGGATTAGCACAGTGTCTGATATATACCCAAAAAAATTGATAAGAGAGAGCACACTACAAGAAACCTTTATACAGCGATCATCACATGGTTTTGCAGCTGCTCAAGGTATGGCCTGTATGTTTCTGTAATCTTCAAATATGTGTAGGCCCAGCTGGTTGGCTAGCAAGACTGTTGCACATGCTCACTGGCTAGTTCCACGGCACTTACATTATTTGCTGCATCGGGCCGTGTCTCATAATCCTTCTTGGTCTCCAAGATTTTATTGACAAGACTGCCTGTAAAAGTAAAAGGACAAGATACTCTGGGAAACATAACATGAAAATAAATGTATTTCTCTGTTTGCTTCAAATAACAGGTTTGACACTTTTCTTTGCTTTGTGTATAACTGCATGAATCTAGACTGGTCTGCAATTCCACTGAATAAGGGCATATTTTTGTTTTGAAAATGGGTTAAAACATTCTAAATAATTACCGTATATACTCGTGTATAAGCCGACCCGAATATAAGCCGAGGCCCCTAATTTTATCCCAAAAAACTGGGAAAACTTATTGACTCGAGTATAAGACTAGGGTGGGAAATGCAGCAGCTACTGGTAAATTTCTAAATAAAATTAGATCCTAAAAAAAATATATTAATTGAATATTTATTTACAGTGTGTGTATAATGAATGCAGTGTGTGCGTATGTGTGTGTGTATGAGTGCAGCGTGTGTGTATGAGTGCAGTGTGTGTGTGCATGAGTGCAGTGTGTGTGTGCATGAGTGCAGTGTGTGTGTGTGCATGAGTGCAGTGTGTGTGTGCATGAGTGCAGTGTGTGTGTGCATGAGTGCAGTGTGTGTGTGCATGAGTGCAGTGTGTGTGTGCATGAGTGCAGTGTGTGTGTGCATGAGTGCAGTGTGTGTGTGCATGAGTGCAGTGTGTGTGTGCATGAGTGCAGTGTGTGTGTGCAGGGCCGGTGCAAGGATATTTGCCGCCGTAGGCAAAACATTTTTTGCCGCCCCCTCCCCCCCCATATGTCCTGACTTCCCCTCCTCCTCCCTCAGTGGTCCTTCACTCCCCCCCCCCCCCCGTGTTCCTTCACTCCCCCCCCCCCCCCCCCCGTGTTCCTTCACTCCCCCCCCCCAGTGGTCCTGACTCACCCCTCCCCTAGTGGTCCTTACCCTCCCCTCCCCTAGTGGTCCTTACTTCCCCCTCCCCTCCCATAGTGGTCCTTATCCCACCCCCTCCCTCTCATAGTGGTCCTTATCCCCCTTCTCCCTCCCATAGTGGTCCTTATCCCCCTTCTCCCTCCCATAGTGGTCCTTATCCCCCCCCATCCCTCCCATAGTGGTCCATATACCCCCCCCCCCTCCCTCCCATAATGGTCCTTATACCCCCCCTCCCTCCCATAGTGGTCCTTATCCCACCCCCTCCCATAGTGGTCCTTATACCCCCCCTCCCTCCCATAGTGGTCCTTATACCCCCCCTCCCTCCCATAGTGGTCCTTATACCCCCCTCCCTCCCATAGTGGTCCTTATACCCCCCCTCCCTCCCATAGTGGTCCTTATACCCCCCTCCCTCCCATAGTGGTCCTTATCCCCCCTCCCTCCCTCCCATAGTGGTCCTTATACCCCCCTCCCTCCCATAGTGGTCCTTATACCCCCCTCCCTCCCATAGTGGTCCTTATACCCCCCCCTCCCTCCCATAGTGGTCCTTATACCCCCCCTCCCTCCCATAGTGGTCCTTATCCCCCCCCCCCTCCCATAGTGGTCCTTATCCCCCCCCCCCCTCCCTCCCATAGTGGTCCTTATACCCCCCCTCCCTCCCATAGCGGTCCTTATACCCCCCTCCCTCCCATAGTGGTCCTTATACCCCCCTCCCTCCCATAGTGGTCCTTAACCCACCCCCTCCCTCCCATAGTGGTCCTTAACCCACCCCCTCCCTCCCATAGTGGTCCTTAACCCACCCCCTCCCTCCCATAGTGGTCCTTATACCCCCCCTCCCTCCCATAGTGGTCCTTATACCCCCCCTCCCTCCCATAGTGGTCCTTATACCCCCCCTCCCTCCCATAGTGGTCCTTATACCCCCCCTCCCTCCCATAGTGGTCCTTATACCCCCCTCCCTCCCATAGTGGTCCTTATCCCCCCTCCCTCCCTCCCATAGTGGTCCTTATACCCCCCTCCCTCCCATAGTGGTCCTTATACCCCCCTCCCTCCCATAGTGGTCCTTATACCCCCCCCTCCCTCCCATAGTGGTCCTTATACCCCCCCTCCCTCCCATAGTGGTCCTTATCCCCCCCCCCTCCCTCCCATAGTGGTCCTTATCCCCCCCCCCTCCCTCCCATAGTGGTCCTTAACCCCCCCCCCCCTAGTGGTCCTTATACCCCCCCTCCCTCCCATAGCGGTCCTTATACCCCCCTCCCTCCCATAGTGGTCCTTATACCCCCCTCCCTCCCATAGTGGTCCTTAACCCACCCCCTCCCTCCCATAGTGGTCCTTAACCCACCCCCTCCCTCCCATAGTGGTCCTTAACCCACCCCCTCCCTCCCATAGTGGTCCTTATACCCACCCCCTCCCTCCCATAGTGGTCCTTATACCCCCCCCCCCCTCCCATAGTGGTCCTTATACCCCCCCCCCCTCCCATAGTGGTCCTTATACCCCCCCCCCCCTCCCATAGTGGTCCTTATACCCCTTTTTTTTATTATTAATTTTTTTTTAATTATTTTATTTCTTATTTTATTTATTTATTTATTTTTCGTCCCCCCTCCCTGCTTGATATATGGCAGGGAGGGGGGCTCTCCTTCCCTGGTGGTCCAGTGGCAGTTCAGTGGGGGGGAGAGGGGGGCTGGCAGAGCTGTAACTTACCTGTCCTGCAGCTCCTGTCAGCTCTCTCCTCCTCTGCGCCGTCCGTTCTGCTCTTCTGTCAGCTCCCAGTGTAAATCTCGCGAGAGCCGCGGCTCTCGCGAGACTTACACTGGGAGCTGACCGAGGTGCTGAACGGACGGCGCGGAGGAGGAGAGAGCTGACAGGAGCTGCAGGACAGGTAAGTACAGCTCTGCCAGCCCCCCTCTCCCCCCAGTCTGTATTATGGCAATGCAAATTGCCATAATACAGACTCTGACTCGAGTATAAGCCGAGTTGGGGTTTTTCAGCCCAAAAAATGGGCTGAAAAACTCTGCTTATACTCGAGTATATACGGTACTGGGAGAATGTTATTCTGTACACAAGATGTATTGATATGGACTTCAGAGCTTTATTAAATAAACCTGCACACACTAAAGTAGTAGATATCTTGAATTTTAGACTTGAACTATATAAGCTATTAGGAAATACATTTACTGTAACGCATTGGTATATGCAAAAGCTTTCATCCAACAAACATTTGAAATCCTTTATACTAAACAGAACGTGACATTACAGTAGCTTTTATTAAATTAGATGAAAAGTTTGAGTAATCAGTTCCCTCAAGAACAACACTCCTTCATGAAGATGACATGTAAGCTTCATCTACAGCAAACAGGTCTTTAAACAGAAGTGAATGAATAAATTTTTTAAACCAGTTTTTAATTAAAGGGACACTTTAAGCGCTAAATTAACTTTAGCTTAATGAAGCAGTTTTGCAGTACAGATCATGCCCCTGCTGTCTCACTGCTCAATTCTTTACCACTTATGATTTAAATCACTTTGTTTAAACTCTAGCCATGCCTGCTTAGGCTGAGACTCATACAGCCTCCATGAAAAGAAAAAAAGTTTATTTTTAAGTAGATCTGATGGCAAAATGTATTTAGTTATTAAATTATTATCGGGGGCGGGGCCTGGCTGCCGAGCGGGAAAGACGCACAGCTACATAGCTCCTGACCACAGCGACATATTCGGGGACAAAATCCCCCAAAATCGGAACAATTCACGGCAGAGAAGGCATGATGCAGGCAGGGGAAACCCGGGGGTATCCAATGACCCCAAAAGCGAGACACACACCCCTCGGGAACCCTCAAAAGCCACTGGGGCCTACCCGAGACCGCACTGGGGAGAGGCGGCCGCTCTCCCTGGCAGCAAAGGCACACACAGACCTCTCGGCGTGCTTGCCTCCTATCCCCCCCCTATGGACCGGAGGGGGTTATCCCGATCCCCCATGAACAACAGGGGCAGCTCAGCTAAGCCACACCGCAAGACCAAACCTGTCACACAAAGGGGCGACCCGGCACACGATGCTTCCAAGATGGCGGCGGACTGGGAGGCCTCCCACATCGCAGCGGATACAGAGCTCCGACTGGCTGCAATCTTTGACACTTTTTGGGAGAAGCTGGAGGCATATTTGCGACCTCCCTACCCAGTGACCAAGACAGAAGGCAAGCTACTAAGATCAGACCAGGTGGCTGCTCAGCGGAAAACAACCGCGTCCAAAAGCTCCATGCGCCCGGAAGGCCTGCGCCGCTGGGGCGCCATCTCGGAGAAACACCCAGGGAGACCCATTACCAGCAAAAGCATCCTGAAACCAACCCACAGGGTCAAGAAAGTGTCTAAGACAGACCACGCAGGCCCCACACACCGACAAGCACTGGCCAGCAAAAGACCCAGCAGGAACATAGCGAGACTTGATCGGCAATGGAGGAGACAAGAAACGAGGCCCAAAAAGGCGTCAACACCAAACCAGTCCAACAAAGGTACACAATCACGGAAGTGGGAACCTCCCGAGCACAAGCAGTCCCCGGGATCAAGACAGCATCACCTACAGCAGGGGGCATTCACTCAGCCCCGTCAAGGCATCGGCTGACCCCAAACGGACTGAGACTTTAACACAGGCATAGTATTGTCTTACACCTGACTCTTTGCCCCACTGGAAATGGACATATCTTTATTATTTAACCTTTTGTTTAATGTTTAGTTTTGCTTCTCACGACTCCCATCACTCGTAGCCAGCATGGAGGTCTGCATATTAAGCTGCTATGCTAATGTACCTAGGGAGCCTTACTTTAACCTTAGATGGAACCACTGTCTCAGCCACAACCATGCCACTAGTTTAGCCAGAATAAATAGCCCTCTATTGAAATAGCATGGCATAACGGCAATGCAACTAAACGTGTGTTAATAATTTATGTTTTTCTATTTGTTCCTCTTATGTATAACAAACTACTACAAAGCAATGTTTAAATGAAGCAGAAATGTTTGGATGACAGTCCACTTATTTCACTATTATTTTTTTTTATTTCTATAGTATTATAGCGAGATACAACAGTATTATAGCGAGATACAACAGTATTATAGCGAGATACAACAGTATTGAAGCGAGAGACAACAGTATTGAAGCGAGAGACAACAGTATTGAAGCGAGAGACAACAGTATTGAAGCGAGAGATAACAGTATTGAAGCGAGAGATAACAAGATTCAAACGAGAGAAAACAGTATTAATGCGAGAGAATGCAGTATTAAAGCGAGAGCATGTTACTTTATATAAAATGAGGTAGATAATCATAGGAGACTTTGTTCATATGTTATGTCGACCCTGTTTTGTGCAGCTCTTGAACGTCTCCCTCTCTTTTTTCTGTACCCCCATAATCATATGCCTCAACAAAAATAAAGAATTTAAAAAAAAATTTAAAAAAATTATTATCGCCTGATTTGTTAATTGAACTTTAAATCACACACAGGAGGATGTTTTCAGATTCTAGCAGGTGGTTAACAGGGGGAGACCTAATGCGCATGCGCGGCATCAGACCTCCCCATAGGAAAATAGAAGGAAATGAGATACCATTATTCAATGCTTTCCTGTGGGGATTTCGGCGACGCTGGAGGTCCTCATGCATAGCGCAAGGACGTTCAGCGTTGTTTTAAACACTTTTCATGTTTTAAGAACACGGCAGTCCCTCAGCTCAATATCTTAAGTAAAGTTGTTTGAGCAAGGATACATTCAATACGGAATGTGTAGACGGCCCCATTTCCTGGTTTAATATTGGACCTACATCTTTCAGTAATCTTGATTGCTGAGTGAGTACACAATATAACTCAGTTTGGAAGGCCTATAGCGTAGCAGAAGATGAAGAAAACAATTAAAAGAAGAAACTCACCATGCTTCTCGTTGCCTGTCAGGTTAAGATCTGCCTCCTGGAAAAAGAACAGCATGCTTTTAACAAATTCTCAGTGATCTGTTTTCCAGAGTTAGCAGAGCAAGAATAACTAGGTTTGCAGCTTGCAGTTCCATACAGCTTACCAGTTCCATTTCAGGCATATCTGGAGCATGAGGGGATACCTCTTCTACTACAAACTCATCGTCATCATCTTCTCTTTTCTGCTTATCCAAAATTACACTTGAAGTAGCCTTTCCACTGTTTATTCTGGGACAAAAAAATGGATACACATGTTTTAGTATTTAATTGTTGAAGTAAAACAGTAGTAGAGACTCTTTCCAATATTCTGTTTGTAATTTATACATAATATAACATCAAAGTCCATTATTTTGTTCTAAATTTTGCCATTCAGTTTCAATTCACTACAGTTCACCCATAGTAAATAAACTACTTTGAGAACCAGTCTAGTTAGCAAAGTGTCAAGCAAATGAATTTCGGAAGAAAGTACTCACCAGAAATCAACTCAAAATTACAAATAGTGAATTCCCAAAGCATTAGTCATTGTCAAATGGACAAGCAATGGAAATGGCCATTCCACTGCAGATTGATAAAGCTATTTTAATTCACTTATTAAATCTCGGGGTTCTTCTGGGAGCCACCTAACCTTAACAGGAGTACGCATTTTCCATTTGTGTTTTCCCTAATCTGTAAACTGACAGTGATGAATGTAGATTCTGAGCTGGAAGTGACTGTTAATACATTCTTTGTTGTTGTAGAATCAGCAGCAACAAGGAAGTAGATTAACATTTTTAAGCCAATCTATGTTCTCTAAATATGTGGGAGTAGTATTGATCGTGTTTACAAAAGACATCATGCACAGGTCACATTAGCGATATCACAAGCTCGCACATTTTACATTTCAATACTGTAAAGGTTTTAGGAATGTGCAGTGGTGTTCTCTATATCATTATGCAAATATACCGTGTTGTATTGTTTCAACTAATGTAACATGGCAGTACATTCATTTTTAATTTATCCAACTTATCACCTTTCCGGAACAGGAGTTTCTGTGCTTCCTTGACGCTTCACTCTAGGTGGAGCAGGCCGTGCACTTCCAGGACGAGGTAATCGCCTATTGCACAATAAGAAGCAATTTTAAAAGACATGAAAGATAGATCTGCTAAACCTTGACTACATCAATTTCTATAAAGAAAACAAAGAGAGGTTTAGGCACTCCAAGGTTCAAATAGGCAATTTATTCAAACCCAATGTCACACCGGCAATGTTTTGATCTCCAAGGTCTTTATCAATCTACCAATCTGAAAACTTTATGAATATTCAATATATTCAATATTCAAATAGACTGCCAAGAGAAAAGTGCTTTAAATGCCCCAACTGTCCAAAGTAAAAGGTACAAAATATCTGTAAAACCTAAGAAATTAGCCCCACACAATGTATTTAAAAATAGTTAATCTCTTGAGTAGGACGACCAGAAAAATGCAATTACCTCTGTGAAACTTTATTGGACAGTCCATCAGGAGTGTCTGTATTTTCTGATGTTGGGATTTCTGTAGCACCAAATTCTGAAATAGCAAGAAAAATGTAATAAATGTGCTAGCACCGTCACAGTATCATCTGCATGTTCTTCTAATCTTTTTTCACAGTCGCTTTTTTTTTTTTAACTAAAAGGTAAATATATATCAAAGTAAAACTGATGACACTCTGGTAAAAAAAATTAAAAAAAATAAAAAAATTGGCTAAAACAATATGGATATAATTTAATTGTTTTGCTGATTGCTATAAATATAGTGTAATGATATTGATGTTACAAAGGTTTGGTTTCCAGTAGCCAGATCAGCAATGTTTTCTGCCAGAAGTAGCCACTCGTTACCCAGGTGGTTGTGCACCCCTGAGCCTTAAGTGGCCATCTGGTGTTAAGCAGAGATGAGAGACTGGAACAGAAAGATGGTAATCGTAGTAAGGTAAGCCAAGGTTAGTGGGAAGAAGAAGCAGCAAAGTCAAACGTTTCAAATTCAGCAACAGGTAGAAGAAACAGGAACAGGCTTGATTATAGCGTACAGGAACCACAGTAATCTGGCAAAGGTACAGAGACAGGAAGAGGCTTATATGGGCCAAGAACTAGATACCTGACCAGACACAGCTGAAGAGAGTTGGTACTAATATCATTGCTTGTAGAGTCTAGGTTATCAGATCTCAGGTAAATCAGCAAATAGCAGGCTGGTGAACTGGTAAGGAAGAGGATCAGCTGCATGGAAACCAGGGTTCGAAACCCAGCAGAGTAAGTTCCTCAAAAATAGAGCTTTGCCCATTAACTGCTTCAGTTCGGCTTTGCTAACCATGACTCACAATATCATATCTATCAGTATTCAGTAGTTCTCTACAAACCAGTTTACACGGTAAGTAACTGGATTTAATGTGAAAATTTGCAGTTTTACTTAAAAAATATTTTGATATTTAATAATATACATCATTTAATAATTTTGCATGTACAAAGCTGGATTTGAGGTGTACTGAAGTGAAAGAAGGCTTGAGACATTCCATCAAATTTCAATTAATACAAACAAAATTAAAACTATTAAACTGGAGATCAAGTTCATTTATCTTGTATTCGTTGTAAATGGCTAGTCTTAAAGGGACACTATAGTCACCAGAAGAACTACAGCTTAATACAGCTCTTCTGGCTTTTTGCTGTAAACACTGCCTTTTCAGAGAAAATGCAGTGTTTACATTAGAGCCTAGTGATAACTCCACTGGCCATTCCTTAGATTGCTGCTAGAGTTGCTTCCTATCTCAGTGCTGCAGAGTAAGCAGCACTTCTGTTCAATGTCTCCACTCTCTGCATGCATATCCTGAACTTTCCTCAGACACGCATTAATTAAATTCATCTCTATGAGGAGATGCTGATTGGCCAGGACTTGTGCTGACTCTGCCCCTGATCTGCCTCCTTGACGGTCTCAGCCAATCCTATGGGGAAGCATTGTGATTGGCTCAGATCACCACTTCTGATGATGTCAGCAGACAGGTCAAAAGGCAGAAGCTACAGACTTGAATACAAGTAAGATTTTACTATATTTAGGGAGGCAACAGTGGGCCACAGGGGCTAGATGGTGGTTTTAACACTAGGGTCAGGGATACAGGTTTGTATTTATTACAGGTTTTTTTTATAGTGATCCTTTAAGTAATTTAGGAATACTAAGACATCAGACAACATTCAGTATGGGATACATGAAGGTATCTGATGTTGTCCTATCAGTTTGGTAAAGTACCCCAGTCACTTTAACCCCTTAAGGACCAAACTTCTGGAATAAAAGGGAATCATGACATGTCACACATGTCATGTGTCCTTAAGGGGTTAAACCTCACAAAGAAATAACATGTCCCACTTACAATGTTCTTTATATCTAGGTGAGTTTATTCAACTAATGTGGACAGACTGTATGATCTTTGCCTGGTTATTCCTTCAACACTATAAGATCTTACCTTGATCACTGCCAGAATCTCCTGCAAAGATAAAAGTAGACAGTTGTGACTCTATCCAAGCGGACTAGAGAAGGCTAAAAAAGAATGATTAATGCAAGGAAAAGACCAATACGGATTATGCATAAAGAGTAATTCTGGGGCAAAGTGAAGTAGTTTCCATGCAAACCAATAGGACTTTGCTATTTGTTCCACGCTTAGAACTTTTCACCAGAATTATTCTTTATACATTCTCTCCAATGTGTATTGTTGCAAACTATGAATTCACAATACAAGAACTATTTACAGCCTGCAAACAATGGAAAGGGGAACACCACATATGCCCTGGTAATTCCGATTAGAGATTTATCATTTGTCACTACCCAATCGGTGCGACCACACAAATGAATTACCTGAGCAGCAGCGAGCCGGGAGCCGACCCGCTGGGAGCCGACTGCGAGGTCACGCCCATTTGTAACCCCGCCTCCAGAAGTCACGAGAACATGCGTGTGACGTCACCACGACGACGCACACTCTGTGCTCAGAGGCCAAGCTCTGACCAATCACAGCCCAAGGAGGGGTATTTAAACCCCAGAATACCAAAGCTCATTGCCCTGTCGTGGTTTCCGTTCCTGGTATCCGAGAGAGCGTTTTTCTGATCTTGTTATTGATATTCTTGGCATTTGACTTCGGCTATTCCTGACTATTCTAATTTCTGGTTTCCCTGACTTGGCTTACTTATGGATCTTGTCTATTTCTGTCTCCCTTGACCTCGGCTTTCCCTTGACTATGCTCTATTTTTCAACGTATTAACCCGACCAGTTTACATTCTGTCTGTTTTTCTGTTCTATGTAGATGTTACATAGTTCTGCGTGTTGGATCATAAAGTTGTTGTGACACCATTACAATGTTGTTTCCTCTATTTTACTGCAACCCCACTGAGAGAGCACAGGGTCTCAAGGTGAAATAAAAATATATGTCTTCTATAATCTATACAACTAATCAGGTCACTGTAGTACTGTGGCAAAATGGAAGTATACAACAAAAGGATTTGCATTTCTTCTTTTACCAAAAGATTCAGTTTGTACTAGTGTTTGGCTGCCAATGAAAACTTTACCCTTATTAGAGGCCCACTATAACATTGCTTCATATTGTTGACACCAGAACCAACAAATAAATGTAGAACCTAGATAAAGGGATTCTGAGTAGTATGAAATATTATACTGGATAATGCTTGGGATGTATTTATAGCACTTAGATGGTGTGAACACAGCAAAGCATTTGGGTTTGTTTTTCTACCTAGGTCATGCCTTTAAGCAACTTGTGACAGACAGACCCACACACAATTAAATTTTTTGAGGCACACCTAGCCTCCCTACGTTTTGGAGAGCTGGTGTGGCTCTTCTCCCTGGGGCCCAGTGTGGGGCTGTGCTGTAACCAGGCATTTCCCCTCTCGCACTGTTTAGTATGCCGGGGCTGGAATTCGAGGGCGCGGGAGGGAAGAGAGCGGAAATGCCAGATCAGCCTCCCTCACCACCTGCCTCCTGTCCTCCCACCCCCTTGCAGTATATAATCGGCAGAGTAGGTACCTGGATCCAGGTAAGCAGGTGCCTACTCTGCCTCCCTGCGTAGGAGCAGACTCTGGGATGCGCTAGGGTGGCCAGATTGCCACCTCCTGGGCCCCCAGTAAGAGGGCTCCTCTCGTGAAGCTCACAGTCGCAGGGGTCAGCAGGGTGGCCGGGCCCCCTGGAATGACGGGCCCAGTCGCAGCTGCGACCCCTGCAGCCATGGTAGTTTTGCCACTGCATATATGATTGTTGGTGTCATATAAATCCTCTAATGTTGATGGCCTATAAATCCCACAATTCTTTGGTTGCAATGAATGGGCAGCAAATTGTGGGTTTTGTGGTTGTGTGTGCATAATTTTTTCTAACTATTTTTATTTATTAATATTAAAGTACAAACATATTCCACAGAGCTTTACAATGTATGAACAAAGTTATATACCGTATGTTAATTTTGTTAACCCTTGTTGCTTTTCATTGTGCATCCAAGGCACATCACCCTCCTTAGAATTTGTGCTTTTCTTACTGAATATTGTTTATGCACTGTTCTTATATAAATGAAGATTAAAATATCTGCTAATTCTGCTCAATTCCTTGGTGGGAGTATTACTGATCCTATAATCCGTGACAGAACAAGATTATCCAGAAGGCAGACTCAGCTCTTTTAGGCTTACAAAGGAAGAAACCCAGTGTACAAAACCTTTTAATGAATCTCTACTTGGGTTTAAACACCCCCCCGCCTCTCCCCCCACCAAAAAAACAAAAACAAAACTTTATATTGTCCTTTATTACTAACAAAAAACATTTTTTAAATGCAGTATATATTCTTACCTCCAGGTCTAGCTGGACGTCTCTCTCTAAGTTTTGAAGCAGAAGGACGTGCAATTTTCTATATTAAGAAAAGGAAAAGAAAATAATTTCAGAATACTACAATATATCAACATTTGAAGCATACCACACATGCAAAACGACTTAACACATTCTAAAGGGATATATCTCTAGCCAACCATCAGTGCGCTTCAGGAACAATGTAATAAACAAAGGCCAAAAATAAAATTAAATAAAGTAAATATGGTTCTCATGACATTACCAAAACTAGCTTAATAGAGTAAAGCATAAAAAAGTTCAGATGAACAGATGCATAGATATTTTTCTATTTACTGTGCATTATTCACTAATGAAATGAAACAATGTTATAGCTCAATGAGTTCGCAAGCTGCAGCATGTCAGAGTTAATTTTCCGGCATGATTTAAGCAGTATTTCTTTTAAGGTCAATAAAATGAGCACCATTAAGTTGGGTAATAACATCTAGACCTCAGGATGTATTTCTCATCTAGTGAAAAAAAAATAAAAAAATATTAATTAACGGGTTATTTGGGTGTGCGAATGACATACATTCAATATGCCCAGAAGTGGTATTCGCTGGTCCAGAATGTCCCAGGCTGGCAAACGGCACTGCCAGAGATGGAGCTACATCTCCAGCAGCAAAGGGATATATCTTTGTTTGTGCAGCATTTCATAGTGAAACGTTGAACACACAGACTCGAAGCCTCATGACCACCTCAAAACACTGAAGTGGTCATTTTGCATCTAGCGTTAAGAATATAAACCTGGATTCCCAATGCTATAGTGGCACTGCTCACATCTCTGCCTCCTATGAAGTCAATGAGGCATGGTTCCTCAAAGGATACAGCAAATGCCTCACTCGTATCCAATGCTTCGTATAGGAAAACACTGAATCCAATGCTTTCCTTTGAGCTGTAGCGTCACGTGACAGAGTTTTACTCTGTCAGTGCAGTGTAAGTGTCTCTACTGGCTGTCAGTATGAGGGGTGTTTAACCCTACAAGGTAAACATTGTCCTTTCTGCAAAACGGCAATGTTTTTCCTTGAAGGGTTAAACATTCAGGACCAGTACACCCAGACCACCACATTGAGATGAAGTGAAGTGGTCTGGGTGACTTTAGTGGTTTACTATATTGCCATTATTGATGCATAATCCACATTGCAAAACAGTTTTAGTTATTTTCTCGGTCATTTGGATGTTAAACTGCTGGCAGAAGCATGCCACAGAATGTTTTGTTTTAAAGTATTAGTAGGCAACATTGTCTCTACAAGCATGTGTGTGCAAGGACAGGGAGAAAGAGAAAAATGGGGTAAAACTGGCATTTTTGGTATGAGTTCTATCATGTTTAAATTGTATCTTGTTGGGAGTCCAGCAGGTAATTACAAAACTAAAGGGACACTATATGCACCTCAGACCACTTCATTTCATTGCAGGGTTAAGCCTGCCTCTAGTCTCTGTCTAAATATGCCTTTTAAAAAAAAATATATATATATATATATATATATATAAATGAAGTGGTCTGAGGTGCATATAGTGTCCCTCTAGTTTTGTAATTACCTGCTGGACTCCCAACAAGATACAATTTAAACATGATAGAACTCATACCAAAAATGCCAGTTTATGTATGTGTTTGCTTTTACAAAACCTGTAACCATTTGCTCATTTACATAATATTTAATGGGTTAGGTTCTATAATAGTATAAAAGTCTAGCCATGTATTTTAAAACAAAAGTTCAGATAGAAAAAGTGCTTACCCATAATGCACAACCCTTTTCCTATTTTCCAGAGCCTGCCATCTTGTAAAATGTTCTTTTAGACCAAGACGGTTTTTAAAAACCTCAGTAATGTAATGTGTTTTTTTTTTTTACATACCATTTTTATTTATTTTTTCATGTGAGATCAGGACTTTTTAATGAATATATTATTATAATTTATATATATATATATATATATATATATATATAAAATGTGTGATTATTATAATATATATATATATATATATATATATATATATATATATATAAATTATAATAATATATTCATTAAAAAGTCCTGATCTCACATGAAAAAATAAATAAAAATGGTATGTAAAAAAAAAAAAAATGGTAAAAGAAAACCAAACAATTTCTGCTTTTAGAGTAAAGTTAATTCCAAGGTTTCCTCACTACGGTTATGTTTTTTGTTCAGGTTACCTTATTGCATGACAAACTAATAAAAAAAAAAAAAAAAACTGAAAACCAAAACTAATAATAATAACAGGGAAAGTTTATTATGAACCTGCTGTGTCAGTTAAACAGGGATGAGCAATTAAAGACCTCACTTCCAATATTTCTTTACCTCTTTATCACCTGGACTTGCAGTCTTGCTTTCTTTCAGGGAAACTTCTGAAGCTTTCTTCGAAGAATCTTCTGATAATTTCTGCTAGGATCATAAATTAGCATTGGGTCACACAAACAGAAACTGATGCTGTACCTCTTCCTACTTATGAGGAGTTTTTATAAATAAACTGAATGGGAAAATGCCCACGTGGTCACCAAGTTCTGTACTTTTTAAATAAAATTGTCAGGAAAGAAGAAACAGAAGGAAATTTTGTCTTACAGTTACTGGGAAAATAAAAATTAGGTGCGTTTTTTGTAGAAACGGTCGCATTTGGAGAGTTGATTTGACTAAATATACTGTAAAATGTGTGATTTAAAACCTGGTTAAGAAAATCCAATTACAAGACATTACAGATTTATACCTGTGAATTTAAAGTTGTTAATTACCTTTCGTTCAGCCTTTTCTGGTTCCGGAGGTAGTTCTTCATTTTTTGTTCTTGACATCTCCTCCTCACGGATTCGTTCTCTTCTCTTTTCCCTTTCATGATCCCTTTCTCTGTTCCGATCTCTTTCCCTTCCTTTTTCCCTGTCTCTAGTTTGACCCTTCTCCCTCTCCTTCTCTCTGTCTTTATCTCTCTCTCTATCCTTATCCCTGTCCTTCTCTCTGTCTTTGTCTCTCTCTCTAACCTTATCCCTCTCTCGATCCTTGCCCCGGTCTCCTTCACTCCTCCTCTCTCTTCCTTTCTCACGCCCAGATTTCTCTTTACTGCCATCTTTTTCTAAATCAGAACGAGACTCCCTCACTTTGCTTTTTTCTTTGTCATTTCTATCCCCTTCACGTAAGCCGTCTCTCTCTGCCTCCAATGTTCTGTCTTGGTCTTTCTCTGTTTTGCGTTCTCTCTCTCTCTCTGAATGCTTCCGCTCTTCATCTTTTCGTGATCTGTCTTTTCTCTCCCTACTTCCACTTCTCTCTCTAATTTCAGACTCCTTTCGGTCCTAAAATAGAAGAAGAAAGACTAGGAATTCATATGAGGAATTAAGCAGAGCCAAAAGCTATTACAAACATTAAATCAGAAATTACCCAAATTGTTTCCTTCTTGTTTATTAAAGAAAGAAAGAAAGAATGTTTCTGGTTCAGTTATTTTATAGTGAGATTATTTTATTTGAAAGATTTTCTTTACATCTGAACTAATACAAGTAGAAAATCTACTGGAAGTTAGGGAAGTGGAGCCTTATCTAAAATAACTTCCTATCTCACTCTCTGTGCTGGCAAGTTCAGTGTTTTCCATAACCAGTCCCATAGAAATACTGAACTAAGATGTGAGCTGCTGTTCTACCTATTAACTGACAGGTTAGAACAAGCATTATGGATAATAAAGGAAAACTATAGTGTCAGGAATAAAAAACATGTATTTCTGATACTATAGCTCTAAGATTGCCGTTTAGGTCCCCAGGCCCCTGACAGAAGCTTAACCCCTTAGTGACCAGACCGCTTTTCAATTTTCTTACCGTTAAGGACCAGGGCTGTTTTTACATTTCTGCGGTGTTTGTGTTTAGCTGTAATTTTCCTCTTACTCATTTACTGTATCCACACATTATATACCGTTTGTCTCGCCATTAAATGGTCTTTCTAAAGATACCATTATTTTCCTCATATCATATAACTTACTATAATTTATTTATAAAAAAAAAATGGAAAAAATGTAGAAAAACAAAACACACATTTTCTAACTTTGACCCCCAAAATCTGTTTTTACAACCGCCAAAAAAAAAAAAAAACACTTGTGCTAAATAGTTTCTAGATTTTGTCCCGAGTTTAGAAATGCCCAATGTTAACAAGTTCTTAGCTTTTTTTGGAAAGTTATAGGACTATAAGTACAAGTAGCATTTAGCTATTTCCAAACCATTTTTTTTTTCAAAATTAAACGCAAGTTACATTGTAACACTGATATCTATCAGGAATCCCTGAATAACCCTTCACATGTATATATTTTTTTAAAGAAGACAACCTAATGTGTTAAACTTGGGGTATTTTGACTCTTTTCATGCAACCATTTTACCACCAATCTATGCAAAATTAAAAACAAATAATAATAATAATAATAATAATAATAGGTGACACACATAGCAATTTAAGAATACATGTACGGAGAACTTTAAGGGTTACTGCCAAAGAATACCCCAATATGTGTTCAGCAACATTTCATGAGTACAGTGATACCACCCATGTATAGGTGTGTCGCGTTCTCTGGGGGCTAAAAGACCTTATTTGGAGGGTGCGCATTCCAGTTTTCCAACTTGGAATTTTCACAGCTGGTCATCATGCACCGATGTCCTATTTGGGACATTTTTGAAGCCGCCCAATGTAATTTACCCTCATCAAACCATATATTTTTGAAAAGTAGACACCCTAGTGTATTTCAAATGGTGGGGTATGTCCAGGGTTTTGTAGTAGCCACTTAGCCACAAACGCTTGCTAAAGTTAGCGTTTATATTTGGTTTTTGCATTTTTTTAACACAAAAACTGCACTTTTAGTGGTGATTCCAAGTTTTACTGTTTTAAACACGCATTTTTGTGTTCAGCGAAGTCTCCAGAGTATAAAAATACAGGTTTTATCGTGTTTTAAAATAGTAAAGGGTCAATATAGGGCTTGCCCAATTCAGTTTGCCAGATTGGTTTGCTGGGTCTGTGTTGCCTTTTGAGACCATATGGTAGCCCAGGAATGTGATATAACCCCATCGTGGCATACCATTTTCAAATGTAGACAACCCAGGGTATTCCAAATGGGGTATTTCCACTCTTTTGTAGTAGCCAACATCGAGGCATCGCTGCAATACCATTAGAGATGCTGTAAGCGATCATGATCACTTCCAGCGCTCTAATTACCCGCGGACGTATCAGGTACATCCGTGGTCCTTTCGGACCGTTTTTTGTCGGACATACCTGATACGTCTTTGGTCGGGAAGGGGTTAAAAGGTGAGTGTACTCATCTTTTCTCCAGTGCAGCACGGGTCCGGTAGTGGCCGGCTCCGCCCCCTTAGCGCAGATCAAACTTTATTATCTCCGCAAATCCAATGCTTTCCTATAGGAAAGCATTAGGCGGCCATTGCACATGCGCAGCCAAACACCACGCTGCGCCAATCAGCATCTTCTCAGAGATGCACTGAATCAATGCATCTCTATGGGTAACATTTAGTGACTCCATGCCAAGCATGGAGACGCTAAACATCTGAAAAGGCAGTTTTTACATTAAAAAGCCTGCAGGGACATACTATATACACCAGAACAATAACACAAAGCTGTAATTGTTCTGGTGACTATAGTGTCCATTTAATTATACTTCTAAAACTAAGGAAAGCACACAGTAGAAGTAAAAGTGATATTTTACAAAAGTATTTTTAGAACATTTGTCGTAAAAGAGATACCTGTAATGTTTTACAAAATTATTTGTAGAACATTCGTGGACCCCTTAAAAAAAAAACAAAAAAAAACTTTAATGCCTATAACACTAGATAACAGTTTAAAGTTTTCTCATTGAGCAAATATTAATCAGAATGCAAACCTCCTTATGTATTCTCTGCTCTTCATCTTTGGCATCTCTGTTCTCTTTGTCATGAGATTTGGAACTTGCTGGAGGCTTTCCTTTAAGATCTGGTTTCTCCCCTGTCAGAATCCTTTTCACTGCATCATCGCTGGATAACTGGAAGCACAATGACAAAATGAAAATTAATGCACTTGGCAGTCCATGCAGAGGGGACACTATACAAACCAATCTTTTTTTTTTTTTTACTGCGTGTTGTCAAAACCAAATAACTAACTAAAAGTTCGCGGTTTTGTATTCTTGAATTTCATTTTTATTTTGAACGTATAAGATTTGCTTGGCACAACTAGCAAAGCATGCAGGTTAGTTAACCCCTGCAGTGCTGTACTCAAGGTGCATGTAAGTATATGGCATTGCATGAAATAAAATAATTAAATTTAAAAAAAAAAACGAATGGGGGCGGAGCCTGGCTTCCGGGCTGCATGGACGTGCTGCAACAGAGCTCCTGAACACAATGGCACAATTTGGGTCAAAAACACCAAAAAACAAGCACGCACAGCACCTGGAGGGTGATAGAAACGTGGGGGACACCCGGACGAAGCGATGGATACCAGCTGTTAACCCACTGCTTACCAGGAACCGGCACCAGCAACTTGAGGCCTACTTGAGACCCTGTAGGGGAGAGGCGGCCGCTCTCCTCGCGGGTAACCCTGTGCATGGAACCTCCACGCTACTCACCTCCTACCCCCCCCCCCTCTGGACCGGCGGGGGTCATCCCGGTCTGCAAAATGTGTCCGGATCCACCAGCAATACGGGGAAGCGAAGCGGTGATAAAGCAACGACGGCACCCACACAGCTCCCCCAAGATGGCGACAGCCGACACGCTGTCTGCAAACAATCAGCTACAGCTAAAGTTGATCCGACGAGACACCGCTCGGCGCCTGAACGCGATATTCAGCCGCTTCTGGGCACAACTCAACGACCGCATAAGAGCAGCACAAAGCACTCAGGAACCTGCACAGACGGCGGGTAAGAGAGGCAGCTGGCGGCAGGGGCGGAGAGGGGAACCCTCGGGCATAGCGACAGGCAACCCACACACCCCCATACCACAGAGCCCACCCGGGCTGAAGGCCAAAAGGGAGAAAACCCGGACGCATCGTCCACAAGCAAGGAGGCGTTATCGCCGCAAGCGGCCAAAGACCAGCGGGCCCTCCATTGCCCCCGAGAGGGGAAGCAACTCAAGCTCCAGTAGTCTTAGAGTTCGTGGCACCGAGATGCAGGCCTACAAAACAGCCTGGGGCTGGAAGGATGTCACCACACTGCTCACTGCCACCGCGGCCCTCAACATCACACCGACCACTACTCACTGTCCCACAAGAGAAGGCATCGGCTGATAGAGACTATCACTGAACCAGTTGTATGGCGGCAACCTGCAGAATCCCAATGGCGAACCCAAGGGGCCTTTGCCACGCCACTTACCAAACATTTGGACTGTACCGGGCAGCAGGACACCCGAGTCACTTGAGTATACCCCAGACAACAGTGAACACTTATTATGGGACTCATCCAAGGCTAACTAGTTTCTTGATAAAATATTGTGTTTTGCACTGTTAGCTAGTCTCTCCCCAAATTGTCTACCATGCTTTATCCGCATACCATTTATTTACGTCCCCTCTCATGCATTGTTAAAAGCATATTGCTAACTATTTCAATATTGTCTGAATGTGCCTTAATTTACTAGTTAGCAACTGCGCGATTTCTGAGGTGTAGTCCACAGTCAATAAGGTGTGCATAGCTTGTTAGAGACTCCCCACTTCTTGAGGGGGACATACTAGCTCAGCCTTGTTCAATTCGTAGCCTGTAATTTTATTTTTATTTTTTTGACCCTACATCGTTAATTGTATTAGCATGTTCCTACTGTTTGAGTTAAAACCTATGCGACAGGGAAATCTTGAACCTGCTTCTTTATTTTATACAAAGCTTACACATTTTAAACAGAGTGTGTTACCCGCATGTAACCTTATCCTGTACCTATTATACTAAAAATGTGCACTGTCTAACAATTACCCTACTTGTTATCTATGCCAAGCAGCTCAAGGAATGCCGTTGGGGTACCTAGAGCCAGTTGTAATTACTATATGCACTGCAAAAATAAAAAAAAACACTTTGCATACTTGCACTTGTATAAAAACTTCTCTGTAGATACCCTAATGCACTGAGCGCGCCCAAGGTATCACAGGCCACAATGTGGACATGTAGCAAATGTAAGGAAGGTTTTTGTTCGTTTGATTTATCTTTGCATATTTATTCACCCCAGTAAACACGAGTATTCACTGGGATATGGGAACAAGGAATTGTCACTTTTTTTGGCATGGGTAGTTCAGCTTTACACTGGAGTGATGTTCATAACCAATAGGTCTCTCCACAGCAGGGGTATATTATTAAGCAGAAAAAAAGTGCTTTTATTTATTTTTAAAAGTGTGATTTTTTTTTTTACTGAAGTTCCTGGATCTACTTACAGATCCCCCAAATACCAAATATCGTCCCATTTATGCCACTTCAATCACAATCCTGGCTGAGAACATTGTTAAATGAACACAGGAACTAGCTGGCTTCATATCCAATTTGGAGGCTGTCATTCTCAGGCAATCTGTTTTATCTCGTTTATTATTTATACTGTTTTGTACCTTATACTCAACCATTTTACTGCTGGCTCTCTTCCCATGCTCAATCCGTAAAGTACGGCTTATGCTGGGTTGTGATGTTACTCAATATTGTGCAGCCTGTAAGTCACGGTTATATTTTGAATGCTAGTGTGTATGATTTTGACTGCACTTCAAAATAAGGACTGTCAAAAAAAGTGATTTTTATGTGCTTGCCTAACTGCATTAGTTATGGGTTTTCTTCAACTAAGTGAAATAATTGCATCCATACATGCATGGAGAAAGCCTGTACATTAGAAGCCCATGTATATCACTTAGGTGTCAATAGAATGGGTCACAGAATGGGGCTGTGCATATAGCTGCAGCTATAATGAATAGGTAAATGTAAAGTAGAGAACTCAATGCTCCATTACATGTACAGTAAGCGTACATCGCTATTGTGCTTGGAAAGTCTCTTTAACTTTGCTCAAGTTCACCGACAAGACTTTCCTAGACTGTAGCACTGGGCCGAAAGACTTGGCAAGCATTATGTACTATAGTAATAAAACCTTAAATTAACGGAGACTCCCTAAGAATAAGGATTAACACGAACTCGTGTTGTCTAATGTATAATTTTCACATAGTGGAGTTACATCAATGCAAGAAGGAAAAAAAACAGATCTGGTCAAACAAAACAAGCATCTGAACACCAGAAAAGTGACAAAATATCATTGTAACGTAATGAATGCAAAAAGATTATATTCTAACGTGTCTCATGAGAAGATTAATGGGATTTACACTGCGAAACAGTGAAGGGTAACAAATTTTTTTTATATATATATATATATATATATATATATATATATATATATATATATATATATATATATATATATAAATAAAGGGATATAAGGATTTTTACAATGAACAGAATATATAATTATGTAATATTGCCTTAACAAGAATAATAAAATAAATACATGAAGAATGGCTATAAACAATATCTTAAAAGCTGGTATTCTTGTTTGTGGACTGTGTGTTTATATTAAATTAAAGGTGTCTGATCGCAGTCTGATCACCCAATGAGCTCACTTTATTCAAGCAACATTTGCCAATTGCTTGTAGCAGTTCATTGGTTCTCTCAGGTTCATGTCCAGCCACAATCCGAGCAGGCTTCACAGCTAAAGGCTCCCCAGTCACAAGAACCACCACATCTATGGCTTTCTGCAGGAAGCTAATCTTGGCATCCTTATCCTAAAAAGGGCAGACACAGTGTGATTAGTATCTCTGGTATTAAATCTTTACCATGTACATATTTGTTATGCATTAAAGCAGAAATTATCAGTACCGATCTTTAAATAAACCTGCATTCGGAGCATGATATTGGAAACGTGTGCAGTGCAGTAAAAAGTATTAATGAGTGCAATCACTTAACAGACACTACATACTAAATCCAGTTACTCAATAATCCATCCAGAAAAGCTTTAACTAAAAGTAATGGTTAATGATTCTCAAACATCTGACCATGAAAATATACGGTACTTTAGTCAGTTCTGTTATTCAATAAGGGTATTTGCTAGGCAAAGTGACAACAGTTGTGAGAAACTAGGTTTATAAGCACCAGAGAGATCTCTTTCAAACATTCAAATCTCCATTCTGAGTCACTGTATTCAGTAGTAACTGAGCAACAGTCATGGGCACTAAGTAAAAAGGGTATCTTACAACATGTTAAGAACTGTGCTGTACTTTATCCTGTGAAAATATAATCAGGTGCAGCAGTGGATAACAGAAAACACATAGCGACTAATAGGTTTTGCTTATTCATTGTGTTATATTGGTTTGTGGTTTTACTTTCAGACACAGTAGAGTGTTAAACAAATAGAGTAATACAAAGATTTTGAAACACTGGAAAAAAAATAGTTGTGAAGTCCAGATATAGAGAATTCCTGATCTTCCAGAAATGGTACATAATGCTTTTTTTTTTTAATGAATATATTATGCTATTTCTGCTAAAGGTTTGTTGAAATGTAAATTCATTTCTAAATTATTCCCTCAAAAAGTATATATTTCAGAATTATCATATACCTCAGGATATAATGTTTGGGGCATTTAAAGACTTTTCATTCACCTATATAAGCAAATGGTTTCCTTTAATATAATGATTTAGCGATAAAGTTACAACAATATATCCTATATCACAATAACTAACCAAAACTACATTATATAACCATAGGAAACAAACATTTTAATAATTAAACCTAATAATACACAAGAAAAAATAAAAATAAAATATATAATTAATATTTAATCAAATAAATATAAGTGTGCTGTCACGTTTCACATTCATGCAATTGTCTCGGCCTCATGCAAATCATACTGGGTGGGTGGGGGGGTGAGAGAGGATAGAACCAGCATTCAAAAAACACAATGGCTGCCTCAATTAATTCAATGCTTCATGTTACAGCCATCATATACATTGTACTGTTCATAACGTCATTGTACACAGACATCTGTGTCAATCTAGAAGTGCTGATCATGTCATCAGTGATGAATTGTATTAAATGATCATTCGAATGTTAAATGAAGAGTCCACTTCTTCAAAGCCATCATAGCTCATGGTGTTAAACTATTGTAGAATGGTTAAACACTTAAGTAGGTCTGCAGATGCATGGTTGTCTGCCTCCTTTGTTAGGATGCTGTAGGAGAATATGAAGGGAAGCAGGATGGCGCCAGTGATACTCTGACAGTGTCACTTAATGCTCTGAGCCGGCCTTTGGCTGCTCATTTCGAATAACAGTACGTACCTACAATCTGCAGCCAGTGACAGACGGAGAATCTGTTAGTCTATCACCGGCGTCCACGGTTTCCCTTCCAGCTCTCTTATGGCAGCCAAGCATAGGAGGAAGAATACCATGCGGCTAGGCGCCCAGGGTCCAACTTAGGTGTTTTAAACTGTACGGAAATACAGCACCCAGACTCCAGCCCCCAAAAACTATTACATAGAAAGTAATATTACTTCTAAAGAGCAGCTGGTGCCAGGCTCAGAGCATCAGCTGATATTATCAGCGGTCACTAAAGCAAACCATGACTTTGACAAAAGGTTATTATGCAGGCTGCACTCAATCCTGAGTGTTCCTTTAAAAACCATCTCCTTACGGAAATGTTAAACAGTAATGTTAACACATAGGTGAGTGCAACAAAATATTTTTTACGTAAAATGATTTAAGACAAATGTATTAAATGTAGTGATGCCATTATTCTTACCTTTACATTATCAGATTTCAATTCTGATTCAGTGTACAAACCCTTGAAAAACCCAGTGGTTCTGATCACCTAAGAGAGGAAAATAAATAAATAAATAAAAGAGCAAATGTAAAGAAAGATTTACTAATACTTGTATACAAATTGGATAAACTATATATGTATTTGTTAAAAGTAGTGGTAAAGGTTTAGTCTAGTAAAGCATTGATTATTAATATTATATTGCTAATGCATATTAAAAAAAAAAAACCATAACTCAGAAAAAAAATGTAATTCAAAGTTATTTTTTTGAAGGACAACTAAAGTCTCATCTGGTGTGGATGCAGTGGTAGGGTCATTGTAAAAACGTGCAGTCACTAGAGGCCCTTCAGAGCAACAACCGAGTAAAGCTCAGTCATGCGATTCGCCATTGCTTCTCTATGAATTGGATTGAATATCATCAAGAGAGTCAGATAATGTCACAGGAGACGGTATGGGCAGTAGTGCTAGGGCATTCTTGGTTCTGGAGGAAAAGGAAGTACCAAAAATTTGTATTACGAACGCTAGTGTCTCTTGGCACATGGCTACGTGGCTTTGCCTCCTGTTGTAGCAGACCCTCTTCCACATCAGGATGAGAAAATCCAGTCAGGAGTGTTTTGTTCAGGTGAATGGGCAGTTTTAATCATCACCTACGATAATTGCAACTGCTAAATAAATCCAGTTTGTCCGACTGCCCCTTGACATGTATTTTGGGCAAATTGTGAACAGTCGTTGCTCAGAAAAGCAATGTTTTACAAAGATAAAAGGGACGTCATCTACCCACTAGCCCATTAAATACATTTGTCAACTGCTGAGATATTATGGTAAATACTACGCACGTTATTCTGTCTTGGTACTGCATTATTAATGCACTTTTGCTTTTATATTCAATGTATTCACCGGTGTTTAGTCAAAATACCATGTGTTAAATTCTTTGGGTAACCTTTTAACTATTGACAGAACTGGTTTAGCAGTCGTCTTATCTCCCCCCTCTTGTTACAGCTATTAGTGATATATAAAACACTATCACTTCTATTACTTGGGAATACACTGATGTTATATTGTAGCAAAACAGTATTGCTTCAGCATTAGTGTTATGTTTACACTTTTACAGCTTATATAAGTAGTCACAGAGTTTTACTCGCTGTATAGTCTCCACTCACTCCCGCTGTTCATATTATTTTTATTTTAGATTTATTTATTAAAAGTTACTTTTTAAGCCTATAATCTTCTCAGTAAATCATACACATGTAGAATGGCATTTTTTTCTTTTTTGTTTATTCTCTGTCAAAATACCATGTGTTAAATTCTTTAGGTAACCTACTTTTCAAAAAATATATACACTGGAATCTTGGAACTTGAACGTTCCTGAACAATAAGGAAGTCGAACTAAACTTTTGAATAAAAAAAAAAATAATAATATTGGATGCGAACGATCCTCGGTACCCGATCACATCACGCGGCATTCACAGAGGGACACAAGTGTGGTGGAAGCATGGGATACAAGTGTGAGATGAGGAAATATGGGCAGATGGATTATGTAAAGGGATAGAGAGGAATATAGGGATAGGAAAACTAGAGGGCCACAAGTAAAGGGTGAAGGGATATGGACAGAATTATTATACAAGGGGAAAGAGGAAAATATGAGGAGAAGGATACCAGAGGACAAAGGGACATGAGTAAGGGAAGAGGGACTATGGACATAAGGATACAAGCAGAGGAAAGAGAGGTAGGGGATATTTTGAACCTGATACAGTCATTTTATATGCTTTTGTATATAATGTCAGAAGAACAGTTACCTAGCCCCATCCATGTAATTTTGGGGGTCTGGAACGGATTAAACAAATTTACATTACGGTAAATGTTTATTCGGTTCTCGAACAAATCGGAACTCGAACAGCCTTCTGGAACGGATTAAGTTTCGAGTTCTGAGGTTCCACTGTACTTTGTGTGGCATTCTTGGTTTAGGTGATAACTTTTAAAAGTTACAGTCTCCACTAATACCTAATAGATGGATATCAGGACAAAAATTATTTTCAGATATTATTCTCTAGCTGCTTTCCTATGGACACTCTGAATGTGCGCGCGGCACTTGCCACGCATGCGCATTCGGCTCCGCTGACGTCGGATGGGAGAGGAGAGGTCACCAGCGCCGGGCTGGACTAAGGTAAGTTGCTGAAGGAGTTTTAACCCCTTCAGCGCCACGGGAGGGGTCTCGGAGGGCACGATAGTGTAAGGAAAACCGCTTTGTTTTCCTGACATTATAGTGATCCTTTCATGCATTTACAAGACTACTTCAGTGATGCAACTCTTGGTTGATGATACAACAGAAGCTGAATAAAGAAGGTTGCAGCACCTGTGAGAGACAGCTTCAGTTGAGTACAAAACTCATCTCAGATGCACGTCCTCGCCTCTGCACACCAAGAAAGGATGTCTCTTTCAGGGGCATTTGCAAAAATATGCAAAGACCCACAAAAGGAATAAAGCCGTGTTAAATAGCACCCAATACCTTATTTGTGGAACATTAAAAGTGAGACAGGAATGCAGAAAATGCAAAATTGCTTGTCGTTTGGTATTGCAAAAAGAATCGCATACGCACAAATAAAGAAAAAAAAAACATGCAGTACTTATTCATCGGTTAACCGATTACTGTTTTATATAATAACAAAAAAGCCAGGCGGAACATCCAAGCTCCTGTGGGGTTTTTGATTTCTGTGGTGAACGGGAGTTGGGCATGCTTATGGGGATACGAGACAGGGTGACCTGGAAATTCATGCTAGTTCACTCCTCTTGTTGGTATTTCATGTAACGGTATCAATATACTTGCTTTATGTTTGGAATTTCTGTATTACTGTGCATGTATTGCTTGTGATGTTTTGCACTGGAATAAATAAAGAATTTAAAAAAAAAAAAAAAAAAAACATGCAGTAATACAGGTGATACTTGAAAAATTTGAATATCGTGCAAAAGTTCATTCATTTCAGTAATGCAACGTAAAAGGGGAAACTAATATATGAGATAGACGCATTACATGCAAAGCAAGATCGTTCAAGCCGTGATTTGTCATAAGTGCAATGATTATGGCTTACAGCTCATAAAAACCCCAAATCCACAAATTTGCTTTTGGTCACTATAATGAATACCCACGGTGTATATGAGGTATAATGAATACCCACGGTGTATATGAGGTATAATGAATACCCACGGTGTATATGAGGTATAATGAATACCCACGGTGTATATGAGGTATAATGAATACCCACGGTGTATATGAGGTATAATGAATACCCACGGTGTATATGAGGTATAATGAATACCCACGGTGTATATGAGGTATAATGAATACACACGGTGTATATGAGGTATAATGAATACACACGGTGTATATGAGGTATAATGAATACACACGGTGTATATGAGGTATAATGAATACACACGGTGTATATGAGGTATAATGAATACACACGGTGTATATGAGGTATAATGAATACACACGGTGTATATGAGGTATAATGAATACACACGGTGTATATGAGGTATAATGAATACACACGGTGTATATGAGGTATAATGAATACACACGGTGTATATGAGGTATAATGAATACACACGGTGTATATGAGGTATAATGAATACACACGGTGTATATGAGGTATAATGAATACACACGGTGTATATGAGGTATAATGAATACACACGGTGTATATGAGGTATAATGAATACACACGGTGTATATGAGGTATAATGAATACACACTGTGTATATGAGGTATAATGAATACACACGGTGTATACGAGGTATAATGAATACACACGGTGTATATTAGGTATACAGTGTTATGACAGGGTCTCACACTCTCCCCCCCGGTGTGTCTCACCTCGGTCAGGATGTCATGCAGATAACGAAATGGAGGCTTTCCGAGCAGCTTGTCGGTGAGCGGCGGTTTCTTGATCACCTTGCCCAGAGACTCCTGAGTCCTGCGGATAACGGTGGGATCCATTGGGTCAGCTCTACTTAGCACCGACTAGTCCTGTCCTTCCCACAATGCACCGCGTTCCCGGCTCTACGCATGCGTCGCCTCCGCTGTTACTAAGCGTCGGTCGTCATAGTAACAGACCTTAACACAGCAAGGGGTGAGGCCGCCCAGAGAGAGAGGGAGGGAGTGTGGGAGCTGGTGTAAGGTTTCGGAGAAATTCCCGTTAACCAACCACCACCCCTAGTGAAATTATTGTATCACTTCATATGACTGCATTCATAGTGTTTATTCACTCATTACATCTTTATAGGCAACTATAACAGAACACCATGAGGCACAGTGCAGCTTTTACATGGCTGCTCTAAGCACTGCAGTGTTTATGGTGGCAGGAGTGCCCTGGTACAGTATCAGGTTGTGTGACTGTTGACAGGTCGCTCGCAGTCCTTCCTGTTTGTACTGATGCAGGTACAGTACTTCCATAATATCACATGCCTCCCAATAGTTCCAGAGCCAGCAGGACTGTCCGTAATACCAGTATCGCCGTCTCGGGTATGTTGCCTGGTGTCCACAGATGCCACCGTTGACAGCATAGCGCAATTGCCCCATTAGATGCACAAATGCTTCACAGAATAAACTCATGCCATTAAAAAGAGACTATAGTCACCAGAACAACTGCAGCTCAATGCAGTGGTTATGGTGTATATAGCATGTCCCTGATGGCTTTTCAATCTAAACACTGCCTATTCAGAGAAAAGTCACTCAGACGGCCAGTATAAGTGCTTCCTATCTCAGTGCTGCACAGTGTGCCGCACCTACATTTAGCGTTTCCACACTCTGAATGGAAGTGCTAAATGCTCCCCAAAGAGATGCATTGATTCAAGTGTTGATTCAATGCATCTCTAGGAGGAGATACTGACTGGCACAGCATGGTGTTTTGACGAGCATGCACAATAGACCCCCAATGCTTTCCTATAGGAAAGCATTGGATTGGTTGAGATCATCAAGATTGACAATTTTAGGCATGGAGGCGTGTCCCATTGTGTGGGAAAGAAGGTTATGAAAAACACCTTTCCCATGGGATCAGTGGGGGCTGGGGACCCAAATAGTTAGCGCAATGTATAGATGAAATCTGAAGACATTAGTTTCTTTAAAGAGTACAGTGTCATGACAGGAACCACCTAAGAAACACCTAAACCAGTTAAGTGGGTTTATGAGACAAACAAGAGGTTAAAGAGGATTAGGAGAGACACAGAAGGAAGGTGAAAATATGCTCACAAGGGGTGAGAAAGGGTGTGGAGTAACAAGCAAAAAGAAAATTATTCTCTGGTGCCATGTAACCTAGGTACACTTCTGGAATTATGAACTTTCTCTTTTGCATATGATTGCACAACAGGAGGACCACAGGTGCCTAACACAGTTAGGTTAGTGTAAATGATATGACAACTTACTGTGGGATGGCACCCGGGGACTTCTAGGATTATAACCACTACAGTGTACTATGGTGCTTAGAGTATCCCTTAAAGGGATACTATAGTGCCAGGAAAACAAAGCCGTTCTCCTGGCACTATAGGCTTCTAAGGTGCCCCCTCCCTCGCGCCCACCCCTCCCGCAGGGCTGCGCCGATGTCCCTCAGCGCTGGGTTAGGCTCCGCCTACGGTCCTCCACTGCCAAGTCAGCAGAGAGAGAGACCTAATGCGCATGCGTGGCAATGGCCGTTCTCGCATTAGGATTTCCCAATAGGAAAGTATTAATTGATGCTTTCCTATGGGGAAAATCTGACGCTGGAGGACCTCATGCAGAGCGTGAGGACGTCCAGCATCAGATAACGGACCAAAGATCCGTTTAGATTCCAGAATCCCTCTAGGGGCTGTCTGGTAGACAGCCGCTGAGGGCAGACTTAGAGCTCCAATGTAAACAATGCAGTTCACTAAGTGCTATAGGGACACAGCACCCAAAACACTTCAGTTAGCTGAAGTGGTCTGGGTGCCTACAGTGTCCCTTTAAAGAAAGACAATGGAGGAATAAAAATAAGAAATAAAATACTATTCACTGTGTAAAAGTCCTCCTTGCCCACCGTGCCTGCTACAACATCTGCCTGCTTTGATCAATCTGCACATTTGTTTTTTTTAAATAAAGGTTGGAGTTCTTAAAAAATAGTTATAGCTGTTTTATCATTTGCATGAGTAACATTCTCGCAGGGTTATTATTCTCTAAAGTCAAATTGCCCATATTCCACATTAACAAAAATAATACAGGATCATCTGTGAGCCTCTACATGGCAGAATCCAGACATTGTTCTTACCATGTGTCAGTGTTTGGATTTTGGCAGCCTTACTTCAGTAGTGGGGAAAGTAATGGAAACCATGTTAAAGGATAGGATTGTTGAACATCTAAAATCACATGGATTTCAAGATCAGAGACAACATGGGTTTACTTCAGGGAGATATAGGGAGAGGTATTCGCAGTAGAAAGATGGAAGTGCTCATGCCATTGTACAGAACACTGGTAAAACCTCACTTGGAGTATTGTACGCTGTACTGGAGACCGTATCTCCAGAAGGATATTTATACTTTAGAGAGAGTTCAGAGAAGGGCTACTAAACTGGTTCATAGATTGCAGGCTAAAACTTCCAAGGAAAGGTTAAAGAAACTTAACATGTGTAGCTTGGAGGAAAGACGAGACAGGGGAGATATGATAGAAACATTGAAATACATAAAGGGAATCAAAACAGTAAAGGAGGAGACTATATTTAAAAGAAGTAAAACTACCACAACAAGATGACATGTTCTTTAATTAGAGGGGCAAAGGTTTAAAATTAATATCATAATAATACTGATAGGGTAGTGGATGCATGGAATAGCCTTCCTGCTGAAGTGGTAGAGGTTAACACAGTAAAGGAGTTTAAGCATGCGTGGGATAGTCATAAGACTATCCTAACTATAAGATAAGGCCAGGGACTAATAAAAGTATTTAGAAAATTGGGCAGATTAGATGCTTATTATTTTTTTTTATATATGTGATAATTAATAAAAGGATTTGTTAATTATTTTATTTTATTTGTTTAGGTTTATATTTATCAGCGCACTCACCCAATTTTTTATTTCTGAGTATACAACTCATCAAGTCGCTAGAGTGGGTTTGGAGCTGCTTTTTTAGAATGTTGCTGTGTTATTTTTGTGTGTACCGCTTTTATATAAATAGTCATAAGACTATCCTAACTATAAGATAAGGCCAGGGACTAATAAAAGTATTTAGAAAATTGGGCAGACTAGATGGGCCGAATGGTTATCTGCTGTCACATTCTATGTTTCTATGTAACATTTCTATGGACATGAATATCTACCAGATTTCATCATGTCTAATGCTAAAAATCCAAACTACTCTAATCAGCCACAACATTAAAATCATCTGACCAATATTGTATAGGTCCACCTCGTGCTGCCAAAACAGCTCTGATGCGTTGAGGCATGAACTTCACAAGACCGCTGAATATGTCCTGTAGTATCTGACACCAGACATTGGCAGCAGATCCTTTAAGTCCTGCAAATTGCGAGGTGAGGTCTCGATAGATCCGATTTGTTGTTCTAGCACATCACAAAGATGCTCAATCAGAGTGAGATCTGGGGAATTTTGACTACCAAGGCAACACGTTGAACTCTTTGTCATGTTCCTCAAACCATTCATGAACAATTTTTGCACTGTGGCAGGATGCATTAACTTGCCCGTAAGAGGCCACTGCAATCAGGAAACACCACTGTCATGAAGGCGTATACGTAGTCTGCAATAATCTCAAGGTAGGTGGTACTTGTCCAAGTAACATCCACATGTATTCCAGAACCCAAGGTTTCTCAGAATAACATTGCTCAGAGTATAACACTGCCTCCGCCAGCTTGCCTTATTGCCATAGTGCATCCTGCAGCCATCTGTTTCCCATGTAAACGATGCACATGCACCCAGCCATCCACCCCATCTAAAAGAAAATGTGATTCATCAGACCAAGCAATTTTCTTCCATTGCTCCATGGTCCAGTTCGTTGCTTACGTCCTCATTGAAGGTGCTTTTGGCAATGTTTCGGGGTTATCATGAGCACTCGGACCGATCTGCGGTTACTAAGCACCTTACGCAGCAAACTGCGATGCACTATCTATTCTGACTTTCTATCATTGCCAGCGTTAAGTTTTTCAGCTATTTAAGCTACAGTATCTCTTCTGTGTGATGGGACCAGACGGGCTAGCCTTTGCTCCCCACATAAGTCAATGTCCTTTGGGCACCCATGGCCCAGAAGCTGGTTCATTGGCTGTCCTTCCTTGCACCACTTTTGTTATGTATTAACCAGTGCATATAGGGACCATCCCACAAGACTTTGGTAATGCTCTGACCCAGTCATTTAGAAATCACTATGTGGCCCTTGTCAAAGTCACTCAGATCATTCTGCTTGCCCATTTTTCCTGCTTTCCTGCCACCTATCAGTGGCTTTAATGTTGTGGGTGATCAGTGTATTTGCTCTCTGTCAGCACAAACAGTCAGCAGGAAAATAGTTAAAAGTCCTTGCAGTGCTATGAATAATAATTATGGCTGCTGGTCAGCTCTCAATAGTTAACTGATACAGTAAAATGTTTTTAAAAAAGCATTTCAAGTCAAGTCTAAACAAAGCCTGAGGTAAACACCTTTGGACTGTACCCTTTTTGAACTCTACTTCTCCACTCCCTTGCTTCCCTGATTTCCTCTCCCCCACTCCTCATCCCACAATGTTCTTTGTTAGAGTTCATCCTTCATGTTTGCTTACATTTGTTTCCGGGGATGCACCGACTAGTACATATTTCATTGGGCTCTCCTTTATTGTGTCTTATCAACTATTTCATCACTATTGCTATAATTTATTTTTACAATGTGAGCTACCTTTTGAGAATCTGTTGTTGATGTATCACTATCTGAACTGCCTCTGTCATTTTATGTAATTTTATGTACACTGTTCAATTGCAACATTAAAAAATAAAAATTAATTAAAAAAAAAAAAAGCGGATCACTTCTTGTATGTGTTAACATTTACTTTGACAGACTTTACTTTTTGTTCTGTTTCCCGAATGGATATTTAAATAGAAAATTTCAGTTCAAAACAGCCAAACTGGAAACATTCGCTAACAGGGTTATTAAAGAAACAGTTCAGGCATCATAACAACTTCTCCTAATGTTGTGATGGGGTTTTATGGTGCCAGGAGGCCTCCGGCACACTCTTTCCTCAAGGAGTTAATCAGTTTGAGAAAAGTTGCCTTGAGCGCCGATCTCAACTCCTTCCAGGCAGCATACGGCTTCTGAAATATCAGTTTTCGGAAATGTGGAGTACCGTCACACAGGGGTGCCTCTGATTGGCTGAGAGCAGCAAGCTGACGCTTTCAGCCAATCAGTGACTTCCCATTCATAAAACTGGGCCCTTAAATTTTAAATTTACTTTAGTTAATAACGAAGAAGAAATTTCACATTTTGGGGTGAAACAGCCAAATTGATGACATAACTGACTTTTTCCATTTCTCTTTAAATTCACGTATGCTAAAAACTGAATTATAGTGAATTGCAATCTGAATTGCTAAATATAGGCAAAAACAACTGTTTAGGAAAAAAAATCTCATATTCAGTAATAGGTACAGGCCAAACTAGGTTATATGCTAAACTCCAGATTGAATCAAACTCATATCCAAATAGGAAAACTAAGATTAAAATAGCCAAGCTGTCACTATAGCTGAATTGGAGATTTTTTCCAAATCAGCTACTTTAGCTTCAGTTTGCCATTTGGATTTTTTTAATACCCCTGTAGATGAAGTCATAGTGAATTTAAATTGTACAGCATACCACCACACCTCTCAACATATGGAGGTATGTAAAACACAATCCTTGTCACTGGCACTGCCCAAAGTAGTGGACCCAGAAAATGAGTCTGTGGGTCTACTGAAGAAGGAGCATGTAAGCCTGGTGTGCATTGACTACCAATCATGTTGCCGTGCTCTGGTCCTGGTTCTAGTACCGTAAGCACTATTGATTCACTCGTTCTATACCTGGGGACAGGAGACAGTAGGACAGGTACCCTAAATCAGTACTGACATGACAGGTAGGTGGACCTATGTGGGCATGCTAGTGACACCAGTGACACCATTTGTGGCATTGGCAACACTCAAAATGGGCAGTCCCATCTGGTCCCACACTTTGTGTTATGATATCTTTTGGTTATTTTAAAATTTAAAAAAACTGGCAATATAAGTAATATAAAGGTTTTATGTTCATAAACTACCATGTCTCCCAACATTTTATAAGGGCAAAGAGGGACACTTTAATTTTAGAAGTGTAAATGGGGGTGTGGCCAGGATGGGATTGTTTTGAGAAATTTTAGGTGACTAACTAATAACAATGTATGCATCTAAAATGTAAACTAGAACAAGAGAATGTATCTTATTTACCCAGAACGATTTCTAAACACATTTGTCATGGTTTAAAGACACATTACTGGGAGTATAATTGCTGTGGAGATCAGTAACACCAACCATATGGAGCACCTAGAAAACAGGGGCATTAGGATAGAAAAAAGGGATAGATGGATTTGGTGCTAAAATAGGGGCTCTCCCTCCTAAATAAAGGCGTTTTGAAATATTCAGAGTTAACATTTTGTTTCAGACCTGATTTTAGTGGATACACCTGTGATAATGACTAACCAAAATATGATTTTACAGGTTGGGATGACAATGCATGTCTAAAATTCCTGATAATCAGCTTGGAAATGGCTTAGGCATTAGGCCACAAACGACTGTGGCTCGAACGACTCAAAGCAAAATCGCAACCTTGAGAGATTATCGGACCTAGGTGATAATGCAATACATAATGTTCTTTCGCATTATAAAGTTATTCCATCTTGAATCTGGAAAAAAACAAACGACTGCGTTCGATTTACTGCGACGCTCTTAGGGACTTGTAGTTCATCGAAGTGGAACTACCGTTGTATTTCTTACCCAGTGAACTACATGTTCCGGCGTGCCTTGCGCGCTCAACACATACACAACAAACATGGCGGCACCCAGGTAGCAGGTGTCCGGTTTGGAATCACTTTTCTTATCTTGGATTAAATCACTGCAGGTAAAGTCAGTTCCTTAAACAGCACCTAGGTGGAGAGCCATACGAATAAGCGAATTTACCGCATTGGAAACAGTCCTCAATGACAACAACTTAACTGTCTGCTCCTGGCAATGTTAATCCTAATTGTTCTCATTGTGTAAATGGAGTCTTGACAGATTGGGGACCTGACAAAGCAGAGCTATTCTGTGTTTACATCCAATACATTCAACCCCTTGAGCAGGCCGCGTGGAAAACGTCTGCTGCCAGATTCTTTGAGAACATGTATTATCTTGGTGAATTGCAATATTCGTCAGTACGTTAAGAGGCCTTATATCACAGCAGAACAGTTATAGTTCCGTTCTTTTCACTCAGAGCCTCAGGTACCTACTCAATACAGAGGCACATTTCCGAGTATTTATAATGAGTGAAACATCCGTACTGCGGAATAAATAGGACCTGGTCCTTATCCTTGTTTGTGGCTGAATAAATCTTTACAGTTAGCTGATGTGTGTAATTAATCCAATCTTAGCTGTATTTTATTTACACAGGGGTTTATTAGTGGATTAAAAACCAAACAGGAAAATGTAGCTAAAACAGCTAAACAGTAAATAAAACAAAGTTGGAGCTTAAAAAAATAAAAAAAAATGTAGCTAATTTTACTAAATCTTGCAGTTAAGGTTTTCAGGTTTCTTCAGTTTGGTGTTTAGTGAAGAAAAGAAAAAGTAGAGACTATTTTACACTCTCATGTACAGCTGACATTCCCACATTAGTAGAAACGTTAGCTGTTCGGAGTAGTGGTTGTTGTTTTAGTCTTTGAATTGAGAAAACATTTCTATTATTGTCAGACAGTTTTGGCAAAAATAGGTGAATTAAAAAAAGAACCAATATATTTTTTTTCTGCTTGGCTATTTTGGACTAACTTTTTTTTTTTAACTTACTATTTAGTTCAGTAAACAAACTCCAAAGTGTAATGGTCATCATCAAAAGAAGCATTCACAAAGGGACTGAGACTTCCTTTTGTATGTGCTATAATAACAAGTATCAATGTACCATAAGGTTTGCAAAACAAATTTTCTCTTGAGTATGATTTATTCTGGTCTTGTAGTTGTTCACAAGACAAAATTAATAATGCCCAGTTTCCCCCTTTCTATCATGTATATGCATTAGCTTAAAATCTACTTTTGTATTAAATTTGTACTTGATAGTAAATTCAGGTCATCATCTTTTGATTTATATAATCATTGCAGATTCTCAGCTTCTTACTCAAGATGTTTGGGGATCTTTTTGAAGAGGAGGAGGACTTTTCATTCCTTTCAAGCAGTCCAAATGCCAACAGAAAATTAAAATGGAAAGATTCTCAAATACTGGAGCCTCGGGGGCATACAAGATTGAGTGGACTCAAAAATCAGGGAGGCACATGTTACCTGAACTCACTACTTCAAACCCTCCTTTTTACACCAGAATTCAGAGGTTTGGCTAATACATGTGATATGAAAATTGGAAGAATTCTTACTAATGTTGTACATAACTCTTATCCTTATTTCAGTGCAAATGGATTGTGGTTGATTGTTTGCAAGAATAATCTGATATAATGGTTAAAATTAATCCATTAGTGACTTTTTGGAAATATCAGGCATCATATTGTTTTGGATTTATCTGTCGACACGAACAATTGCTTTAAATATGTACAATTTAGACTTGTTCATGCAAAATGTATCCATTGAGTAATTGCTATTCTGAGATTTAAAGTTGTCAGACATTTCATTAGAAGTAAAAGAGGCAAGTACCGTATGGGGTAGTTGTGTATTTTGCTAAGATCACCAATGGTGACCGGTTTGTTGCACTGAGGTGGCCCTCAGGAAAAGTTGGGGGTTTTCTTATCTGAACCTGTCTCTTCCGGGCCACCAACATATTCATCCTTTTGGTGCTGTTCAGTTACTAGCACTTCATCTGCCAGGAGCCCACATCAGTGTTATCTCACGCATGTGAGAGTATATTGAGGATCCTGCGAGACCGTGGGCTGCTCCATAGACAAGGACTTTTTTTCTACAGCCACCACTAGTGATGGCTGGGGAAAATTAGAAAACCTGACGGCGGTAGCTCTGCCTTTTGTCAAGTTTTGTCAGGCATAGAGAATATACATCAGTATATATTTTGACTAGTGTAACTACTGTTCCTTCAACTTTGAACTTGAAAACTATTATTCCAACGGTGTCTCTAGAAACGTCCAGTGCCTTCTCTATCATTTTATATCCTGTTCCTTGTTTGTGAAGGGCAATGATCTCTTATTTCTTTATTGCCATATTCCTAACATGCAGTCAACAGTGACACTCAACAAGCCCCTAGCCATTTCAGGTATTTCAAGTGATCCTGCTCGATCACACCTGGTGTAACTAATTAAGCCCTTGTTTCCCGCGTTTTGCATATTTGTGCTTTTGTGGGGGATTCTGTTCAGGGAGTTGAATGATTTTGAGACTGGAGAAGTTATTTTAAGTGACATTTCCAGTTGAATTGGGGTAAACCACTTGAAACATTCGTTGTGTTTAGCTACTTCAATTGCTTTTGTTTGATCTCTTCATTGCAAAAAGCTGAAAGTCCTACACTTTCTGTAAATGTTGACAATAAACCTGATTTTCAATGAGAGGGAATAATTTTGATTACATCTGTATATTTTATTGGATTACATAATTCAAACATTCCTATAATTTAATTTGTCTTTCTAGAAGCCCTTTTTGCTTTGGGTCCCAAAGACCTTGGTTACTTGGAGGAAAAAGAGGAACCAGATTCCAAGGTACTGGTTTTGATTGATCCTTCCAATATATTATTAAGTTTACTCGCAATGGAAAATGTAATATACATTTTAATTATGTTGGCTCAGATTGGGTTTGCTGGTGCCTCATGTGCTATTTTTTTTCAATATCTCCTTAACCCCTTAAGGACCAAACTTCTGGAATAAAAGGGAATCATGACATGTCACACATGTCATGTGTCCTTAAGGGGTTAAAGGTAAACCATAACGTCCCTGGAAAATACACAACTGAATTTAAAAAAGAATCCAAATTACATAGAATTCACAGTTAAATGCAGTGTTTCTTGATTGCTTTACATCATACATCACAACAAATTTGATGGTCAAATATTCCCAAATTCAAAATACTTGATGTACATTTTGGTCCGTTCATTCAGTCTCTCCCCTTCCCTCTCATATTGTTATCACCAAATCCAAATTCCAACCTCTCCTTACACCAGTATGTATATGTCAAACCATAAAGGACATAACACTTTATAGTGAAATATTGTTTATGTTTTAACAGAAAAGAATGTAAAATATGTACAAGATTCCTAAACCCAGCAAATCCCAAAAAATCACGGGGACAAAGGATTTTGATTTTGAATAGTGGATCTTGGAAGACTGTTCTACTTGCATCTTTTCAATTACTTATCTGATATTAATAATTTTATGTATTCTTGAAGGTACGGATAATCCCCTTACAGTTACAGCGACTTTTTGCACAGCTTCTGCTGCTGGATCAGCAGGCTGCATCCACCACGGACCTGACAAACAGCTTTGGCTGGAACAATAACGAGGTGTGTAATCGTCATTCATGTTATCAACAATGTCATTCTTTTTATAGCATCAAAATCATATTTAACCCCTTAAGGACAGAGCTTCAGAAGCTTGTCTTTCACTTAATGACAACGGCATTTTTTGCTATTTGCGTTCAACTGCAATTTGCTTTTTACTAATTCATTGCACCGACACATATTATATACCGTTTTTTAAAGGACAGAAAGGGCTTTAATTTGATGTAACACATATATATATATAAATGCTTATTTATTATTAAAAAAAATACAGAAATATGCAAAAAAATGAATTTTTGTGTGTTTTTTTTTACAGTTTTTGCAATAATAATGTGTACATAATTAGTGCAGGTTAAGGAAAGTAATTAAAAATAAATTCATTTAGTTGTTCTGAATTACAGAATATATAATGTGTCTGGGATTTTCAGTTTTTTTTGGTAGTTACAGGTCACAAAGCACAAGGAGTAAAATAAACTTTTAATGTGGAGCGATTTTAGAATTTGGTATGTTTGTCTTGTAAGCCTAATAGCCATAAAAGAAAACAAAATTGCCACACAAAAGTATATATTTATATAAAGTAGACACCACAGGCTATTTACCTAAGGTTGTTTTGACACTTTCTACGTAGCCATTTTACCGCCAACCTCTGCTAAATATTGGAGTAAAATTGTGTTTTTTGGGGGTTTTCGCACACAAACTTATAACAAAGAACTTCTCATGTGTATTTTGTAAAGTTGGTGTGTGCTATTCCTGTACAAAGTTTTATTATGTGTTCAGTTACTTCTGCTGAGTACAACGGTACCCCCATTGTATGTCTTTGGCACTATTTCGTGAAGCTACAGTGCCATATAGGAGACCTGTCCTTTTCAGTATTCACAGTAGAATTTTGAGAGACGGATTTAATGAGCCTATGCTTCCATTTGGGTTATTATAACAGTCTGTCTGTTCGAAAAAAAACCCCAAAGGCCTACCATTTGTAAAAGTAGACACTCCAGGGTATCTCATAAGGTGCATATTGTGCCTTAACATGCCCCCATTTTTTCACCAATAGATGCCAAAGTATGTGGTAAAAAATAATTTTGTGCGTTTTTTACATATGGATTGCATTTGTGCTGGGCATTTTGTATATTTCACATGTGCCACTAAGTTCAAACCCCCCAAATTATGTTCAGCTAAGTCTTCTGAGTAAAATGACACCCCCATTGTATGTCTTTGGCACTAGTTCGTGAAGCTACAGTGCCATATAGGAGACCTGTCCTTTTCAGTACTCACAGTAGAATTTTGAGAGACGGATTTAATGAGCCTATGCTTCCATTTGGGGCATTATAACAGTTTGACTGTTCAAAAAAACCCCACAAAGGCCTACCATTTGTAAAAGTAGACACTCCAGGGTATCTCATAAGGTGCATATTGTGCCTTAACATGCCCCCATTTTTTCACCAATAGATGCCAAAGTATGTGGTAAAAAATAATTTTGTGCGTTTTTTACATATGGATTGCATTTGTGCTGGGCATTTTGTATATTTCACATGTGCCACTAAGTTCATACCCCCCAAATTATGTTCAGCTAAGTCTTCTGAGTAAAATGACACCCCTATTGTATGTCTTTGGGACTATTTTGTGAAGCTACAGTGCCATATAGGAGACCAAGCCATATCAGTTTTTACCGAACTTTGAATTTTGACGCTGGGCCTATGTGCAATTTCCAAGCATCTTAGCAGGTATTAAATTCAAACTGTAAACAAACAAAAGTGGAAACCACCCAGAATACGTATAATAGGTTAAATACAAAAGGACAACCTGATATAGGTCAAATCTCCTTAATGGGAATCTGTGTGAAAATTGAAATAACTTTCATAGCGTAAAAGAGTAAATATGAGTAGTGATTAAAGTGAGATTAGAAATGCACTCACAAACAAACGATAATTCAGGCCTTTCACCCTCTCAGGGGTAGTATGATGAGTAAAGATATCCTCCAAAACGATATATGTAAATGTAAAAAGAGGCAATATAGTGAAGTATGTTTAGAAATATACAAATTCACATTTATTCATTGCACTTACAAAATAGCAGCATAAAAAGGCATCTCTCCATAAACATATGGAACTCCTAGTGATGACAATCGAGTATCCACAGTGCAGAGTCAGGAAGAAGATGATACAGCATTCAAATAAATAAAAATTAATAAAAACAATATAAGTACATAAAAAGTACAATAATATCCAACGCGTTTCGTCCTATTGGGTATCGGACTTCTTCAGGGATAACCATGGGTCCATTTCTGGAAGTTTATATACCGTTGTACATCATCTTCATAATCCGGTACACATGTAATAAAACATGCGTTTCACTGGTGAACCGCAGAAATCCGGCGCGAAATACATGGAGCTTCTCAAACAGTTCCGGGTAATAGTGCGCATGCGCGTAATGAACGCGCATACGTCAGCTGTAAAGACCGCTGCCTGCAGGGGACAGAAAGCACAGAAAGGCGAAAGATATGCCTGAGAAGATAACCGTACACATTCCACTGAAAAAAATCCTATACAGTGGCAAAAATGCCTATGCTCTTGAAGTATACAGTATAGATATATCTTTAGATCTCAGTATAAATGTTGTATTACAAACGTTAGTGCAGAAATTTAATATACATAATCCATATGCAAACATAAGGTTATAAGTGAGGATTGGATTGAATATAACTAGTGTAAACCATATTAAGGAGTCATATAAACCCCTTATGTAAGTTAATATCATGAGTTACTTATGCACAAGGAAATATGTTGTTGGTTCAATAATTGTAGGGGTTCCTAATATGAATCAAAAAGTTAGATTATAGTAAATTATATTACATAAAAATTATTATATACCATATACTTGCATATGAAGCTTATATATTTATATGTAAATACAAACAAAGAGAAACCATGACATCTTATTAAAGGAACATCGATATAAAGGAGAACACATGATGAAAAATGATTAAATGAGACCTTGTAGATCTATTTCTTGATTGAGTCCCACATTTAAAGTTTTTAGATTGAAAATCCACCAAGCCTCCTTCCTAACTAACTCCTGTTGCTTATCTCCACCTCTCCACCTCTCCACCCTAGTTGAACTTAGTCTATTCCATACACTTGCAAAGTGTTCCAAGAAAATGAAGGACAAGAATTACAGTGTCTTGGTACACTGTGGTCAATTTTATTTTTACGTATATTGTTGTGGTGTTCTAGTATTCTGATATGTAACTTTCTGGATGTGCGTCCGACATATTGGGCTCCACAGCCACATTGTAATAAGTAAATTACAAAAGTAGAGGAGCAATGAATATAGTTTTTTATTTTATATGTTTTTTTCGTATATGTACCAATAAAATCTTGGATTTTCCTTTTGAGGTGTATACATGTAGAGCAGTGGCCACAGCTATAAAACCCTTGTAATTGGGCCTTAAGAAAGTTGTTACAAGAGGGAGTAATAGGTAATAGGCTAGGTGCCAATTTATTCTTTAAATTGCTTGATTTTTTTTATAGATTACTGTAGGAAATTCTGGTAATACATCTTTTAGGATCTCATCTCTCTTTAAGATGTACCAATGTTTTTTAAGGATTTTTTCCACCTGTCTCGCTTGGGAATTATATTGTGTGACAAAAGCAAATTCAAATTTGTTATTGGTGTCTTTATTGGTGTTATTATTTTTTCCTTTTTCTGTATTATCATTTTTATCCTTATTTTTATTTTTCCATCTGAATCTATTCTTTATTTTTTGCTCCGCTGTTAGTGGTTCCAAACCTTCTTCATTTTTGTTAATCAAAAATAATGATCTGTCAGAGTTTAGTATTTCAGATTTAGATGTCTCCATTTTTTGCACATTATACCCTTTGTCAGTATATCTTTGTTGAACAATCTTGGACTGTTCTAAGAATATGTGGTTGTCTGTACAATTCCTTCTGAGCCGGGTAAATTGGCTCTTGGGAATGTTGGAGAGCCACGGAGGATAATGAGTACTGGAATTTTCGATGGCTGTGTTGCAGTCTGTGGGCTTAAAATACGTCTTGGTTTTTAATTGGTTTTGTTCTACATATATAGTTAAATCCAAGAAATTTATAGTGGAATTACTGGATACCGAGGTGAATTTCAAATTATATTCATTGTTGTTAACTTGGCCCAAAAATAAATCAAGGCCTTCTATAGAACCATCCCAGATGATCAAGACATCGTCGATGAAGCGCCGCCATAGGACCAACCCACCCCCATCATGGTCCGCCAACTTGATGTGCTGTCGTTCCCAATGGGACACATACAAGTTGGCAAAGCTGGGGGCGAATTTTGTTCCCATGGCGACGCCGCATCGCTGAAGAAAAATGTCTTTCTGACATATCCTTTTCACCGCAGGAACTGTCATTATTAAAGAAAGGTTTGAATTTTGCTCCGTCTTCAAATTGCAATCCCTTTAACCTTTATCTAGACAACCAGAAATTCCTGAGAAAACTAACATTAAAGAGATTCTTTAAAAGCAAGGAAATGAATATGATTACTTTAGAACCAAATCTAACAAATACATCATTAGACTTTAATAAAGAGAACAAGGTCCCTGATACGGAATCAAAAATCATTCATACCACTTTAAAGCCTAAATCAAATTTTTTTCCATGGGCAGCCAAGGGAAAATTTCTGGAGGTTTTTAATGATTTGGTACAGGAAGATTTAAATAAAATTGTGGACAGTAAATTCAAACCCAATCTTACTAAAAAAGAAAAATCAGCTCTAACTACACTTACAGAAAATCACAATTTGGTTATAAAAGAAGCTGACAAGGGAGGGGGGATTGTTATTATGAATAAATCCTATTATTTACAGGAATCTTATAATATCCTACATGACGTCAACACATATCAAATCTTGGATAAAAATCCTTCTTCTGAATTTTTGGCAGAATTAAATATATTACTGACTACCGGTTTAAATAATCACATAATCAATCAAGATGAATTTAAATACATCTATAACCCAAACTGCATAGTGGCAGTTTTTTATTTTTTGCCAAAAATCCACAAGAACACAAAAAAAACCCCAGGACGTCCCATCATCAGTGGAATCAATTCTTTGTCATGCAAACTATCAGAATATGTGGATTTATTTTTACAGCCGTATGTCCCATTACATGATACCTTTATCAAAGATACTAGACATATTCTACAAGACTTACAATCTATAGAGTGGAAATCCTCTTATATTCTAGCGACAGCAGATATTACAGCTCTATACTCCAACATTCCCCACGCTAAGGGTATTGCTTGTATCCAAGATACCCTTAGATCACCACAAGTTTTAGAGGAAGCCCAGATTGAGTTTTTGGTGAGTTGTATCCAATTCGTACTCGCCAAAAACTTTTTCTGGTTTAATGGTCAGTTTTTTCTTCAGCGATGCGGCGTCGCCATGGGAACAAAATTCGCCCCCAGCTTTGCCAACTTGTATGTGTCCCATTGGGAACGACAGCACATCAAGTTGGCGGACCATGATGGGGGTGGGTTGGTCCTATGGCGGCGCTTCATCGACGATGTCTTGATCATCTGGGATGGTTCTATAGAAGGCCTTGATTTATTTTTGGGCCAAGTTAACAACAATGAATATAATTTGAAATTCACCTCGGTATCCAGTAATTCCACTATAAATTTCTTGGATTTAACTATATAGGTAGAACAAAACCAATTAAAAACCAAGACGTATTTTAAGCCCACAGACTGCAACACAGCCATCGAAAATTCCAGTACTCATTATCCTCCGTGGCTCTCCAACATTCCCAAGAGCCAATTTACCCGGCTCAGAAGGAATTGTACAGACAACCACATATTCTTAGAACAGTCCAAGATTGTTCAACAAAGATATACTGACAAAGGGTATAATGTGCAAAAAATGGAGACATCTAAATCTGAAATACTAAACTCTGACAGATCATTATTTTTGATTAACAAAAATGAAGAAGGTTTGGAACCACTAACAGCTGAGCAAAAAATAAAGAATAGATTCAGATGGAAAAATAAAAAATAAGGATAAAAATGATAATACAGAAAAAGGAAAAAATAATAACACCAATAAAGACACCAATAACAAATTTGAATTTGCTTTTGTCACACAATATAATTCCCAAGCGAGACAGGTGGAAAAAATCCTTAAAAAACATTGGTACATCTTAAAGAGAGATGAGATCCTAAAAGATGTATTACCAGAATTTCCTACAGTAATCTATAAAAAATCAAGCAATTTAAAGAATAAATTGGCACCTAGCCTATTACCTATTACTCCCTCTTGTAACAACTTTCTTAAGGCCCAATTACAAGGGTTTTATAGCTGTGGCCACTGCTCTACATGTATACACCTCAAAAGGAAAATCCAAGATTTTATTGGTACATATACGAAAAAAACATATAAAATAAAAAACTATATTCATTGCTCCTCTACTTTTGTAATTTACTTATTACAATGTGGCTGTGGAGCCCAATATGTCGGACGCACATCCAGAAAGTTACATATCAGAATACTAGAACACCACAACAATATACGTAAAAATAAAATTGACCACAGTGTACCAAGACACTGTAATTCTTGTCCTTCATTTTCTTGGAACACTTTGCAAGTGTATGGAATAGACTCAGTTCAACTAGGGTGGAGAGGTGGAGATAAGCAACAGGAGTTAGTTAGGAAGGAGGCTTGGTGGATTTTCAATCTAAAAACTTTAAATGTGGGACTCAATCAAGAAATAGATCTACAAGGTCTCATTTAATCATTTTTCATCATGTGTTCTCCTTTATATCGATGTTCCTTTAATAAGATGTCATGGTTTCTCTTTGTTTGTATTTACATATAAATATATAAGCTTCATATGCAAGTATATGGTATATAATAATTTTATGTAATATAATTTACTATAATCTAACTTTTTGATTCATATTAGGAACCCCTACAATTATTGAACCAACAACATATTTCCTTGTGCATAAGTAACTCATGATATTAACTTACATAAGGGGTTTATATGACTCCTTAATATGGTTTACACTAGTTATATTCAATCCAATCCTCACTTATAACCTTATGTTTGCATATGGATTATGTATATTAAATTTCTGCACTAACGTTTGTAATACAACATTTATACTGAGATCTAAAGATATATCTATACTGTATACTTCAAGAGCATAGGCATTTTTGCCACTGTATAGGATTTTTTTTCAGTGGAATGTGTACGGTTATCTTCTCAGGCGTATCTTTCGCCTTTCTGTGCTTTCTGTCCCCTGCAGGCAGCGGTCTTTACAGCTGACGTATGCGCGTTCATTACGCGCATGCGCACTATTACCCGGAACTGTTTGAGAAGCTCCATGTATTTCGCGCCGGATTTCTGCGGTTCACCAGTGAAATGCATGTTTTATTACATGTGTACCGGATTATGAAGATGATGTACAACGGTATATAAACTTCCAGAAATGGACCCATGGTTATCCCTGAAGAAGTCCGATACCCAATAGGACGAAACGCGTTGGATATTATTGTACTTTTTATGTACTTATATTGTTTTTATTCATTTTTATTTATTTGAATGCTGTATCATCTTCTTCCTGACTCTGGACTGTGGATACTCGATTGTCATCACTAGGAGTTCCATATGTTTATGGAGAGATGCCTTTTTATGCTGCTATTTTGTAAGTGCAATGAATAAATGTGAATTTGTATATTTCTAAACATACTTCACTATATTGCCTCTTTTTACATTTACATATATCGTTTTGGAGGATATCTTTACTCATCATACTACCCCTGAGAGGGTGAAAGGCCTGAATTATCGTTTGTTTGTGAGTGCATTTCTAATCTCACTTTAATCACTACTCATATTTACTCTTTTACGCTATGAAAGTTATTTCAATTTTCACACAGATTCCCATTAAGGAGATTTGACCTATATCAGGTTGTCCTTTTGTATTTAACCTATTATACGTATTCTGGGTGGTTTCCACTTTTGTTTGTTTACTGTATATTTCCACAGGTGGTTGTGAAGTTCACCTGGAGCTATCACAGTATACGTGTATTTCTCTAGTGTATATACTTTGTTTTTTGCTTCATTAAATTCAAACTACCCCACAAAGGCCTACCATTTCTTAAAGTAGACACCCCAGGGTATTTCAAAAGGTATATTCTAAACCTTAGTGTAGGATCATTTTTTTGTTAGTTTGTACCAAGTCTCGTTGCAATTAGCATTTTTGTCTGCCTTTTTGACACACACTTGGAGATGTTACTGTATATTTTGCTATCCTTATGTGTGCTATGGCAGTATAACACCCAATATGTTGCTCAGCTATGTCATCTTAGTGCAATGATACCCCCATATACAGAATAGTTGGGGTAAACTTATCCGGGGGTAGTACACAGTCATCTGCGTCCCGGGCAAAGCTGTCATGGATTCCGAAACCAAAACACAGACAGACCACAGAGAGAGAAACTTGTAATACCGGTCCTTAGAATGGCCGGGCTATACAAGCAGAGAATTGTCAAGTTACAAGCCGAGGTCAAAGGAGTAAAGAGAAACGGAACAACGATAGGACAAGCCTAGGTCAAGGATCAGAGAAGACAGGATAAACGGTAGACAAAGCCAAGATTCGGTAACCAATCAGACAGATGACTAAAAATCACACCCCAAAACTGGTCTACTTATTCGGCCTGGGTGTGAAAAATTTTAAAACAATGGCCAATACATAGGCCGGGCTGAGAGGGGCAATCAGGGCAGTAATAGCTGGTCTCAACTCTTACGTCCCTCTTGTAACACACCCTGCACCTTTTCTGGGGGTTTTGTTTTTTAGGGGTTGGTGGAATCTTAAAGCAGAGGTGACCTGCCTCCATTCTTCTGCTAGGCTCCACTGATGGTCTCCTTGTGTGGCATTCTAGCAGCTTAGAAATTAGCTCAAACTGGAAAGAAAGAAAAGTGCTTTTCAGCCCAGCATTTGCCTTTTTAAAAATAACAAAGGCATTGTGGATTGCCATCTGCATCAGGTATATGCCCACTTTTTTATACCATGCCCTGGTCTTTCTCATGATCAAATATGGCTGCATCAGTTGATCGGACAGGTCAATGCCCCCCATATGCCGATTATATTGCCGTATGCAGACTGGCACCCGTTTATATTCGTCTCTGCCACGAACTGCGACCCTCCGAGTGTTTTCACCATGGATGGTGGTTAAGATGAAAACATCCTTTTTATCCCTGTACTTGAGTGCCAGCAGTTCATTCTGGCAGAGAGAGCTGCTGTTTCCCCCCTTTTTAATTTTTTGTTCGCTAGAGCCTTTGGGAAACCTGTGCGACTCTTCCGAATAGTGCCACAGGCCACGGTCTCGAAGCAATACAACATTTGTAACAGTGGGATGCTATTATAAAAGTTATCGATGTATAGATGATAACCTTTATTAAGTAGTGGCATTATTAAGTCCCAGACAATTTTTCCACTTGTCCCTACTGTATCTGGGCAACCTGGGGGATCAAGGTGGCTATCCCTTCCTTCGTATACACGGAAGGTGTATACGTAGCCACTGCCACTTTCACATAGTTTATAAAATTTGATCCCATATCGGGATCTTTTGGATGGGATATATTGTCTAAACCCCAGTCTTCCCTTAAACTTCATTAGGGACTCGTCAATGGAAATGTTTTTATTGGGGGTATATATAGCGGCAAATTTATTGTTAAAGTGGGCAATTAAAGGGCGTAGTTTGTAAAGAAGATCATACTGCGGATCACCTTTTGGGGGGCACTTGTTGTTATCACTAAAGTGCATAAATCTTAGTATGTCTTCATATCTTTCCCTTGTCATTGTCTCGGCAAAAATAGGAGTATTGCAAATAGGATGTTTAGCCCAATACATCCTAATTGTGGGCTTTTTAATTAGCCCCATTAACATGGTCAGTGCCCAGAATTGTTTAAATTCTGGCACACTGGTTGGGTACCATCTCTCTTTCCTAGAGATAAGAGAGTCTGGATTGCGTGCCAGATATTGCTCCGCATAGAGATTAGTCTGGGTGACTATCTCCCCAAAAATCTCATCCCCCAAGAACAGCTGCATAACATCCAGCGCACTATAGGCAGACAGGTCCGCCTGTATGCCAGGATTGCCTGTAAACACTGGGATGTCTGGGGAAAAATTATTAGGGGGTACCCAGTCATCTGAGCCATGGTCAGCATTAGGGGAATCGTCGATTTCTCCTGATGGTCCTGCAGTATCTGGCACATAGTCCATGTCCCCTGCATCCCCTGCGTCACTCCCTGCTTCACTCTCTGAGGCAGTGTCAGTCGCCTCTGAGTCTGCCGCTAACAGGGCATAAGCCTCCTCCGCGCTATACTTTCTAAACATTGTTAATACAGCTAACACAGCTAACAAAACTCTAACAAAAAAATTTTTTTTATTTTTTTTTTTATTTTTATTCCCTAATTCCCACTAAATTCCACCCACCAAAATAACTAAATCACAAATTAATAAAATCAAATAATAACATTTAACCCCTTAGGGTTACAAAAAAACTAAAAATTAACCCTTGAAAGTAAAAAAAAAAAATAGATCACAGTAGAGTACTGTGACCTGTATATTGATCACTGCTAGCAGTGATCAAGCAGCAGGGAAAGGGTTAATTTTTTTTTTAACTCCAGAAAAGTGAATTTTATACTTAAGTATAACTCTGCAATAAATCAGGGACACAATGTAGCACCGATCCGTCTCTCTCCACTTCACAAACCCACACGAGGTGGAGGGAGGCGGATCAGATATCCCAGCAGCATTGTGACCGCTGTGACTGGCTGTCACAGCGATCACATGGGCTGGGATATCCGGATTTGCTGCTGCTGGTCTGCCCCTGACTCGGAGGGACCCAGCAACAGCATTAACCCTGCGATCGCGGCGTTAATTTTAACGCGTGACGGACGAGGTCCGTCACTCGTCATTAACGCATTCCCCTGAGTGACGGACCTCGTCCGTCACTCGTCGTTAAGGGGTTAAGTTTCTGATTCCATCTTAGAATAATCTGGTTGGATCTCAGTGTTTTTGAAATCAAGGTGTTTCCTAAGGCAAACAATTTTTGGAATATATCACTAGAAAGGCAAAGGACTATCCATATGTATCCCTCTCTTATCTCTACACCTATTAACCCTTTTCTTCCTCCTTACAGGAGACTGGTCAGCATGATGTGCAGGAACTAAATCGAATATTGTTCAGTGCCTTGGAGAGCTCCCTGGAGGGTACGGCTGGCCACAATCTTATTAAGAGCTTGTATCACGGCACTGTGGTCAATCAAATTAAGTGCCAGGAATGTGGCTACATCAGTAAGCGGCAGGTAAGACTTGAATGGATAGGTCATATTTTGAGAAGTGGCGGAAAGAGAAGAAATATGCAACTGATCATAGAGGCACACTCTAAAACAGGGGTGCCCACAAGGCAGATCCCCAGATGTTTTAAAACTACAGCGTCCATGATGCTTTGTCCATCTAATGGCATTTTAAAGACTTGCAAAGCATCATGGGAGTTATAGTTCCACAACATCTGGGGATTCAGAGAATATTGTGAAACTATAAACAATATATAACTCATATAGATTGTAATAACTGCCAGTTCATATATTTGGAAATCTCACTTTTATATTACATACTCAGAGTATACAAGTTTTTCTGTATGACAAATTCTGTAGGAGTGTTGCTACATCTGACCCTCATGATAACCATGTGTCACATTTTTATGTTTTATCTGGCACTTACATAAATTTCCACTAAAATTAATTTGTGTATTTTTATAAAGCACAACTATGCTATTGAAGAAAACATTTATATGAAGATGATTATAACAATCTCTGTGGTAATATTGTCAGCATATACAGAAGTTATCAAATTTGAACTTAATTTACATTCTTCTGCGATGCTTCTCTTCTGAATAATTCTGTCTACGCACCTTTCTATGCAGGAAGATTTTCTTGATTTAACTGTTGCAGTGAAGGACGTGTGCAGCTTGGAGGAATCTTTATATAACATGTACGTTGAGGAGGAAATCTTCGAAGGGGATAATCTGTATCGATGTGGATCCTGTGATAAACTTGTAGCAGCTGCTAAGGTATGTTTATTGTAGTGCATCAGTTATAGGCAATCTGCCATTCATCTGCTTTGAAATGCCAACTCCTGTGAACCTCAGGCAACCAAGGGCTTATAGAATTTGTAAATGAACAACTGGACAGAAAGCATACATTTTAAATTATGTGTATCTTTAAATTGGCTCACAAAATTTGTAATGCAACTCGGATGTTTATTGCAAAATGTTAGAATGGGCCTGTTTATTCTGAAGATATTGCATACACAGACCTTGAAACAACTTCAGAGCATCAGAGAATGGCATTCTGGTTTATTTATATATAACATGAGATCCCTGGACTATACTTTCTTCTAACTCTACTGCTGCTCAGTAGTTGCCCCACAAGCTTCCAAGCCTGCCATGTCTCTCTCCTTCCCCTTTCTCAGTTTGTGTCCTCTTTTTTTTTTTTTTCAGTGCAATTGCAGATAACATTAGTTTATGACGTACCCCAACGGCAATCCTCTAACGTATTATATTCATTGAGGTACATGATGGAATTTGCACATTGTTTTTTGGTTAAGTAAAGATTGATCAGTAACAGTATTAGGCATCACATTTTTGGTTAAGTAAAGATTGAACAGTAACTGTATTAGGCATCTAATCGTGGTGTTGTTAAGATGCTTTATGAATGGAGTAGACCAGACCTAATGCATGTTGCTTGTGTACATTGTACAGTTAGGCTCAATATAGACTACAAAGTTTACCGCAGTGACTGTATTCCATTTACTATCAAGAGGGAATTAGTAAGGCATGATGCTTGACCTAGTAAGGGGTGCAGGTAGCAGGGTTTTGTCTAAGGGAGAGTGCATGTGAGTGCGAGTTAGGTTGCTTTGGAGCATGTCGTGGTGGGGTTAGTCCCCAGAGGGTCTGTGCCCACTTTTTGTTTTCCATTTTAAGTTCTAGGTAGCATGGTTGTGATGTAGGTATGTGTAAGAGCATTCAGAACTAAAGGGAGATAACTGTTAAGCGAAAGGTACAGTTTATGTACTGAGTGTCCATGTGATGGTACCAGGACCTTCTCCCCGTACTCGGGCGCTTTATCCTAGCCGCGACCTTCAGTGCGATTCGGGTTCAGCCGACTCCAGATCTGCGCTGAGATGGCGTGTAGGTCGCTCTGACTCTACACGCAATCTGGTAACAAGCTTCCTTTGGGGTGCGCCCTCGCCCTGGGCCCAGTGTTCGGCCATTTGCTCTTGTTGCAGGAGCGAGTACAGAGGAGGCAGTTCGTCGGGGGCGAGGTACGTCCTCCCTCCAGCCCCAGGCCGGGATGAAGGCCGACATCTCTGAACCACGGACCCTGGCTTCTCTATGAGCCGAGTCCTTCGCATGGCGGGAGTAACGTGGGGACCTGATGGTCTACCGTCTTCTAGGGTGGCCGTCCCCGCGGCCATGTGGACGATGTCTTCGGGTTAAGCCCTTGGTGGCCCTCGAGTTTGTGTCCTCTTTAACATGTTTCCTGACATTCCTTTAAGATAAACCTACCAATAGAGTATGCATACAATTACATTTTACATTCTTCACTTGCCCTACTTGTCGGTTTGTTACAAGCACTTTTACCTATATGTACACATTTTATTTTTTGTACTTCTATTTTTGCTTTAAAAACATTTAAAAAATTCAGTAGTCTATGATTTAAAATTATGTATGTGGAATGAACATTTCAGTTTCAGGAACATTCTAAATCAATAATTACATTTCTAGCTGTTATGCAGTAAACTGTTCACCATGCTGATGTTTTGCAGCCTGTCCCTTAAAGGGATACTATGATCATCAGAACTACAGCTTAATATAGTTGTTCTGGTGAGTGTAGTCAGTCCCTGAAGGCGTTTTGCGATAAACACTGTCTTTTCAGAGAAAAGGCAGTGTTTACATTACTGCCTAGTAACACCTGTAGTGGCAGTCACTCAGATGGCCACTAGAGGTACTAACAGTTCTTGTTATCTTATATGTGGAGATGCTGCTTGGCCAGCGAGGTGTTTGGCTCTGCCCACCCGCTCCGCCTCTTGCCCATAGGAAAGCACTTGATTGACTGAGATCGTCAATTCTGATGATCTCAGCCAGGGAATCGGAGCGGGGGTGTGGTAAGTTTTTAATCTATTTAAGGGGGCAATTGGTGGCCAGACAACTAAGTAGTGTATTTCTGAGCCCAATAGTGTTCATTTAACTCTTTCTTTCTCCCACAGTCTGCCAAACTGGGAAAGCTTCCACCCTTCCTCACTCTATCTCTGCTGAGATTTAACTTTGATTTTACAAAGTGTGAACGTTATAAGGAGACATCCCGCTACACTTTCCCCACGCATCTCAACATCCGGCCCTTTTGTGAGCAGGTTTGAGCTATTTCTTTGCTTTTTTTTTGTTTCTATGCATTATGCTCACTTGTGAAACTCTGAGTTTACTTTGTATAAAGTGGGCGTTTTTTGTTTACCAACCCTTCTTTTTAAATGACCAAAGTAAGTGAAGTGATTGTATGATACATGTGTATTCTCTTAGGATCTTAAACACGTGTGTTTTTCCCCATAAATGATACACTCAACAAAATGCAAACACCACAAAATGAGATGTAGGAGCACTATTTCAGAGTTGTTCAAGAACAAACAGACAACACTTGTCGTCCATAACTGGTGAATGCATAAAATAAGCTGTATAAAAAGAAATAGAAACACTACTAGCGTAGATAATCATTATATAAATTAAGCAGCTTAGAAGAAGAAGACACATGGTTCAGAGGCACAACAAATGGCGGGACCTTTTAAGGTAGTTCTTGGCCGCCTTGTATAGTGTTCCATGATGTACGGGTACCTTATAAATAAGAAGTACAAGTTAACCTCATAGCGTAGTCTGCCAAGATAGTAAAAACAAGGCTATATAAATGGGTAAACTGACATGAAAGTGAACCTATGGTCAGCTCATGGCTTTAAAGGCGTTGCAATCAAAAGGTGTATAGGGTGACACCTTACCTTGTCCATAAAACAAATACAGAATGTAGTTTAGTTTAAAATCGTTCTTGACTCATGTTTATGCTGATAACTGACCAATTTTTTCTCTTCATTTGTAGAATCACATAGAAGACCCTGTGTGCACATATGAGCTATTTTCTGTTATCATACACAAGGGCGGCTGCTATGGGGGCCATTATCATGTTTACATCAGAGATGTGGATGAACTGGGCCACTGGGACTGTCAGGTAAGCTTGTCCATGGATGATGAGCCTTAGGAAATGTGCAAAAAGATGCATATGTTGGCTAAGTGCCTCCATTCATTACTGACAAAATGTTCTTAGGAACCTTGACGTTTTGCAATAAAGTGTCACTTATATTGTGCTGGTGACATTACATTCACTAGCTTAAAACTCTTGTAATTTTGTTAATTTCAGATGTTATTTGTGGCGTAGATGCTCCCCACATTCTTAATTTGTTTAGATTTTGTGCACTTTTGTCTTCTAAAACTCTATTGAATCTATATGTTCATTCACAGGAAGAAGTGAAAAACTTGGTTAAGGATGCTGATAATGAGTATGAATCTCCTGCTGTCACACTTGCTTCCATCATAGCAGCGGTAAATAAACAACAACAATATAGCATTTACGTTGTAGTAGTAATATGGGTCCAACCTGTACATTCTTCTAAGAGACATCCTTCATCCAACAATCACATTCTTAAAGCAGCACAGTCATGTTTGTTTGTATTTCTGCAGTTTTCCTCCATATGCACCCTGTATCTTAACCCCCAATGACAGAATTCTTCTATCATGAATGTCCTTTTCTTAAAGACCCATGATGGAATAATTGCTTTCTTTGGTACTTTACCAGCAGGGACTATTTCTCTGCAGCGTTTAAAGGTAGCGGTTCGACTTAGTGTGTCACAATTGGAGGCTCATTCAAAGATTATTTACATGAGTCACCGAAAGAACATATCCATATTTTTTTTGTTTGTTTTTGTTTAGTATTTTCTATTTGAAGATGATTTAATGTTTTAAATACTTTGCCATGCAAACTCTAATTTCATTATAATGCTCTAATCCAGGCTTCCCCAAACTCTGGCCCTCCAGATGTTGCTGAACTACAACTCCCATGATTCTCAGCCTATCTGTTTCATTTATAGAATCATGGGAGTTGTAGTTCAGCAACATCTGGAGGGCCGGAGTTTGGGGAAGCCTGCTCTAATCCTTTCCTCTGCCCTAGGATGGAGTAGATAAAATGATTCAAGTGGATCAGCTGGGACAGAAACTGTTGGAACACACAGGAACATCCTGGAGTAAGATGTATCGGAAGCAACATGGAAGCATCCGCAAGGTAATTATAAAGCATAGTGTAGAATTGTGTAAAAGGATATAAAACATTCTCTTGACAGATAAGGGCAAGGCAAATGGTACTGAAGTGTCATGCAAGATAACACAAAGAAAAAAGCATCATAATCTGCTGGGGGAAATCTGAAGGAGAATAAGTAAGCAATATCCCTCGACATTCAAAAGCGATGCTATGTTAGCACAGCTCTAACTTCCGGCTAAACATGAAAATCTGAACGAATGAATATGTGCCAAAGCAAAAAATGCCTAGGCAGTAAGATGTCAGGTGGATACTACTAGAAGGTATCCTGGGCTTAAACCCTTGTGAATATAAGTCCCTAAAATTACCTTTATTATTAAGGGTTCATTTGTGGTCTATTTTTTATCTCTTACATTTTTGTGTCCATATACCTACTTAAACTATTGTTCAAGGTGGCAGACAAAGGTGTGAATTGGCACTCGGCGGATATGTTCCTTAACCGCTCTGCTCTCCAGGTATCCAAATTTAAGAAATCCCTCTCTCTACACTTGCTAACTGCAGCACACTCTCTAATACCCACTTTATGGAAACGGAAGGACACTCCGACATTCCAAGACTGGCTCAGCAGAGTATATGAGATCCGCCAACTGGAGGAAAGGGTTGCCGCAACTAAAGGAAGACTGGAGAAGCATGAGGAGATCTAGAGAACCTGGACAACACATAAAGCCTGCCACAGACAGTGTGTTGTGTTTATAAAGGTGACAGGAGACTGCAGGGCTGTGGGGCTCCCTGGAGGGGGTCAGAGCAGGCAGGACTGGAGCGACAATTCCCCTTCATTTTTTTTCCTCCCTTTTCCCCTCACACTTTCTTATTTCCTCCCAACCCTCCCTCTCTGATCTAAGACATCTACTATATATTTGCTCTCCCTCTCAAAGTGGTTCCTCACAGATTCTCACCTACCAGGCCACATGGGTTTGTAGGGTGCAGGTAGCCGTGGTTTACTCTAAGACTGCCTAGCCAAAGGCTTCGGCATCGATGCCCCAAGGACTAGACCCAATAGCGAAACGGGTGATGGTCACGGGGCCGGGAACTGGCGAACATGAACAGTGCGGACGATCCCATACCTGGGACTAGGATTTTAGCAGGTATAATATACATGCAGGTTCCGTGTACAAGGGCAGTTACATGCCTAAGTGACACGCCAAGCGTAATCAGCGCCCTTGAACACGTATGATATCTGTAGACCTGTACCTCTTATTACAAACCCAAATTGGGAACCACAGGGAAGTAGTAATGCTTGCAGTGGGGAGGATTTCCCTACTTCTGTAATGGATTGCCACCTTTATACTATGACTGTATGTTGTATTACTATTGAGAAACTTTCAATAAAAAACTGAGATTGAACAAAAAAAAACAACTATTGCTGTTTTTCTAGAGGAGCTTTTGATTCTCTAGTAGAGAACGTGCTCCACATTCTGGACTCTTCCTATCCTTAGCTATTTGTAAACCTTAAATGCTGAGGTTACAAGACAGGCAAACAAAATAATTGGATGCTGAAGTATACAACTTTTGGTATTCTAGTAAAATCATTGTTGCAATCTTGATTTCTTCAGGTGTGTATTTTAATTGTACTATATGAACAAATGAAGTTATATACCGTACTTATTCTTTTATTTAAACTAAATCCACTATTTTTACAGTTCTTACAGAACCATCGCCAAATCTTCCAGCTTAGTTCAGATGGTTCCTTAGTGGGTTTGGCACAAAGTGGAAATGATACTGAAGACTCTGATCTACATTTGTCTAATCAAAGTACCACTGATATAATGAAAAATCCAGAAAAAGATGCGAGCCATTGGTTTGATTTCAATGACTCGACTGTACAATCAATCCAGGAGAAAGACATAGAGAAGCAGTTTCAAGGAAAGGAAAGTGCTTATATGCTCTTTTATCGCAAAAGCCAACTGCAAAGACCTCAGGAAGGTAACTGTAAAAACTAAAAAATCGCTTTGTTTCAAGTCTTTTGTTGGAAAATAGTCTTTTGTTGGTTATTAAAAGAAAGAAATACAACATTTGTTATGGTGTCTAGGAAGCAAGAGGTCACAATAACTAGTCCATGAATAATCTTTTTACGGTCACACCACAAACTTCATAAAATAAAGTGTGTTTTTCACTAACCTATTGCAAATCGTATGTTATTCACACATTGTGTGTGTGGTTCATTTTAAGTTAGATGGTTTAATCAATACATTAGTCCTTTTTAGTTTGTTTGCAAAAATAAAAGTTAAAATATATTGCTTCCCCTATGGCCGCCACCACAGATCCTTGTCAATAGAAAGATTCTGCCTGTACTCATGTGCTATCCCAGAATTCCTGGTATTTAATTATTTTTTTATTTTTTTTTTAGATATAGATGATACAGTATATTTTCTATTCATACTGTTTTGAATTTGACTGTGTTTGGTCTTACCACAAACTATTTGGCACCTAGCTGTTTACTCTCAGAGAGACTTCAACTTCCAGACCAGAACTCCAAACTGAGTCAGGCACTCAGTTTTGAGTGCCTGACTACCTTTTGCCATGTTGACAAGATCCAGAGGGTAAAAACTGCACAGTCCATGGTTGGTTTCTGGTCACTGGTCCTTTTGGATCACAACCCATGCATCGATTGTTAAGAGTATCTGCAGAAATGCAGTATGAATTCTCAAACACAATGCCTGTCTGTCTGGGCTCACTTGCATTTCAAGCTGGGAACTCTGGGATAGTTGTAGAAGCATGATTTCTCGAGTTTCTGTGCCCAAGGGGGAGTTGACAAAGTCCAACTTGAGATATGCAGGTAATGCACAACAGTAATTTTCATCTATACTGTATATGTGACTTGTGAAAGTTGACTATCATACTTTCAGTTTTGGTATTTCTCCTCGGTGAGTTACTGCTCAATTATTTTTGTACATTAAGAGTTCTTAAGTTATTCTTTAATCTATAATTTATCCTATCTTTGTAGCGATTGGCAATGCTCAGTTTGGAGTGCCTGATTACCTTTTGCAGGAAATGGACCTGGCAAACAAGGAGCTGCAGAAAAAGAGGTTGGTCCAAACATTTCTCTGGCCTCTAAGTTTTCCACACAATCACTGTGTCCTGTATAATGGCATTCCATCTTCATGCATCAGTTGCCCTCTATGTATTACAGTAAGCGTTTCCATGCATTGTGTACTGACGTTTCCCTTGTACAGGCTGGAATCCGACACAGAGACCAATCGCATGGAACTACACCTTCATCTCTCATCTTGTTACCAGTTTAATAATGGCGCCCTGCATCCAGCTGTTTCCCACAGTGACAGCATCTTGGAAATCACCGTGGACCAGCGCAGAACAGTTGGAGACTTGAAAAAAATAGTTTTTGAGGTAATTTTCTCACCATTATTGCATTTCACACGCAAACTCTATTTAGAACCCTCAATTAATTACATTTCTTTTTATTAAGCTTTGTTTGTGACAGTGTCCATTTTCCCCTTTCCCTTGCCCCAATTCCTTTTCTGAAGTGTTTACAGGGGATAGGTGTGTGCGGCTGAGGTTAATGCTCTTTTCATGATGTTGTGTACTCTATATGCCTATATGAATAGCATCCTATTGGTTAAAGTCATTTACTTCTCTAAGCCTTTGGCATATGATGTTTGGTTTTATTACTGAAATTACTTTAACTTGTTGTGTATGTGAGACGTCAAATACATTACTTACTTGCCTGTACTCTGCTTGCTTGTACTCTGACCACTTTCAGGGTTATTCACAAAAGTGAAAATCCAAAGTGAAGCCTTAATTTGACCTTAAATTTGAAAATCATTTTGAATTATTACTTTAGTGAATAACCCTGTTACGGCACTTTTACTTTCTTTGATTCAATCACTGATCTATGTTGTTGTTGGCACAGCTGCTTGATAACGCATTAGAAGGTCAAGTTTTGAGTATCGCAAAGGCGCTACCTGCTGGTCTGCATGTTTTCCAGAATCTAAATGGTGAGTAATTCTGTATAGCTACACTGCAGCTTAATACAAGTTAGTTAAAGACCCTAAAATAATGTGCACTTTTGTTCCATCTAGTTTAGTTATTTGGATATATGTATAAGAAAATAAAGCACTGAATTACTTTACTTCTCTATAAATCACTTTTAACGTCTATTACTAGAGTTTCCCCAGGTTCCCTTCTTTTCGTGCACAGTTTAACCTGATCATCTTTTTCTTGTTCATGTTCCATCATTTACATTGATTTACCCTCCACTCAGATGATGAAATGGACCTGATGAAGGCAGGAGTCAAAGATGGAACAGACATCTTTGTATGGGATGGAGAACAGGTAGGTGGGAAAACTGTTTTGGAATTCAATACTGAACCCTTAAAAGTAAAATATTTAAAGTCTAGTTAAAGCTTTAATTTTAAATGTAGAAAATAATCCAGGCACTCCAACGAATTCCAAAGCAAAGGCAATTTTATTAGAACCAGGAACCAAACTGCAACGTTTCGACCCCTTAGTGCCTTTGTCAAGCCTTAGGGCCTTTGGCTTGACAAAGGCCCTAAGGGGTCGAAACTTTGCTGTTTGGTTCCTGGTTCTAATAAAATTGCCTTTGCTTTGGAATTCGTTGGAGTGCCTTGATTATTTTCTACATTTAAAATTTTACATTTGGTCCGTTTTGGTACTGGGACTTGTCCATTGGAGCACCCTGGATTCCATGACGAAGGGTTGAGTGCACTTCCACTATCTATATATAGTCAAAGCTTAATGACACATAAATGTTATAGTTCATAAAGAGGAGATGTACAAATAACACATACCGCAGAAAGCTAAATATTGTGGGTAAAGGGTTACTTCAAGCAACATGACCACTTTAGTGATTTGAAGTTGTCATGGTGGCTGGCTTCTGTCTGTGCAGCGTTTCACTATAAAAAACGCTGCACATAGCGCGATAAACCCCTTGCAACTTCATAGGGGTGTTATCGGTCACTCTAGTTCTGGGCTGGCTAATATCAGTTCTGTGAAACTTTTGTTGCATAGAATGATTGGCTGACAGTGGTCAGCTGACCCAATGAATGTCGACCGCAGCTGCTTTTGCAGCTCTGCAGAAGCCAGAAGCGCTTTACTGGACCACTATGGAGTCGCGGGGTTAGCAGGGGCAACCCCTTGCTAAATGGTGTGTCCCATTGCCGGGTAACTGGACCAGGGCACCCCTTGGCATCATAAACAATATGAAGATAGCCCTTTTGAGGACAGAGAACAAAGATAAATTATATGTTTGTTTGTATCTTTTGTCAGTCATATATATATTCCTGCACATAATATAGTATCTGATGGCCAGATAATGTGCATGATATGCACAGCTCGCAGTGTAAACTGGGTTTATTTTGAAAACTTAAAAATGTTTAGAAAGGAGAATTTCAAATAGTTATCACAGTCAATAAACAAGCAACTGACAAGCATTGGGAATACCAGCAAAACACATCCAATAAGTCAGATTCTGTGTAAATCAGAATCAAATCCTGCAAATTTTTGTATTTATTTTTTCACGATATTTTATGTAGCAAACATCTTAAGTATATATTTTACTGTAATAGCTCAGGATGATATAGATCAGTTTCCTTTATGACTGTCTTTTTCAGAAGACTTGTCGTCATTATATAAACATATTTGAAGTGGAAAAGTAATTTAGATCAGGTATTTGTGGTCAAATTTTTGTTTACTTCTGTGCAGGTCACCTGTCGTTCATGACCCCACATATTCTATTTGTAGGTTGGAGGTGTGTTTGTGCAGGCTGGGGAGGACTATGCACCCCTTTTACTCACTATCTTGCGCAAGACCCAACAAGACACATCTGAAAACCAGTGTGTCTTTTCATCTAATTCCCGGCTTAGTGATGTACAGGAGAAATTGACTGGTACCACCAAACAAGAGCCATTGCTGTGCTTCCCATCTACAGAACACAATGGTGGTGGGTGGAGTGTTTGTGCCTCAGAAGAAATGAACAAAACCCTCAAAGTGCTGGGACTTAAAGATGGCAGTTCCATACTCCTTTTGAATTCTGATGAAGAGAAGTTAGTATTACTGGTTTTTTGTTAGCAATAATATTTTTTTTTAAATACAATATACTTACAAGAATATTATTTTTTAATTAGTTGACTTATTATATGATGGATACTGTACTTTTTAGACTTTTCCCACAAAATTGTCTTTCAGTGAGCTGATATTTGCTACAGAAAACTCTTTAAATACAGACTTTCTCCAAGTACAGGATTTGTACCATTCAGAAGATAACAAGAAGACCGTGAACATTTCTGTGTCTCCTACTACTGTGAGTTAAATACACTGTGATCAAAAATCGTTTTCTTATATCACTGGGCAGGCTAATATATGATATCTGTGCATGTGAAAGGGAGGGAAGAATGATTGAATGGAGAGTTGACAAGGTAGGGTTGACAATGACTGGAAGTGTTGTTTTATGTGATCTACAGGGGTTTTTGTATAAAAAACTTTCTAGGGAAAAGTTCTAAAAGTGGAGCAATCACCGTGGAAACTGAGGAAATGCTCCTGCTGATTATCACACTAAAATATGTTGCCTATTAATTTTACTTTATGCAAAACTCCCTTAAATACAAATCCTATAAATAATAATGTTGGACTATTTTGTTGGATTATGTGAAATGAAGGGTTACACATAAGCCTCATATATCTTAAACTTGCGCTGTTGTGCCCTGCATGTAGGTTCTATGCATGCCCACAAGTGTTACGTTGATCTTCATCAGTTGCTGCAGGGTCTGTTCTGTTTTAGGTGAACCTGAAGGATTAGCAGCTACAGTTAATTGACACAACCTGGGACGTTGTTCTTTTCCTAACTCTGTGTTTTGCATCTTCAGGCTGTTTCCAAAATCCGCAGTAAGGCTGCTGAAATGTTGCATTTACCGGAAAAGTGTGGTAAGAATGCCAGGCTTTCTAAATTCTCACTGCTTCCTCTCTCCTAGATATAGACATTCCTCTCATTCTATATGTCCCCAAACTATTCTATATAATTATGTGTAGATTAAGAGCAGCAGGTTTGAGTGTCAAATTGTACTTATATGTATCTTGTATTATGTGAGAATGCTAGTACCAAATCTACATCATGAGTGATTATAGGGCTGTCAACATTAATAGGGCAAACATACAAATATACATAAAGTACCATTAATCTTATGATGACACATTTGCTCTGGATCAGTACTGCAGGAAGGGATAAGAAGCCTTGTCTGTACTGACTAAGTCCCTCCTCTGATAAGTAATCTTAAATTGAATTATCATTGTGAATATCTATATGGTTGGTATTGACTATTTTCAAGTACTAGTCATTTAATTGCAAACATGTAAAATTAGCTGTATATCTCTGCTAGCAAATTCTTGTTTTATATTAATTTATATATTTTTTTTTGTCATAGTGGATGATATCTGTTTGAGACCATTGCATAAGAATGGAAAATTGCTTCCACCAGGTGAGACATTTAGAAGGGGGATTCTGGAAATCAACTTTAACCCCTAAAGGACACATGACATGTCTGACATGTCCTGATTCCCTTTTATTCCAGAAGTTTGGTTCTTAAGGGGTTAAGGTTTAGCTTAGTATTTAGATGTAGCTTGCACACCTTTGTTAAACCACATCTCTCATGATGCTATAGCAAACATGTTCGATGGTGCTGAAAAATGAATAAGATATTGTTAAGAGATGCAGCGTAGAAAGCAACCATAGAATCTTAATGCTTTGTCTCCAATCCGTGCCACCTTTTATGAACCAGCTTGGAGTTTCATTGCAATATTAAATGTGAAAATGTAAATGTTCCCAGAAATGGCCAACATGAAATGTACAGGATTTGTTGCCATGCATGATTACATTTATCTGCTTTACTATAGAAAAATACATCTTAAGTATCTCCTTTTGCTTCATGTTTTATACCTTTGCAGTGCCAGAGAATGTTACAGTTCAGGAGGCAGAGATTAAACCTGGTAGCATTTTAGGGCTGTGCAGAGGGAAATCTCCCAAGCTTAATGAGGTGAGTCCAGATCTGTACATATTAGCAGTATGTTGCCATTTTGCACAGGACAAAAACAGGGTATGTATAGTCATATTGTCTTTAGGCATTTTGGTTTTAGGCCCAACCAAATTTAGGGGAAGGTCGGGGGTTGAGTTGAGATATTTGCAAAGCAAACCATCTTATTGTCTTGACTTGGTAATCCAGGTAATTGACTACAACATATTTTGATTAAACCTATTTTTTTTTTTTTTTTTTCCTTTCTTTTTTTTTGTATGTGAAGTGCTACTAGAGCAGGAACTGTAAAGATAATAAAGTTTATTGGGGGGCAAATGGCTCTAAACATTGTCATTTGGTTCTGTGGCCTCGCAATAAACTTCATTATCCTAGCCATTACCTGTCGGTGAAGCTCCAGCAGTGGCCGTTGTGCCTTCTAAGTTTGTCTCAAGGCTTGTGTATATGATAAATATCCATCTGCTGATAGCAGACTCATTTATTATTGGATCACCAGTGGTGTGCCTGCAATGTCTGTTTTCAGACTGTTGTTGAGCATACCGTTTTTTAGTAAAAATTACTTAAGAGAACAGGGTCAGACTAAAAGAAAATAGAGTGTGATTGTCATAGAATGGGTGGAAAGATTCTGATCATAAACTTTTAAATAGTAAAATATAGTTTTTTGTTGTTGTTGTTTTTTTTGTATTTCCAGCTCTTCCTATATTTCATCTTTGGAAATGATCTGAAGGATGGACAAGAGCAGGAAATTATCCTGGAAGAAACACTAACGGTTAAGGAGGTATATGCAGCAAAATAAATCTGTTGCGTTATGCATCTAATCAACCTTTTTTCCGTCTGTTTTTCTTTCTCTCATCGTTGCTTTGCACTTTGTTCTTTTACCCTCATATCCTCTTTATACTCTTCCTATTTCATATTTTAGTTTTCTTCTTTCTCTAGAGCCTAGACCTGATTTTACAACAGGCTGGTTTATCAGGTAAGCCCCATTCAGGTAATGGATTCTTATCCATTAAAAAATAGTTTAATTGTTCAACCATTAGAATGTTCTACAGTAGGACAGTAACTTCGGTTTGTAAAATGGACAATTACACATCTGTTTTTGGTTTTTTCTTCAGAATTTAGTTTTTCTTGCTTATCGAAAGGTCCACCATTCTGGACCAATTGTTTTCGGTTTTATTTATATTTGGTTACAATTGTTATTTAATCCCTTAAGAATTGAGGCAATTGTCCAAGTCCTGAATCAAAACAAAACCTAGAATTTTAGCTATATATTTGTTATTCAACCATCATTTACCTCTTTCACATTAAGTGCACCCACACTGATTATATATTATTATGTTAAGGACAAATATGGCTTTCTTTTCATATCAAATATTTATATATGAATAAAGTCTAAGAAAGTGTGAACAATTTCCTTTCTTCCAAATTTAACAAAACCTTTTTTTTTACTAACCATATTCAGTATTACAGCAACAAAACGTACACATTTGTATTATGCAATGTTCCAAGAGTACAACAATACCACCCATGTACAGTTTGCTTGGGTTTTTGGAAGTCACATGGCCAATTATGGGTCCCTGTATTCATACATGGAAACTGAACAGTTTGATTTTCTGGGTCTATGTCTGCCTTTAAGGCAGTATGGCATCCCTGACCAGAAAAACTACCCCCATTATGGCATTGCATTTGTCCGTTGTATTTCTGTGTATATGTATGTCCAGTATTTTTTAGTAGCAGCTTAGTCACAAATTGGTCAAATTTCTATTTACTGCAATTAAACACCATACTTCCGAACCAGACCAGACCAGACGCCATTTCTAAACGCTTCAATACCCTAAACCAAATCTGCCATATATCTCGGCACCTCGCCACCATCCAACCCCGCACACAGCAGATACATACCGGGGACACCCTGCTGCATCATCCGATTCCCTTCTTATACTCTCTGAAGCATCCAAAGCTGAAACACAGGCACGGGGCCTACTACACACCAGCACACTGCAACCTCAAGTACCTCCTGAGCGGGGACCTCCACGGGGGATCGGCAGATCTGTGGTCGCCTCACGCAGAGCTCACTTCTCCTTCCATGGGCATCTCAGAAACCTCCGCCCAGAACCACAAATGAACAGCGGGACACCGGAGCCATGCTCTAACGGCTCACTACAGCCAAGATGGCGGCCGCGGAAACCTCTCCTCCAACAGGAGTCTCCCATGTGGCATCACTGGCTCCCCCTCGGGCATGGAGCCCACCGGAGGTCTCACACAACTGCAGCCCACAGCAACAGCTGACAACCCAGAACCTGCAACTAAGCAGGGTCTCCAAATCCTACACACCATGCTCCAGGACATCCAGAGACTCTTCACAGGTGACATGCCAGTCCTGAAAACGGCCATGCAGCAGACAACCGGCATCCTAGACCTACTTATCAACTACAGTGGGGTGTTCTGAGTGCTCCTTGAAGATGCCTCATTTAGGGGCTTTATACTAAAGGCTGAAAGAGTGTCATTATCCGTTATCTTAAATGTCTCACTCACTGATTCACACATTAGAATAGTGTGCCTTGGTTTAATTTTAATAGTAACGTGCCATAATTTAAGGTTAGTTTCTTTTTTTTTCTTTTTTTTAAATAAACTAGCCAAAAAAATTATGAAAAGGGCAGGTTGATCAGAGAGAACGCTTGGTGATAAAAAATTTTTTTAAATAACAATGGGGAAAAAAATCACAAAAAGGGTAATATCTTAACTAAAAAAAATAAAAAGACAGAAATCTAGAGCCCCACAAAAAACTGAAAGTACCATTGTACTGATCAGACTGATCACACCAGTAACACTGTGTTCCGTGGTGAAAGGGTTAAAACTAACTCCCCTCCCATTTACACACTAGAACAGTTCAGAACACATTCAGGACCCTGTAGCAATGATCTCTCTGCCTCTTCTTTGTTTGAATTTGTTGCTTGTGACATTGTATCTGTGATCTTGGTGATGGGCTGCCACCATGATCACCTAACTCTGATCACAGCGATTGACTGCTGGGAGACTGATTGGAGGGGAGAGGGTGGAACAGAACATTGAAACACACATTGCCGACCTTACATCGTTAAAGTGACCCTGCCATTTTAGAAATTCGGCAATGTTTTCATTGTGTGGGGATAAACACACTTCCAGTGGCTGTGCCACCCTATCAGGCCATAGGTGGTGCCTCTGCTTTCAGAACCAATTCTGATGTACTATGATGCTCCTCGGAGAGTAGCATTGGATTCAGTGCTTCTTTATGAGAAGCATTTACCGCACATGTGCTTTAAATCCACGATGCTTCTATGAGAAGCATTTAATTGGACAAGCTTAATCACCATGCCCAATGACCTCAGGAGAGGCGGTCCGAACTGCAGAGAAGAGGCTGCCTTGGGGCAGGATTCCAGGTAAGTTACGGCGGGTTGTACTATGAGAAGGCATTGCAGTCTGCAATGAATCTTATTGTGTACTTTGTCTGTTTGGACCCTGCTAAAATGCCATCATCATGAAGTTTAACCTACAAATGTAGCAGTAATGTATTTGAGGAGCTAGGAGTGCTTCCATATGTAGTCCCCCTGCAGAGATTCTCAGGGGCAAATTTAAACTCCGGGCTTTCATTTTGTTTTGCAATCCTTTAGAATGCAGGTTGAAAATTAGCAAGTGTGTAAACTTTGCTGTGATATATGCAATTAAACCAGTTTCAATCATGGGGATGCTGTTACTGTTAATAGTTTCATCTCTTGTAGCTGAGACTGGTTGGCACCTGAGAAAGATGGATTGGTGTTACGAAGCTGGAGATCCTCTCACTGATGAAGTAAACGTCCTTTCCGTACAAGTTATCATGTTGCTTTCTCCTGCTGTTGTCCCACACATTTGTTCCCTTTCACCACTGACATATTTTACATGTATCACCACTTTCCACTGATCTATATATATGATACAGTCAGATATTCATGGCTTTTCATAATGTTTTTTACAATAACATACAGCCCCATCTACTTTATCTGAGCATGAAATTCTTTATTACCGTATTTAAATTTTCTGATCTGTTCCTTGTGCTTTCAGGCACGCATCTCTTTAATTGTTGATATTTTTATACACCAGGCTCATTGACATGGTTTTCAGTTGTGTCAATTCCGAAGCTTTATTTAATAGTTTACATTTCCCTGCTTTGAAAGCGTTACAGTCAACTTCACATCATTTTACTTCACATTAGGAATAATTGCTTTCTGCAGGGAATTTGCAAAAACATTCCTTAAACTGATGCAAAGTTAATATAGTTTTGAATTATAACACCATGCATAAGGTATCCATTTTGAAATGTATTTAAATGCGACCCTCTTACAGGAGGAAGATACAGCAATAACTATTACTTTCAATGTGTTAAAAATAAGAAATAAATATTCGGGCACAAAGTGGATCTTTTGAAGATGCAGAGTTTATTTAGAGTGGAACAGGCAACGTTTTGGCTCACAAGAGTCTTTCTCACATGGCTTCAGAATGGCTTTTGTGAGCTGAAACTATGCCTATTCCTAAATAAAGTTTGAATCTTCGGAAGACCCTTTGTGTGTTGGATTTTTACTTTGTATTCTTGAACATATTGAGGGATTTCTATTTTCCCATATCTGAGTGGCACCATGGTGTTTTTCCATTTTCCTGACTGGTGAGTGCTATTCCTACTTTGGATTTCTGTGATTACTTTCAGTGTGCTATCATTATATTAGCATTTATATAGCACCAACATATTACGCAGTGCTTTACAGTTATAGAACAGGGATCTTACACTCTGAGGATTTGTGCTACGTGGATCTATATTGTCTTGCCTAAGGACACTTGCTGAAAAGGGTGGTGTGACTGAGATTCCAACCAAAGTAATTTACAGTTAAATAAAAATGAACTCATACAATCTTGCTGACTCTCTCGTCTATCATTTGTCACTTTGAAAGTTAATATCGAGCATATAACACATACATTATGTTCTGTATAAAGTTTACTCTTTTAGACAATTGATCAACCCTAAAACATTTCAAAATCCTTAATATGTGTAATAATATTCCCTTTTCTCTCTTGTTGCTTTTTGCTTCCCTCAGGAGTCCACACTGAAAGAGCTAAACATCTGCACAGGAGACACACTTGTAATCACCGAAGGAAGACTTCCACCCAAGGTGAGAAAAGTACTTTATACACTGAATACACATCAGTTACACAGAATCACGTCCTTGACACACTGTATCACATCTGTTGTCTAAAAGTGATCCATTGCTGTGTGATAGCCTTTACATTTATCACTTTCCTTTTAAAGCCTAATCCACACCAGCTCATTCCACTGGGTATCTTCCTTCTTACCTGAGATATATATATATATAATTCTTTGCTATATTGCATATATGCTAAAGACCCAAAACTCCGAAAATTCAGTTTACACAGAATGAGACCAATGACCTTCTAGTTTAGATTCATAATTATCCATTTCTTAACAACTTCAATCGAAAAATTGAGTATTAACATTCTACCTTCATTTATATTCAAGGAATGATTACCAACCTGTAGAGGAACAAATTTCTCTGCCAGAAGCCACTGGTCACTAATTTAATAACTGCATGTGTGCTGAAAATAGCTCTCTGCCTGCTTTCCAACAGTAAATGAAGTTTCATTGGGTCTTATCATTCCTAGAGTCAGAGAGGGGAGGAATGAATGTCCTTTATTATTTCACTGTTAGCATTCCATTCCAGAGATTGATAAAGATTGCTATAATAGTTTAATACCTTTATTTTAGAAATGTGTGATTTAACTGCATTTAGCGCATGTGAGCATTATTGTGAAATGCAGACATTATTTTTACATCTTTTGCCTTTTTAGTAAGTTGTACCGCTAGTATTATTATTATTGCCATTTATATAGCGCCAACAGATTCTGTAGCGCTTAACAATATTATGAGAGGGAAAATTTAACTACAAATAGGACAGTTACAAGAAAACTTACAGGATAGCTTGAAGAAGACCCTGCTCAAACGAGCTTACATTCTATAGGGAGTAATTCCTTCTGGGTCCTTACAAGTATCTATAAGCAGGCTATTTGAACATTTGTGTTTACAAATGTTTGTCACACCGACTATGTGAGAAAAATTATATTTTTGCTTTTATACTAAAATTTCAGACCCTGTGTGAAGTATTATAAGATAGTTATACGTTATAAAGCTTTTCATTCCCCCCCAAAATGTACAAAGGCTGAACAAAATAGTAAAAGTACACAAAATTGTTGTTTATTTGCTAGTTATGTATCTCTTGCTTCAAATAAATGGTATGTTTCTGTTTTATTTAATCAAAAAGTGCTCAGTAGTGAAGGGGTTAATAATATATTTGTTTGTCTGCCAATTTAAACAAGTATTGTATGACATTTGGCATTTAATAATCACATGGTATTGGGAAATTATTAATGATGAACATCTCTTGTTTAAGGGTTTCCTGAAGCTGCAAGTCTGGCTTTATCATCCACATGCACATCAGGATCCAATAAATCATGTTACCTCTCACTTGGCAGCTCTGCAAGCTTCCCCCTCTGGAGGTAAATACTTTATATAGAGCGTTATGGATACGTATTGGTAGCCTTCTAGCAGACATAGAAACTGATAGAGAACTGATAGAGAAAAAGAAAAATCCTTGGCCTAGACACGAATGAATACACAAAAAAAATCACGAATGGAGTCTTCATGTTTTGATTTATAAGAAATGGGCTAGATAACATTTGCATGCTTTCAAAGCCTGTGTTTTTATGCTAGGTGCCATCAATACTGAACTCCAATTTTTGTAAATTATTTTAATCAATACTCTGCACCACTGTCATTTCTTTTTCTCCATATTTATTTCTGTGTTTCTGCTTGGATTTTCACCCTTATTAATGCTTTTTTCCACCTCTTATGATCCTTTTCAGATTCTCAGTTGGATGACATTGCCAAATCTGACTTTTGCTTTGTGGGTAACATAGAAATATCTGGAGAACATTTTCTCCAGGATCTAAAAATGCAGGTTGGTATTACTATCTCACACTCTTATACTTAGTCCACAGACTTTCCTTATTTCAGGACTTTTTGTACAGTGAAGGAAGGTTATCATAAACAGTATGCCTCTTGACCTCCCATTAAACATATCCCACCATATATATATGGAAGTTGTATGCTTCTAGTAGCAGAAATAGAAGTCAGCAGATTTTGCTGTAAAGACTTGGAAATATAAAGGGTGAATTTGTCTGTAACTAGTAATGCCAATGTCTCCAAAACTATCACACTGTTTAAAAATATTAATTTAAAAAAAAAAAAAACGGGGTAAAGGCGGTCTCTGAATACAAAGCTGCTTAGGACAACATTTTCAAAGGACTTCACTTTGTTTATTAATGGTTATCCTTACTGTTCTCTGAAGGTTGTTTATTCAATGTGACCTCTTTGATTAATAGATTATGACATTGCCAATCTTTGAGGCATTCGGGATCCCTTCACCGGAGTTTCTTCGTATTTGGACATTGGAGAACAAACACTTAGTAAAAATCCTGCGCTCACCTAATCTGCGGATCAGGTACGCAATATCCATCTTACAAATACTGTGATAGAATTGCCATCTCATTGTTCTATACAATGGAAAGAAATATAATCAGAATGTAGACAGTGTGTCAAAGATGTCTTTTTAAATCATTTGAATTCATTTTGTAGCCAAAAAATATATCAACATAACTGCATGTACTTCCAGAAACATACTATATATGTACATACAAACAAAGAGAGTCTTAAATAAGGGGCATTATTATATTCTGCTACATTATTTTCTTGGTGTTTATGATCCCACTATGTGATCTTTATCTCTCTGTTTAGTGACTATAACCTAGGGAACAGGACCATACTGTGTGTGGAAACACTGCAAGACGAGGAGTTTTTGGGGTAAGTGTTACAGTAAAATACTTATGAGAGTATTTTAATGTGCTTGAAAAATCCACATAGCTGTCTGCATTGAATTGTTTTTTTCTTCTGTCTCGCATTGAAGCACCCACGATCTACTTCTGAGAGTCCAGCTATCTGTCCCAGGGGAGCTGCGTTACTTTCCCCCTGTGGATATTGCGTGGGATATCTCACATGGCTGCACTGCCCATGCCCTACGTCAAAGGATTGCCAACCATTGTTCATTGCCAGTGGACAAGGTGGAGATCGCAAAGTATCTTCCAGAAAAACATGAATGGCTCCCAATATCAAGCTGGGTGAGACCTTGTTTTAGAGGTGGTTCCTGGGTATCAAAACTGAGCATTCTTCTTTTTTTCTTTTTTTTTTTTCTTCTTCAATTAAAGTTTATTGGAATTTCAAAATTAAAGAGTATTAATAAATGGACCATTTAGTTACATAAGATGCAGAAATGGCAAAATAAATAATACCATAGATAAGTCCAGTGTCCTGTACAATTCTTATTGTATAGATTTGGCAATTTAGCCTGTTTAAAATAAATAAATATGTTATTTCTCCTATACTTAGTCACAATCTCCAAATATATTTTTAGAAAAATGATTGTAAGTATAAAACAATTAATACGGTATATTTTTGTGTTATTATGACACTTTTCAGTGTCAATTTTTTGTTTCAATTTTCTGTGAACTACTTGATGCAGGACTCTATAGTGCACTGAAAATCTCTGAAAGCGGTCTCTACTAACCTAGTTTCTTACATTTTCAAAGTTATTCACCAAAGTTAGACATTCATAGTGAATTTGAGGTTAGTTTCAATTTAAGACCAAAGTAGCTGAACTGGAAGCATAGCTAACTTCCAGTCTAGTTATTTGGTCTTTCAATTCCCTTTAAATTAAAATAAAATAAAAAGTACTTTGAATTCCCAACAATTCTCACTTTAGTGAATAACTCTGTTAATATTGCATACTTATTATCGCTGATGATCCCGATTTTCTTTCAACCTGTTTACGCCGGTTTTATTCGGCAATACCTAGTTTTTAGACCTATCACCAATATTTTTTTTCAGACCCAACAAGTCTCAAAGAAGAGGAAAAAAAAGAAGCCTGAGAACCTGCAGGGGGCACCCTATCACTTGAAGGATGGAGACACAATTGGAGTGAAGGTAGGTAACTGGTGGCTACATTGTAAAGTGGTGGTCGATGATACAGTGTCACACCTCAACTGTCTGTCTCTTTCAGAACCTTCTTCTGGACAACCGGATGGACTTCATTTCTGAGAATGACCACATTGCAAAGGAAAAGCATAAGCAGGTCTTGAATGAGAAAATCAACAGGTATGCATTAATAACACTATATTTCTTTTTTTTGACGTCCTATAAAGATCATGTGTCACTAGCTGTAGATAGGCTGGAGTTTTGTTTATTTTAGCTGATCTGATTGATTAACGCATAATTAATGCAGATTATGATTGTATTGATGGGTGTTTCTGTGTACACTTAAATGGTTTTGCGTTATCCCCTTTAACAGAGCCTTACATATTTCTATACTTTTTAAAGGATTACACAACATGGGATCCCTGCTGACTGATTTATTTTTTTTCAGCACCTTTTCATAAAAAATATCTCTAGACTTTGCTTTAAGGCAAGGCTTTTTAATTAAATTTTTTTTTTATTTAATTACAATATTTTTTTTACAGAAAATGCTGACATTTAATGTAATACTTTTTTTTCTTCACAAATGAATACATTGAATATATACTTACAATTAATTAATTAATGCAGATCACATTGACAAACCTGTTGCAATCCATGCAATCTATTATATTCTGTGGGGGAAACAAAATCATCCAAGTGCAGTACATTCTTTATGTTGGCTTGAATGATTTAGCAGTTTAATTTTAGACTGAAGGGTATTTTCAGTGTAATGAAACAAATGAAGTATGGTTTCCCCAATGATATGTGTGCATTTAAGGAGAGAACAAATATTATAATGAAGAACATACTCCCTGTTCAATAGCCTATGTATACTGATGTTTTTGTGCTGGCAAACTTTGTTCCAAAGTCAGTCCAATTAAAGAAAAAAAGGTGTTTTAGAGCACTCTAGAAGAATTCCAAGGAAATCAGCAGCGTTTTCTTGCAATTGCTTGTTTATTGTAGAACAAAATTGTACACAAGGCATAAATGCTCAAGAAGAAAGAAATGTGTTAGGGGAGTCAAATCCAAAGATACAGAAAGATACAGAAAGGGGGAAGGAGGTGAGAACTACTAAACAAACCAAAAAAAATCAGTGCTCAGAACATGTTTCGCGTCTAGCAAGAGACGTTTCCTTAGCAATAAAAAAAAACAAAACACATAAATTGTGATATAAAAAGGATTGGAAAGAGAGAGGGCATAGCTGTGAAAAAGAACAAACACCGAACAGGAACCCTCTTGCTGTTAGACACAGGAACCATAAGGTAACGTGTTTCAAAGTAATTAACTCTTCCTATCACAAATCGCTTTACTATTAACAATAAGGTGGCTTAACCTAATTCTACAATTTTTCAAAAAAGAATACTAATGCCATCTATCCAGTTAATCTCTGCATTATATTCAATCTGCTGCTGTTTAAAGGAACACTATAGTCACCTAAATTACTTTAGCTAAATGAAGCAGTTTTAGTGTATAGATCATTTATGCAGCCCTAGCCACACCTCCCCTAGCTATGATTGACAGAGCCTGCATGAAAAAAAACTGGTTTCACTTTCAAACAGATGTAATTTACCTTAAATAATTGTATCTCAATCTCTAAATTGAACTTTAATCACATACAGGAGGCTCTTGCAGGGTCTAACAAGCTATTAACATAGCAGGGGATAAGAAAATCTTAATTAAACAGAACTTGCAATAAAGAAAGCCTAAATAGGGCTCTCTTTACAGGAAGTGTTTATGGAAGGCTGTGCAAGTCACATGCAGGGAGGTGTGACTAGGGTTCATAAACAAAGGGATTTAACTCCTAAGTGGTAGAGGATTGAGCAGTGAGGCTGCAGGGGCATGTTCTATACACCAAAACTGCTTCATTAAGCTAAAGTTGTTCAGGTGACTATAGTGTCCCTTTAAGGTCCTAGACTAGGATCGAATAACGTACAAACACTATTGCAAAGCATTAGGGCTAAAAGTAGAAACTATGTATAATTTATCCACTTCTTTCTCTAGATTGATACTTAATGAACTATCTACATTTTAACATTGTAAAAATATAAGCTTTGTAGAAAGTTGTGAGGGGGGAAAGAGAAAAACTGAAGTAAAAACACTGATTCTTTGTATTCACCATTCCTAATTGACTGTTTTTCTTTTCCCCACCTCCCTCTATTTGGCTTATCCAATTTTATGAAATTGAGTTGGTGAAATAATAGGAATCTATCTTTAGATTTCGCTATCTCATGTCCTCTATTTATGTGGTAGTTGGAATAACGCCTTCGTGTTAAACAACTACTTAAATCCTTTGCTTGCTTTTCAAAGAATTCTTATATAGAGCCCACGGGGATCATTGTAAAGGTATGCAGCAGAGGGCAAATATCTGCCCTTAATCTCATATAACTCTCCTGTCTCCTATAGCAGCGTTTTCCAATTGGTGTTCCGCGGAACTCTAGGGTTCTGCTAGAACAAAATTGGGTTCCACTGCGATTTGCCATTTAAGGCCACCCAATGGGAATCGTTAAAGGGGTCCGGTCAGGCGCCGTGGGTGTCTAAGACTGCGACTGGACCCCTGTTGTATGGGATGCTGGGAGGAGGAACAGCACTTCCTCACAGACAGCGCGCCGGCTGGAAGGAGAGGGAGCACAGCAGGGAGTGAGCAGCTGCCGACCTGGCACACCATCCTCCGCTAGCAGCCTGAAGGAAGGAAAAAGGTAAGTTAAACATGTGTATGTGTACCTGTGTCAGTGTGTGTATCTGCCAATGTGTGTATCAAGGTGTGTATGTGTCACTGTGTGTGTATCTGCCAGTTTGTGTGTATCTGTGTGCCACTATGTGCCAGTGTTGGTGTATCTGACACACAGATACACACACTGGCAAATACAAACACAGATACACACACCTTGATACACAGACACACACCAGCACATACAACAAAAAGGTTTATACAAAGGTTTATCCCTCAAAAAACATTTGGACTTCTATATTATTGGTTGGAGTTGATAATCCAGCCACTCAGAGAGACCTTCCTTTAGGGAACCTATCCAAGATATGATGGGATGGCCTGGGGGCTCTACGGAGGATTTATGCACCATGGGCAGGTGATAGGAAATGGGCATGGTGGGCTTTTGTTTATAATGTTCACTTTTTTTTTTTTTTTTTTAAAGTTGCCAATTGTGAAATAATCTTCTAAAACTGATTTGTTGGGTCACCGAGCAATCTGACATAAGTGTGTGAATTCAGTTGTCTTAGGGATTCTGTCCTATATTTAGAAGCATCCACAAGGACAATAATTCCACCTTTATCTGACTGCTTGATGACCACATTTTTTTTCTTTCTAAGATTTAATCAGTGCTTGTTTTTCCTTGTTTTAACTTAATTATATGGTCCTGACTCTCTTTTTATTTTTTTTTTTCTTCAAATCTACCAGATCTTTTTCCACATGTTTCAGAAACTCATGTTGTACTACATCCCTCACGAAGGTGGAGTTGATCATAGATTCTTCTATTGTTTCACCTTCCTCATAAAGATCTCCAAGATCTGTCAAATAGCAAATATCCTCCATAAGTTCAGGGTATACAGATTTTTACCTCCTCATCCCCTTCCTTGCATTTTTTTTATTTATCTGCTTTTCTGATTCACCTTCCTCAACACCCTTTCTTAAAGGGACACTATAGTCACCGAGACCATTTCAGCTCCATTAAGTTGGTCTGGGTCCCAGGTCCCCCAGGTTTAAACCCTTCAGATGTAAACATAGCCGTTTCAGAGAAACTTCCAGACAGCCGCTAGAGTCTCTTCTGCGACGCTGGATTCGCACCAGCATGCAGAATGTCCATAGGAAAGCATTGAAAAATGCTTTCCTATGGCCCGTTTGAATGCGCTCACGGCTCTTGCCACACATGCGCATTCCGCCCCACTCGGGAGCTGACGTCGACGGTTTTAACCTACGATTACTTACATTACTATACGGTTACTTACATTACTACTATAGTGATCCTTTAACTTAAATCAACCTGAGGTTTTATAGAAGCAAAACACTTTTTCACTTTGAGATCTCTTATACACTTGTTTAATAGGAGTCTCAAAAACATTAAAATCTGTGCTAGGGATAAAGGTTAGGCCACATGATAATGAGTATTTCAGACGAGAGGTTACTCGCATTCCTCCTACTTTCTTCAGTTCTCTTATCTTTCTAGGGAATGTTCGTCTGAGGTTGCATTCTGAAACCACCTCCTCCTCCTTGACTACCTTTTCCATTTTTTTGTGGCCATATTACCGCTGTTGTCACCTGTATTGATCAGTTGAATCAAATGAGGAATGCTTTCTTTGTGATCCAGTTATATTACCAGAGCCAACTGGGGTGGTTGATGAATCAAAAATGGTTTCAGAACCACTTAGACGTTAAGCATCATCACTCAAAAAAGAAACCTCACGATCGATTATTTAAAAAATTTTTTTTAAAGAATGGAATTTGTGTTTTTTTGGGGTTTTTTTTTTTCTGTGCATAAGATAACACAAAGGCTTACGATGCCACGACAGCAGAAGCAAGCAATGATATCAATGTAGAACATATACATGGCATGAGAAAGTGGCACAGTTTTTAAATATAATAATACACAGGCTAGTCGTGTTTGTCTATTTAGAAGTCACTGGAGTAGAAATAGATGCAGGCATAAGACAGGTAACGATTTAAACTTAATGTGTTGGCACGGTAACAAGATTAATTAGCAAAATTATTGAGGCATATACAAAGCTAGGATGCAAGATATATGAAGTACCACAGCATTTTTGTTCTTAATCTACTACACAGCAAGTACCCGTTAGTGGTAGGAGCAAAGTGGGGGTCTGTGGCTGAGAGACTATATATTAATAGGCATATAGTACACTGCAGAATAAGTTTAGTCCCAGGGTCTGTTGTGTTTTTCTTTTTATATGGAGTTTTACATTTTTGTCAGTTATTCACATGGTTATTTTTATAATCCATTTTACCTCTTAAGAATTCTTTTTTTATTTCAATGAATTCTTTCTTCAATTTATGATATTTAATATGTTTTCATCCCTTTGTTGATACTCCTCAGGTTTCATTGCAGCTTCTATTTGAAAATTCAAAGATATGTGGTTTTCAATACTTTGTAATCTGTCTTTATAACATTCAAAAAGATGCCCCATCAGTTCCAATGAAAACGAAGTCAATGAGTCCTGACGTTTCTCTGTTAACGCTTCTTTTGCTTAGTTATGTGCTGGTGTTTTCTTTAGTCTCAGACCTTTTGGAACTCTTCACTTCCACATATTTTTCAGACTGGTAATTTACCAAAAAAAAATCGATTTCAGTATAGTTCAGTTTCTCGAGATCTCTTTGTAAATTCTTTAATGTGATTGTTCTCCTCTGATTTCTTAACTGTATCATTAAAGAACACTATAGGAATATAAAATTGTATTCCTAACACTACTGTGTCCCTCTGCCTCCATGTGTTTCCCCACCAGCCAAGAAAGCGTAAAAAAAAAAAGCTTTAAACACTGATTTCAGCACTGGATCAGTCTCCACTTCGTCCGATGTCAGTGCAATCTGGGAACCTAATGCACATGCATGGCGAGTGACGCTTGCACAATAGACCTTACCCACAGGAAAGCATTGAATCAGTTTTTTGTCTGGTAGACAGTCACTAGAAGTAGTCTTAATCCTGCAGTGTAAACATTGCAGTTTCTCTGAACCTGCTATGTTTTAACTTTCAGGGTTAAGGGGGCTGAGACACTGCACCCAGACTACTTTAATTACATTTTTTTTTAAATGTTCCTTCCTGAAAAGGTTTTTTCACTTTTCTGTCTCTTCCTGTGTCTGGATTTAACTCCCCTTGCACATGTTTATTACTACAATAAACAAGCTATTGCAAGAAAACTTCCTGCTGATGTCCTCGAAAGCAGTCAGTGCAGAAAAACGTTTTGTTTTTATTTTTCTCTTTAATTGTATTTTCAGTGTATTGACATTTACGGAACTACTAACAGAAAAATAGTACATACAAATAGTACATAATGAATCACCGTAATTGAATATAGTAGCAAAGATATGCTCTGTGTTACTGAAAATGAGCATGAAAACTTGGCCATTACTCTTTATACAAATTGACTTCCCATTCTTGCTTCTTGATATTAAAAACAATGCTTATGTGTTTCTTTCCTTCTTACAGTGAGAAAGGGGAACCTCTTCAGAATGACAAACATATCAGCAAGCAGAAAGTGCGTCCAAAAGCCAGGAAAGCAGAGTCGGCTCTGTCCATCCGGGTGGGGGTCTTTCGGTAGCACATGTACTGTGCTTGATCATGGAGCGCTTCATTTGGGAGGCTGTATGCCCAGTCTAACTCAGGGAGGAGGGAATATGCTCACTAGAAGGCAACTGTGTGAAGGTGTGGAGCATAAGCAGTTTGTTTATGCCCCTGGGGGTAATTACCAGGTGTTCCACTACCTCTTGAGGGTATATGATAATGTAAGATGCCTCTGGCCACCGATGCAGAAAGGATTCCTACTTCTAACAAGGAAATTTGTCTATATGGTTGTGCCTTTTGTCTCTTTACCTTATCTCTTGTAAACTGCCCCTACTGTAATTCTTGTAAAAAAAAAAAAAAACTATAACTGCATTTTCCAAGTGATTGCAGTTGATCTTGTAATGCTGTATTTTCTTTCACTCTGTTATGAACACTAAATGATGCGTGTCTCTGCCTGGGTACATTCCCTATATGTGAATGAACACGGTAGATATGACAGTTACTCATGAGCCTTTGTAACTTGCAGGAAACTGTATGGAAAAGTAGCTTGCGTCTACTCATACAGCACAAATTAACGATCACGCGGAAGGATTACTCAACAAACAAAACATTTTTTTTTTCCTTTCGAGTCTGTGCCTTTACCTGAATTGCCTGTTTCTGTCTGTGTAATCACTCCTATCTTCCATATAGTTTTTGACTTAATAATTGTTAAAATGTTACCACCACCCCTGAACTAGAGTTAGGGAACGCTGTTCATAACTATAGCTATTCGTAAACTACAGTTTTTGTTTACACCTATCTATGACTGGTTTGTAGGGAGCAGTGAGAGCTGGAGTTCATAGTCCACTTGAGAACAGTATTCCTTTTTAGGCAATTCAGACCATTTTAGTGACACTATCATTGCAAAATGTTTTACTTCCATTACAAAGGAAAGTTATTTTACAAGCGCACCTATCTGGACGGAAACGGTGTATATATTTTTTTCTTGCCTTTGTCTAATTCAATATGAGTTTTTTTCCAATTTTCCATGAGAAATAGGGTAGGCGAGACAGTCAATTCTTATTGGATGAAGGAATACATGGATTGCTGTTTGTTCTGGACATGTGCTGCGACTAGAGCTTGGTGGAAAAGGGTATTGTAGTAAAATACCAGTTTTTTTTTCTGCATTTGGGCTGCACTGTAAAAATAACATTGGCTTCTGTTACAGAAGCAAAATTATTTTTAATGTTTTGTGAAACTTCAAAGCAGAGATCTCAAACTCTGGCTCGCCATGTGTTGATGGCCAAGGACTCCCAAAATTTTCTGAATTCAAAAAAGAAAGCAAAAGAATCACAGGAGCTGGAATTCAGCAACATGCTGGGAGCCAAACTTTGAGATGCCTACTTTAAAGACATTTGTTTTCTATGGTTACGTCAAACTGTACTTCAATCCTAGTCAATCCTGTAACTGTGTAATTTGCCTCCTATCTAAACTACATCGTCTATTTTTATTATTTTTTTAATTTTTGTAGCCGTTGAATTATGAATGGTCTATATAATGGTTTTTGAATATTATGAAAATATTTTTACACGGTTTTTGGTTGAATATTGTTTACTGACAATGACAGCCAGATAGGTGATGAAAATGTATTTAACTGGAATTAATGGAATATAATTTTTGTGCCATTTGGTCTTGAGATTGGGTGAGAATGGAGCAATGTCTTCATGACACATGATTTGTATTTAGTATGCAGAGCTCAGAAATCAGTGTACATAGGGATGTGTCCTGTGATTCACTGCCAAACACACATATTTAATAAAAAATGTAAAAAAGGATGGGTGCTGCTATAAAGAGGCTAAATAAAAATCTTGTATGTAAGTGATCTCTGGTGTGTAATGTGTTAATTACTGATGAAATCAGCCTTATGTTACCCATATGTTATTTGGATAGGTTTTCAGTGTCTAACCTTTTCTGCCTCTGGGTCTGATTTGACTAAGGTCCTCAGTGTTTGAATTACATCAGGGCTTGACAAATTTGCTTTGAATCTAAGAGCCACTTTTTTTAAAACTAACAAAGTTTAATTTTCAATGACAAAAATACAATTCTTAAAGGGACACTATAGTCACCATAACCACTACAGTTTAATATAGTGGTTCTGGTGTCTACATCCTGTCTCTGTAGGCTAAACACTGCCTTTTTAGAGAAAAGGCAGTATTTACATTGCTTTCTATGAACACCTCTAGTGGCAGTCACTTAGACAGCCCTAGAGGTGATTCCGAGTCCAGTGCTGCGCAATGGGCATCATCTATGTTCGGCATCTCCACACTCTGCATGGAGGCGCTGAATGTTCCCCATAGAGATGCATTGATTCAATGCATCTCTATGAAGAGATGCTGAATGGCGCAGCACAGTGTTTTGTCGTGCATGCACAATAGCCTCCCAATGCCTTCCTATAGGAAAGCATTGAACTGGCTGATATCATCAAGACTGACACGTTTACTGCTACTGACAAACTCACACACATTTTTTTTCACACACTCGCAAATTATTATTTTTTGGCCTTCCAGCCTACCTACCTTTGGAAGAGCTGGAGTGGATCCTTTCCTTGGGGTCCAGTGGGCCTTATGTCATCTTCAAGCTCTTCTCGCGCGCCGTTTAGGGATGTCAGGACCGGAGTGAAGTCAAATTCCGGCTCCTGGCATCTCAGCAGGGAACACGAGGGAGCAGAGCAAGACCTGCAGGAAGATTTCGGCTTTTAATAGGGTTGAGCCTGCTTGCATATAGTTACATACGGCTCCTCAGAAATTTATGCTACTTCATATCAAAATGCTGGATCATTGGTATAAATTGTGTGCAGTTTTTACAACATATTAAACAGTTCTCTTTGTTTAGTAAGGCAATAAAAGTACCCAACAGCAAACCTACTAAACAGTGTACCCTCTAAGAACACCAGAACAATTATATAATGAAATGGATAAGTAGGAATGCGAAACAAGAGATAGACACTTCTAAGGTGTAGATATAAAAATATATATACACAACCTTGTAATAACGAAGTGGGCGATATCTATAGAAAAATAAATGAATCGCACATAGTGTATTACAGAACAAAAATATCAAGACACGCAGGATGACTATATAGCACTCACAAGATAGCAGTGAATATCAGGCCCATCATCCATAGTCAAACGCAATCTTCAAAGTGTATGGGACAAAATCTGATTTTGTCCCATACACTTTGAAGATTATGTTTGACTATGGATGATGGGCCTGATATTCACTGCTATCTTGTGAGTTCTATATAGTCATCCTGCGTGTCTTGATATTTTTGTTCTGTAATACACTGTGCGATTAATTTATTTTTCTATAGATATCGCCCACTTCGTTATTACAAGGTTGTGTATATATATTTTTATATCTACACCTTAGAAGTGTCTATCTCTTGTTTCACATTCCTACTAATCCATCTCTTTGTTTAGTAGCTGGAAATATTAAACTGCACTGTAAGTAAAGATGACCGAATTCTATTGGCAATGTTAAAAAAGAATGTTGAAACACAGGAATGTTTTTCCACTGTCAATACTAATTATTGACAGTTCGTTCCATGCTTGGTATGGGGAGGGCAGGACCAAAAACTGCCTAATGAGTTTTACATCAAGTTCTGACTCATAGACACATTAAACCTATGGAAGGGTGATTATTGATTACAATATATTAGTGGGATACCAATTTCCAAGAAATAATCTGCATATCATGGGTGCAAAATAAAATAAATAAATATTCGAGACCAACAGACGCTCTCAGCTGATGAACTATTGGGTAATTTGCACTTCTCCGGCCACGATAGTAGAGGCATGGAGCGACTACCCGCTAAAATTTGACTCTGTACTCCATAACAACTACAACAAACTAAAACTCCAAGCATCCATCAACGAGCTGCAAGTATCATAACCATTATATCCTGCTGCAGTGGTTACGGTGCCAGGAGGTGCCCACCAAGAGTAATCTGTGCAACTGTTGTGTTTGACAACGTTTATAGGCCCCAAGTCACCCACTTCACATCTGGTACTTTCCTACAAGAGAAGGCAGATTTCTTCACTGAGCTAAGCAGGTTCAATATAGGACCAAACTTATTGGCTGATAGTACTTTGCTTATGCTTTCAGCCAACAAGTTTTTCAACCATTATAAAACAATTTCACACATTTTTTGTTTGCAGTAGTCATTTAAGTTTTAAACAACCATGGCAGGGTATCAAATCAAATTCTACATCAAAACTTCAAGGGACACTCCATAACCTTAAAGCACTTTAGCTTGCTGAAAAGCTCTGTGTGAAGAGTGCCCTCTTTTTTATATTTTACAAAAAGTGAATATTTCAATTGAAGTTGACACTTTTATAAATTAAACTGTTTTTTTCAAAATTTGACCCTGTCAACTAAAGAGCCAGACAGTGAGTAAATACATCTGTGTCAATAAAAATAAGAACAAAGATAAGACAAGTATGTGTTAATTGAAAAGTATAATTCAGCAAATACACATACATATTGCTATACAGTATAATATGAAGTTTAGTTATATACAATATAGTAATATAGTATGATTTATTCTTAGTTAGCAACATATACATATATAGAAATATATACACTGCTCAAAAAAATAAAGGGAACACTTAAACAACACAATGTAACTCCAAATCAATCACACTTCTGTGAAATCAAACTGTCCACTTGGGAAGCAACACTGAGTGACAATCAATTTCACATGCTGTTGCGCAAATGGGATAGACAACAGGTGGAAATTATAGGCAATTAGCAAGACACCCCCAATAAAGGAGTGGTTCTGCTGGTGGTGACCACAGACCACTTCTCAGTTCCTATGCTTCCTGGCTGATGTTTTGGTCACTTTTGAATGCTGTCTGTGCTTTCACTCTAGTGGTAGCATGAGACGGAGTCTACAACCCACACAAGTGGCTCAGGTAGTGCAGCTCATCCAGGATGGCACATCAATGCAAGCTGTGGCAAGAAGGTTTGCTGTGTCTGTCAGCGTAGTGTCCAGAGCATGGAGGCGCTACCAGGAGACAGGCCAGTACATCAGGAGACGTGGAGGAGGCCGTAGCAGGGCAACAACCCAGCAGCAGGACCGCTACCTCCGCCTTTGTTCAAGGAGGACCAGGAGGAGCACTGCCAGAGCCCTGCAAAATGACCTCCAGCAGGCCACAAATGTGCATGTGTCTGCTCAAAAGGTCAGAAACAGACTCTATGAGGGCCCGACGTCCACAGGTGGGGGTTGTGCTTACAGCCCAACACCATGCAGGACGTTTGGCAATTGCCAGAGAACACCAAGATTGGCAAATTCGCCACTGGTGCCCTGTTCTCTTCACAGATAAAGGAAGGTTCACACTGAGCACATGTGACAGTCTGGAGACGCCGAGGAGAACGTTCTGCTGCCTCCAACATCCTCCAGCATGACCGGTTTGGCAGTGGGTCAGTAATGGTGTTGGGTGGCATTTCTTTGGGGGGCGCACAGCCCTCCATTTGCTCGCCAGAGGTAGCCTGACTGCCATTAGGTACCGAGATGAGATCCTCAGACCCCTTGTGAGACCATATGCTGGTGCGGTTGGCCCTGGGTTCCTCTTAGTCCAGGTCTGGGAGGAGATCCCTCAGGAGACCATCTGCCACCTCATCAGGAGCATGCACAGGCGTTGTAGGGAGGTCATACAGGCACGTGGAGGCCACACACACTACTGAGCCTCATTTTGACTTGTTTTAAGGACATTACATCAAAGTTGGATCAGCCTGTAGTATGTTTTTCCACTTTAATTTTGAGTGTGACTCCAAATCCAGACCTCCAGGGGTTGAAGAATTTGAATTCAATTTTTTTATTTTTGTGTGATTTTGTTGTCAGCACTTTCAACTATGTAAAGAACAAAGTATTTCAGAAGAATATTTAATTCATTCAGATCTAGGATGTTATTTTTGTGTTCCCTTTATTTTTTTGAGCAGTGTATATATACCTTCATATAAAGATGTAATTATCTATAAAAAAAAAAATGTGGACAATTTAAAAATCTTGAAATAAAATAATGCTTAGGTAAGCAAAGACACATTGGTTTGAACAACCAAAGTCCAAATTGAGAAAGGAAAAAAAAGCTGACAAAAAAAATCTTAATTAAAACATTCCTAAATTGTCCAAAACAAGAAGTTAACCCTATATGATAATAGCTGGTAATATACCTGACGTAAGCCAACAGCTCCACTTCCTGTTTGAAACATGTAAAAATATATATCAAAATGACATTAACAGCCAATAACATCCCATTGGACCAGGTCAGAAGGTTAACAGATGGGATAAAAGGATCTTCTCATCCTCTCACATCATCGATTTATCATGGTACTCGCACGATCTCTTGAAATCCTATTGACAGCAGACATCTTGAAACTATTTTACTCTTTACTTATCTGTAATCTTAACTAATCTCTACCAGGGAAAAAGTTCTTAGAAATTCTACCTATCTCTACGAGAGCTTTTAACTATAATTCACTAACACTGAATCAATCTGCTCCAGAGAAATCCAGCAGACATCTATTGATAAATAAAAGCCAAAATATTCCATATGCTAACCCTATTGATTGAAATTGTCCTGGACTAACAATCCCATCACTCTAACAAAGTTTGAAATTGCTTTACTGTGATACTGAACTATGCCTCTCTTGTTCAATGTCATTGAAAAACTGTTCATTAATTACCATGAATATTTACACTTATTGACAAAAATGATAATGTTGGTAAAAAGTTGATAATGTATGAAATATTAATTTCAAACAACGTACTCCAGGTCTAAGAGTTAAAATAGTGAGTAACTCTTCGCTTTTAAAATAATATGGGAATAGCGTCAATAAAATATCAACCCCTGATATTTTAATAAATATTATACATTTTTATATTTATGAAAATATTTTTAATTCATGAAAATGAATTAATAATTTCTAAAAAATATCCTCATAGGAAGACTGGTAGGGATTGCAAAGGAAGTATACAAGAGAATTACATTTTTACATTTATTTTGTATTTGTACAGTGGAGTGTCCCTTTAACATTGCCAGTAATGGTTTGTGATTTGTAGGCATAAGCCACTTTTAGCTACATGAAGTTTTATAGATAAAAAAAAAAATATATATATATATATATATATACACACTTTGTAGAAGCAAAGGTTATAAATGTCACATTACTCGTATATGAAACATAATTTTATTCAAGTACATAAGGATGGCTTTATTATTGTAAATATTAGACATTTTTGGTCCTAAACTGACTTTTTGGTTGTGATTTGTAAATTAATTGGTTTGATACAATCAATACAATTTTCATATTACTTCCCTTGAATGTCTAAAAAAAATAAACATCTTGGGTGAACGCGGTCAAGATGACGCTGCTTCCCAAGCTACTGTTCATATTCCAAACAGTCCCGATAACAGCTCCACCATCATTTTTTACGGCACTGAAAACGGAAGTCCGCAAATTTATATGGAAAGGCAGGTCCCCCCGGATAGCACATGCCCAACTAATCCTACCCAAACTACGTGGGGGATTGGCACTGCCGGACTTCGAGAAATACCACCACGCGGCACACCTCACGAGGATCATCAGTTGGACCGTAGCAAGCGGCTCGAAACAGTGGACCCAACTAGAATCAGACACGACCAACTGTGATCTCAGGACACTACCGTGGATCCCAAAAGCCACATACAAACACAAGCACATCACCAACCCATTTGTGGCAGCCACCATGCAAGTCTGGCACAAACAGGGCACGAAACAGTACCTGACGACAGACCCCGGCCCACTCCTCCCCTTGAGAGGCAACCCAGACTTCCCGGCAGGAGACATGGGCACAACTCCGCACCCACTAGGACACAAGCCAATCATCCGCATAAAAGACATCCTCCGAAACCCCTTCGACATCCGACCACTACATGAACTATTCCCGGACAAACCACATACCTTCGCACACACACTCCAGAGAGCGCAAATGACACAATACGCCTGATCCATCCCCCAGAAACCATACCTCCTGAGGGAACCAACCACATTCGAACACCTCTGTTTGCAAGACCAAGAACCACCCCGAGCCATATCACAGATATACCAGACCCTAATCACGAGCAGATACCTACTGGCACCCCCATGCATCAGACAATGGGAGGAGGACCTAGACGAGCCCATGACAGAGGCAGACTGGGACACGGCCATCACCTTGATACAAAAGACACCGGGCTCAGCACGTCTACAGGAAAATTCCTACAAGATCCTCACTCGGTGGTACCTGACACCATCAATGCTCCACGCAAGGAACCCAGAGGTGCCAGACACCTGCTGGAGATGCGAGGAGGCAGTAGGCACATTCAAGCACATTTGGTGGTCGTGCCCCAAGATCCGTCCATACTGGGAGACGATTGGGAAGACTATACACGAAGTAACGGATGAATTAATACCAGAGACCCCAGCTGCCTTCCTCCTACACAAAACCACCATGCCAACACCGGCATAGTCAGATCCATCATCCCCAGACTGCTCAACGCGGCCAAGGCAACCATCCCCATCTACTGGAAACAAACAGCTACGCCCCCACTGAAACGATGGGTAGCAGAAGTGGAAGCGACGCGAACATTCGAAGACGTGAAAGCCGTCACCCCGCGACAAAGAGACCAATACACACAACGCTGGTTCTACTGGCTACGCCACACCACGTCCGACCCCTTCCAAAGCCGCCTTGCGGCAGACACCCCCGAGAGGAACGAGCAAGAAAGCGGCAGGCCAGAGCGGGGAGCCGAGAGACCTGGGGGCTGAGCAGAACGGGGCGGCAACGGGGGACTGGATAACAGGCCACCAACCCGCAACCCCCTCACATACCCTCTCGGGACACCGCCACACACACATACACTCGAAAAACAACCTCAGACGCAAAAGATAGCCACATAACCAGGCAATGAGAAAGGAGACACATAATACGACAATGACCAACCACATGCTGAGGAGACACAAGCAAGACATACCAGCCACACACAACACAGATACCTGAGAATACACCGAGGGGCTACAGCGGCCAATAATAGACAGAACAAGACGAAACAACGCAACACACATAATCCACATTACCGCCTAGAACACAGGAGGCACGGGCCACATAACCGAACCCACCAGAAAGTTGGGATGCACACGAGATAACAAACCAGACGCCCGAAACACGCCAAGCAAATATGCAACACATCTGAACAACACTGAACCACACACAGCCCTAAGAACATGTTAAGCACACGCGGCGCTGACAGACTCTACTATAGATACCAGGAATACACACCTCACTCACCGACCAACACCCACACACAACTCAAACCAAACACAGCACACAAACTAAGATCACTATTAAGGATGCAATAGACATACCCAAACAACCTCTGCGCAGGCACCAAAAGTCATCACTGCAGCTAGGTGAAAGGAACCTCGGCGCAGGCAAAAAAAACGCTATGATAGATGTATTGAGAAACACGCATCTGCGCAGGCAACTAAACGCGATGTTAGCTGCAGGGTATGCAACGCCCCCGCGCAGACGACTGACTGCTTCGAGTAATACAACGAGGAACACACTTTCACACAGGCGACCGACTGCAATGTGCACATGCAGCCGTAAACCACATCCACGACATGACACGGATGATAATACTTGCAACACAATTACATGAGTCACAAATAACCATCCACGGGATAGCCATGCGAAATGTTAAAAGCATAGCACTTTCACTATCCACCTAGGTAACGCACCTACATGGCACAAGCCTTTACATACTCCTTAAGGTACCACTACATCTTCACAAGGGCCAATTTAGAACCACCCTATACAGTTGTATGCAATACACAACTAATGTTTTTCTTCTAGACAAGTATGTTGAAATGTTAATTCAGAATACTGTGGTTAAATGTTAGATTAAAGCCTAGACATAGTTTATGTACGATAAAAATGACCTGATTGATTCGCCTCTGTGCAGGCGATAATTTACAACTGTAATTTTATACTGATGCTTAAGCCTCTGCGCAGGCGACTGTTCGCTTTCATGAAACTCTGTTTGAAGTAAGAAAACTTGACATGATACCAATAAATATATTTAAAACAAAAAAAATAAACATCTTCACTTTTCCCCCCCACCTGTTAGTATAGAAAATTTAATAAAACACAAAAGGCATGATATTTTTTTTGGATAAAACAAATTTATTATTTCAACTTACAAACAAACAGTAAATATTTAGTATAAAATGTATAACGTTATAGAGCAGTTGACCTGTGAGCTCCAGGGTATTGTATGTGTAATAAAATGTATGCAGATTATCTGGCGTAGTAATCAATTTTGGCAAACTGTATGTATCAGTAGAGTAGAGAATCTACAAGATACACAATGTTTTAATAAATACAGCAGTGTGTAAGGAAGGAGAAGCAGCAATACTGCTCATAATTAACTATGGAACCCGAGACAGTCCATAATAGTTTGTGATACATAGGAAACAGAAACTGAAGGTGGCATTCAATGAGGTATAAGAGGGCTGCTGGTTCACCAGATCATATAAGACAAAAGCTCAGTGCTACTGGTTTTACTTGTTAGACCGCCAGTGAGATGCATATATTGTTAAACAGCTATAGCACTGGAGAGGAGTGCTATAAGAAAGTGGGAAATTAGAAAAGTTAGTGATGTAAAGCTACAGTCAATATCAAGTTGTGGATTAGCAGAAAATGGCGTGTGGAAACAAACATGAGAAAAACTGGCCATATTGAAATCTTCTTGGGTAGAGAGGTGGGCTTGACACATGAATTGGGATATACTGTAGTCTTTATAGAACAGGGACTTGTGGGAATTGAGCTTTCCAGAGCTGTATGGATGATCAAGGGCTTGAGAGAGCTGTTCAGGTCCATTGCACAGATGAGATATTTTAGAGGGTTGAATGAAATGGTTCTGAAGGGTTTCTGCTGATTTCTTCTTGGAGAAGATTCTACATGCATCACGGTCATATCTGATGCACTATTCACTCTACACGTAATGCTCACAGCTCAGTGTGCAGAAGGATTTTAGCTTTCTTCATATTTGTGACCACTGTGGAACGGAAGTATACAAAGAAAATGCATTATAGGAAGTCCATGCAATAGAATATATGACGTATATCAGGCATAGGCAACCTTCGGCACTCTAGATATTTTGGACTACACCTACCATGATGCTTTGCCAGCATTATGGGTGTAAGAGCATTATGGGGGATGTAGTCCACAACATCTGGAGTGCCGAAGTTTGCCTATCCCTGGCGTATACAAAGGGATACATTTGGGACCTATCATACAGTAATTTACATTGAGGGGAATAAGAACAGCTGGGCATTAGTCACAAAAGTCACCAATTTTTTTAATGTTAATTTACATTCTGAAACCACGATAGCTTCACACTACAGTTCCCATAATGTACACACAACTTTAAATAGGAAATGTAATTTAAAGACATTGGAATGCAAAGATTAGCCATCACTGCTCTAAAATGGCAAGTTGACTATTTTACATCTATAGTTGACTATAGTTACATCTCAGCTATAGCTTTATTAATGTTTCCAATTTACATTTAAGTATGGCTGTCAATAAATATAATATGTTAGTTATGTTCCATATTCATAATACTCACATTCAGGAATATCACCACCTTCATAAGCGTAGAGTCTGTTTCCATATCTACCAGCAAGGTCTGTTCTGACGGTCATTGATGGGTCTGTGTGCAAAATTAAAAAGACAAAAGGTTAGGCATGGCTCCATACTTGTGCGTTTAACCATACATCCACTCATTGTACATTGCATTGAAATAGATTACACTGTGTATTTTTTTTAATCTATTTCTTTTTAGAAACAGTATTCCTGTACTATTGAATATTGCCTGATACTGTAAAGTATATGTAAAAATATTTTTTTCCTTCCACTCTAACACAGGGGGCTGTGCATATTAATAGTGGTTTTACTTCTATTTGTTTATTCATGTCTTAAGGTGAAAGGGAAAACACCTTAATTGCACGTTAACCCACTGTGTAATACCTAAAAGTGCCTATACACCTACTGGTTTCCAGTAATAGCTTGTTATATATTATACAGTAATGTTAGATTGAGAACATGCGACTGTAAGAAAAAAAAAAACACACCATACAGCGAGATCAAATTTTAGGTCTTTTTTTTTTTTTACATCACTACTTTTCCCAGTGTATGGGAGATCAGTTTAACAATGGGAAGAGTCTAAGATTTGTTTTAGTATTTTATAGAATTTAGAATGAGCCTCCAAGCTAATTTTACAACTAAAGAATGAATCTAATGGTATGTATATCATTTGGGTATGTGTAAAATAAAATTAAAAAAAAAAAAAAAAAAAAAAAAGTTTATCCAGTTAATGTTTTAGATGTGTGTTCATGTCAATGTAACTACTTCCTATCTGCAGTTTGTTTCCAGCCCTTACACGCCTTGCAAAGCAAACTTTCCATTAGCAACTTACCGACAAATATAATCCTAGGAACATAATGTCCATCTGGAGACTGGTTATCATCAGCTACAGGATGCTGAAATAAAAGTACACACAGTTACAAAATGAACAGAGAGCTTAAAAAAAAAAAAAAAAAAGCTAAATGTAAAATTCTAATTCCTGTCTCTGTCATTCTCTATCCATGCTGCTTGGTATGGATGTCCATTCGGCATAGAGTGGAGGGTAGGACACTCTCTATACTGCTTACATCGGGTGTTTGTGGGACAGGTTCTAATACGGAATGTTAGCACTCTGGCCTAATGGTAAATCAATAGGTAATGATCCTATTTGTTTTAAGATAGGACACAGTGTGGAGTCTTAATGTGATCGTCATAGAGTAGCAGATAGTATTGTTCAGTTGCTTTGTTCTACATTCCACTACAGATGACAATTTAGAGATTATAATCTTACCACAACATTCAACATTACGAAATCCTCCTGAGCCAGTTTCTGTGCCATGGGATCTGCAGAAAATGCCTCCTTCAGAGCTGTACACAAGAAGAAAAAAAAAATACTAATTATATCCTACTTCCTTTTACATACTGCAGAAAAAAAGAATTGAATAAACATATACCTCTCCCTCCCTTCCATTATACCATTAACAATGCTGATTACTTGTAATACTATTAACAATATATTGCAGACTTAAACCTCAATAATTAAACAAATTGTTTATTGCTAGGTATACGTCTTGTATTATTATTTATACCATGATCTTTACATCGCTAGACAATAAGCTGGAAAACTTATTTTCTAACACATATTAACTGATAGAGGGTTATCAGAGCTTCTACGATGCACAAATTTAAGTTGTACTATTGTATAGTTTGTATACATGGTACCTATCCTTGTTATTACATTGGACAAGAGGCTTCACTGGTATTTATAGTATGCTATAAACCAGGGGTCCTCAAACTCTGGCCCCCCAGATGTTGCTGAAATACAACTCTTGTAATGATTCTTTGAATTACATAGATAGCCAGAGAATCATGGGAGTTGTAGTTCAGCAACATCTGGGGGGGCCGGAGTTATATGACTCCTGCTATAAGCAATAACAACTACAAAACCACATCTTAATTTTCTTTGGCTACAGGGCATTTCCATACAAATTTAACAGCTAACCGAGGGAAAGTTAAGAAACACAATGAGTATCTGTGCCAAAAGAAAAGTTTACAGTGTCAAAATATTTTAGTCTGGTGACATCACTCACCTTGGCTGTAAGGACAATCTTCTAAATGGTGAATTACCATCAAGGGTTTCTTTCTGAAAATCGAAAGTCAAATGTAACGTGATGAGTCAGTAAATGCATGCTTGCTGAAAGCATAGACATGTATAGGTTAACATGACGGATCATAGAAATAAAATGTTATTTTATGGATTAAATAGCCAAAAATTAAACTCCCTGGTTAAAAAAAAAGTTTGTTTTTTAACCAGGGATTATACACCGAGATTTTCTCTAGTTTTCAAGTACCTTATTAAGGATAGTTTCACCATAATCTTAATGGTCCCACATTGTAGTAAGTACACTTACTTTTCTACATACTGGATTTCGGATATAACAATTACTTACGTTTCTCTGGACCTGGCAAGAGCCTCTTCGTAGGTCTGCACCCAGTTGATGGAATCACCCCATCCTGCAGGAAGAAGAGGTAAGAATATTCACACATTCAAAGAAATTCAACTGGTATAACATGTTATGTGTTATTGTCAGCAGGATATGAAAGTTATAAATCTGAATGAAATACTTTAGCCAAGCAAACAATGCCCATGTGTCATGTTTACTCATCACTCAAACAGTTAGGTGACAGCTATTGGGTGAAAATGTTTCCTTATTCATTTATATATTTATTAATTATTATAATTAATGTATTCATTACATATTTTTTCTTATTAAAATGTTAGCAGAATGGCAACATACATTCAATGTGAATAGGGTGCCCAATCAATTAATGTCATCATTTTGTAAAAATAAATGCTTGTCATTAAAAAGGAGGAGCTTTTGGCTGCAGTGGATGTGGTGCCAAAGTGGTTATGGTGCTTGGAGTGTTCCTTTAAGTCAGTCAATCTATTATATATATATATATATATATATATATATACTGTCATTTCTCAGATCTCTGTTTACTTCAGCAGATTCAGTAAATGATTTAAACTCAAGCTTTTCCTCGCTGTACCACCACACGGCTGAATATGTTGGATTTTTACAGATAATACTAGCTGGATTTTTCACTAAAGTGTGAATTGTCAGTAAATTTGAAATTTTAGGCTTCGATAGACGAATTATAACATAGCTGGCTTGGAAATCCATTTTTTCCCATTTCAGCTATTGAATTCGAAACTTTAGATTTCACTTAGAGTTCATAACACGTCACACTCTAGTAAATAACAACAATGTGTGAGTAACAGGCCATAGCAAATTCTCCAGAGCAGGAAGAGCAGCTACTGTCAGCACTGTGCTTCTCTCAGCAGAGACTTACCTCGGGACAGAGTCTTGGGGACTGTTACAGGGGTACCGGAATCCTCAGGCTCAGCTTTGGGTGTGGCATTGGCAGTGGCATCAGGGGCTGGCGCTGTCTTCTTTGGTTTTCTGAGGGCACCTTCTGCCAGGGCAAAGCACAGAAGAGCCAGGCAGCAGAGGGACAATGTCGACCGCATGATACCTGCAAAAAAAAATTAATAAAATAAAATACATTATTCCATACCAACATCAGTATGGTGGACACTTAGAAGAAGACATGCTAAATAGTCAAGCCATGCTACTTAGGAATGCTTTTCCTGCATCAAAGTGAAAATCTAGCACTCTCTCTAGAACATTTCTAAATTCTAAGAATAACTTGCCTTGATTTAAGTTCACGAAACCTTCAAAATGCATCCAACAAATTTTGCTAGTTATACAACTGATGCATGGCTCAACATAACCAAGTATATTCAATAGTATTGGTTTACATGTGATGACAGATGACTTAAGTATTCTTTTCAAACAAAACAAATATGATACAACAGATAAAGATATGGGGGATTTAAAACTATCTCATGGAATGTTAACTTAAAGAATAAAACAGGCAAATACTAAAGAACGATTTTCAAAACATAAAGACTTTTTTCATTACTTTTACTTTTTGACCTTCATTACTCATGTCTATATTTAAATTCAAATCTGTTGATACAGTGTTAATGTCAGATTCCATTTAAACCTATGTTCTAAATCTGTGAGTTCTCTGTGACCCTCTCCTTAGCTCACTCACTGGAACTGTCCAGGGTTTAGGGAATAGAATCACCTGTTACCTGTTCAGTCCCCAGATTCTGACACCTGAGTTGCCTCTGGCTCTTGCTTGCTACATTGTATTAGTAGCTGCATCCCTGCACTTGCTGGTTGGATGCTCTTTACATACCTGATAGCTGTATTGCTGTCTCTGGCAGTGGTAGGGAGAGCTCTAGGATGATGTGTGTTACAAGCAGCAGGTGAGCACCTATTTATACCGAGCCCATGTCTGAAATCAACGTCAGCCTTAAAACCAGGATGTCCTGATCCCTTCAATCAGACTGACCCAGCCCAAGGCTCAGTGCACGCAGGGACCAGCCCCCTGATCACACCTTACCTTTTCTCTTTGCTTGCTAGTATTTACTTAGTGAAAGTATGTAGGGGACACACCCGTCCCTTGCTTCTCTATACTTGATGTGTCCTTGCATAATTGGCCAGTCAGATCTGTATTTTTGAGGTTCACATTCTAGTTGAAATTTTTGCATCTAAGTTTTTTTAATGCAATGTGCCCGCCTTCCCCAGACACATTTGTCCACCCTGTAACCATGAGCTGTTTTGGGGGGGCTTACCTTTGCCAACACTGTCTTATATGTGTGCCCTGACTCACTAGCTAAATATGGTGTCTTGCTGAAAAACCTATAAAGGCTGATATCATCCAATAAATGTAGTGTTTTATGCCAGAATGATTATAGTAGATGTAATACACCCAAGCAATGAGTTTAGTGCTAGGCCTTACTTTAGTCACTAATATGATTCAATGGAAAATAGTCTCTCAATCTGCTGTAGACTACAACTCCCAGCATGCATAGAAGATTTTAATCAGTTAAGAGCAACCTCCATTACAGACCAGTCGAAATATAAAACAGTACTATCAAAGTTGTTCACTAAAGTTGAAGTCTACAGAAATTCAAACTAAATTCAAACAGGGTTATTAACCAAACTATGGATTAAAGACATATATAATAATCAAGCTGTGAGTAGAGCCGATTTGGAGAATTTGTTTCAGAAGCCGTTCTTTATTTTAGCCTAAATTATGCCATTTGGATTCAGTTTTCTTTATTTCCTAGTTAAGTGGGGGGAAAAAAAAATTCAAAAATGTTTGGCCAGTGGCGACTCTAGGGAGGGGGGTGGTAAATAACCTACCACAATCAAAATTGAGGGGGACCCTAAAAAAAAAGAAAAAAGTATATTTAAATATACACACAAACACATTCAAAGGTTGCAAGTACCTTATGTATAGTTTACAAATCAGAGTAAAAATGGTACTATGGTACTATGGTTTATTCAAAGAGCGCGGGTACTTGCCAAACAACTGCTAAGATCTCCCCTGCTGTTGCAACTGCAACAAATGCTGGCGTTTTTAAAAAGACAAATTCAAATGACAGCAGGAGAAGCTTCATCATTGTATACATATATATAAAATGCTACGGTGCATTGCAAGTTTTTGAGTGTATGCCACAACTAATTTTTAAGATTTATTTTAAATTAATTTGTAACTTGAACATTCTTTAAAATAATGCCCAGTCACAATCTCAATATTTTTTGTGCCTTGAGGCTATCCAGGAATGATATTAGTTACAGCTGAATGTGTCTGTGGAGCACTAGTATTATTATGATTTAGTTAAAAATGTACTCTACATGTTGCTGACTGCAGTTGATATCCTTTGCAGCCTGGTGACCATAGCATATAGACTTCAAAGCCTGAGAACTGACACAGTGGCAAACCAAATGCATACTGGCATCCAATGGCACACAGTACCAATCGTGCTATATCGACATGCACTTATCCAATTTTGTTGTTAATATACTATTGTTACTACCGTTAATATTGTGAAAAGCACTAAAATGCTACGGTCATACAGTATCCCAACCTTATACAGAGGTCAGCTGTAGTGTGCTTGACCGGTGTATAGTCGCCATATGGGCTGGCGGAACCTTGGACAAAAAACCCCCCACATACCTAACCCAATAACACACTGACACCTGGTATATGGGAAAATTTGTCCACAGCTTTATTAAATAATTTAAATAATATATAACGATAATATTGCTTTAAATAAATTAACATATAAACATGGGTCATTGCCCCCACCTTCCGCCCCTCTCATCCGTATCCTTCTTTTTAATAGAGGGCAATGACCCCCAACATAACAAATACAAATATGTAACGACATTTTCCAACCTCGCCAACTTGAACCGAACAAGTGCCAACCATAAGTAACCATGGCAGGGGTATACCCGGATACCCCTGCCCCACCAGGTTCTGAGCCACCTCCAGGACTCGAAACCACCATTGACCATAATTCCACTTTTTTCCATGTTCCTCACGTTCCTCATAGGGAGCCTATGTCCTCTCTCTCAGCTCCCTATCCCGCCGCTGTGAAAAAACGGGAAACCCCTATCTAAACATAAAATATAGGGAGGGTGGGCGGGACAAACTGAACCGGGTAGGAAATTAGAAGTGAACCTTACAAAATGGCTCCTCCCTTAAATAGCCAATCCCACATATCCCATAACCCACCTGTCCTGTCTGTTCCTCCTGGGCCCGCCTCCTAACCCCTGTCAAGGCCCTGTTCCGCTTAAGCTGCGCTTTGGCTACATGGGGCTACATGACCGGTGTATAGTCGCCATATGGGCTGGCGGAACCTTGGACAAAAAACCCCCCACATACCTAACCCAATAACACACTGACACCTGGTATATGGGAAAATTTGTCCACAGCTTTATTAAATAATTTAAATAATATATAACGATAATATTGCTTTAAATAAATTAACATATAAACATGGGTCATTGCCCCCACCTTCCGCCCCTCTCATCCGTATCCTTCTTTTTAATAGAGGGCAATGACCCCCAACATAACAAATACAAATATGTAACGACATTTTCCAACCTCGCCAACTTGAACCGAACAAGTGCCAACCATAAGTAACCATGGCAGGGGTATACCCGGATACCCCTGCCCCACCAGGTTCTGAGCCACCTCCAGGACTCGAAACCACCATTGACCATAATTCCACTTTTTTCCATGTTCCTCACGTTCCTCATAGGGAGCCTATGTCCTCTCTCTCAGCTCCCTATCCCGCCACAAGCTCAGACCTTGACCCCTTAAGCTGTCTGAGCTCCGCCACCCCGAAGAAGGAACGCCCTCCGCATCCCTTCCTGCAGACCCAAGTTCAGCAGGTCGTAACCCACTGCCGAAAGGTGTACACCGTCCGAGCGGTAATACCCATCCAACCCCTCCTCCAGTTCCTGGTGCCTTACCACCACTCCCCCCAGTTTCCTGACAAAACTTGCCATCAGGCTGTTCACCTTACCCCTGCATCTATCAATGGCTACCGGGTCCCGGGCGTAACGCCACCGCTGCCTCGGAACAATCTCCGACCATACCAGCATCACCCCGGGAAGCAGATCAACCAACCGGTTAAGATCCTGCTTCATCCATTTTACCAGCCTCCGCTGCGGGGTGAGGCCCAGGTCATTACCGCCTGCATGTAAAACTAGCATATCTGGCCGCGCCCCGCCTGCGACCATACCAAATATTGCCCTGCAGACGTCCCCCCAGCAGAAGCCCCGATACCCCCACCAGCGCACTACGAGCTGGTCCTCCGGAAAGCCCAGCTGCTGGCCTTGAGCTCGAGCTGCAGCCCTCCGTCCGGCCCAGAAAATGAAGGAATGACCCACGATCCAAGCGACCCGGCCTGGGGAAGAAAGAAAAACACAGGATAAAACCACCCGTACCCCCCAGGCCGCCCCAATGTCCCTTAGTGTTCCAACATACCCAAGCGTACATATGAGCGGAACCTAACAGATTCCCATCTCCCAATCCGCTTGACTACCTCATCCCCCAAACCTAGACGTGTGGCCTCCGTGGCCGCCCCAATACGAAAGGAGTGGGTGCCGTATGTGCCGGCATCCAGTCCCATCCGACCCAGACCCAGACTGAAAACTTTCTGAAATTGGAAGCGAGAGAGCGACGAGCCATCCGCATGGACCAACAGGGACCCGCCAACCGCGGGCCTCTGACCCAAATACTCCGACACCGCAGCTACTGGGCACAATGCCGAGCCCGGCAGGGCCCCCAGCGTAACGTCCCGGCCCTTACCTTCCACATCCGTCTTGGACCTAGCCAAGTGTACCACCAGCTTCCCATCCAGTATACGTACCCCAGACACCTGTAAGCCCCCCGTGGCCGCCCGGGTGTTGCTCACCAACTCCCCGACGCGGAACGCCCCAAAGAAAGCCAAAAGAAATGCCACACGGAATAGCGACACCTCAAATGCATTGAAACAAATGGAGGGCAGCGCCTGAACAAGCCCTTCCAGCACATGCACCGACACCGGGCCCCCCGTCAACTCCGCCCGTTCGCTTCCCGCCTCACCCACGCTGGAAGCCGACACAGCTTCCCCGCCCGCAACTGCCGCCGGGGTCCCTAGACCGGGCCCCACCTCCCCTCCCCCTTGCGTCCACACCTGCCCTACGCTACCTTGTGTGCCACCCCCCGCCCCCAGTGAGTGGAGTAGTGACTGCAGTGTTTGTACTAGTGCACTGGACTGTAGCGATTCAATAGACTCACCGGCCAAGCCCCTGGGGCCGATGACACCCGGGGCTGCGCAGTCCGACACTGCTCGTCCAGGATGAACGCCATCCGCCGATGTCCCGCCAACCAGGGATCCCACCCGGTGCCTGGAAAAATCAGATGAGGAGCGACTCCGGGACCTGGAAAGAGGAGAAGAAGTCCTGGGCAAGGCGTACTGTTCCCCCACCACCTTCCCGTCCCGAACCGGGGAGCGCCTGCTAACCGCCAAAGCCTCCCGCCGGGTATCCTCCCGCCGTCGCGCCCCAAAGGCCCTGAGAGCCCTGCCACGTGGACTACGACTCCTACCATCGCCTTTGGATGCCAACCCCCGTTGAGGCAACCTGGGGGACCCGGACCCTGCCGAACTCCCTGACATTGCGCGCCCGCGCCGGGGCCTCCGTCTGCGTGTCCTGGGGGCCCTAACCGGCGAGGGGCTAGCACTACCCGACTCCGAACTAGGCCCACCCTCCCCGCTTCCCGCCCCGCGCCCCAACCTCGCTGCAGCCCGACCTACCACTACACCTACGGAACCCGGACCAGGGGCACCTCCCCCGGGGCCCTCCACGGACGCGGATGGTGACACCCCGCTCCCCGAGACAGTTATCCCCGACCGACCGGACCTCGGAGCCTTTCCTTTCCCCTTACCCTCTACCACCCTCCTAACATCCATCGAACCCGCAGGCATTACCTTCCGCCCCGCAAGAGAACTACCGAGGGACCCCCCATCCTCTCCCACGGAAGCCCGCCCAGTCTGCACTCCGCGGGACCCCTTCGCAGCATCCCGCACCCCCCCCAGGGGCCTTCCGCCCGACCCCTGCTCCCCTTGGGCCGCTCGCCTACCCGCCTCCCCGTCCGCCCGCTCCCTGGAATCGGGCCTCACTCCCCGCCTGCCCACCACGCCAAGGGGACCCCCGGAAGGGGCCCCTGCACTTGCCTGCTGTACGTTGGGCCTGTCGTGGACCGTCCCAGTCCGCGTGCTGCAGTCCACCGCCAATACCGATGGGGGTGCCCTCCTGGGCCGAGACCCCGCCCCGCCAGGCCCCGCACTAGGCCGTCCGGCCGCCATCTTGGATCCTGCTCCGCGCACGGCCCCATCCGTGTTAGGGGTTGGTGCATCGATGTCCAGGGCAGCCGCCCGTCTCGACTCACCACGCCGAAGCCCCGGCCGCACACTGGGAGGCAGAGCCTCAACCAGGCAGCTCCTGGGCCTGCTACGACTTCCACTGGCTGTCTCCTGCACTCCCGTGCCACCGACCTCCGGTTCTCCTCCCGGGCTCAAACGCCTCGGGGGCCTCCTGGCCCTCGCCGGGCGTGAGTCTCCGGCCTCCTGTCCTGCTGCCGCAGCAAGGACCAGGCCCAGCTGGGCCTGCACCCAATCCGCTCCTTGTTGCCGCGCCGCTGTCCTGATCCCCTCCAGAAGCTTCTCCACGATATCCATGGCCCTGCAGAGGAGACAAAAGAGAAACCCTACCCCGAAAGTCTAGAGAGCACCGGGATGCACACAAACTGAACCGGGTAGGAAATTAGAAGTGAACCTTACAAAATGGCTCCTCCCTTAAATAGCCAATCCCACATATCCCATAACCCACCTGTCCTGTCTGTTCCTCCTGGGCCCGCCTCCTAACCCCTGTCAAGGCCCTGTTCCGCTTAAGCTGCGCTTTGGCTACATGGGGCTACAGTACTATTACATGTCCCAGCAAAGTCTTTGACAACTATAAGAACCTTTACTGGAAAGCAGTGGTTAACTGCTAAGATTCCTTGGGAAAATATTTTAAGACTGGGTCAAGGTCAACGGCCATTGACATGATCATTGTGTTTTAAAATGTGTAACTATTGGTGCAATGAAACAACATAAATGATGAGCAGCAAAAGATTATTTTTATAAGACTTTATTTTGAGCGCATAGCATAAAAAAGCAGTTAATTAATTTGGAGTGTCAATGTATTCCTTAATATTTAGAACATGAATTTTATAAAATGGCTTAACATCAGTAAGCAAAAGAAGGGAAACATTATTCACACCCGTGAACCCCAAATCTAAAAATGTAAATACCATAAGAAAAGATCAGTCTGGCTCTTCCATTAGTTACGTATTCAGCCCATGGAGCCCAAACTTTGTGGTAGAAGAAGAGTGCTCCATGTACCCCAGGAGTGAGTTTGTCCTCTAAATATGTATACTGAAGAACTACCATTCGTTTTACAGTTTAATTTATTTTCATGTGTCCTATAGGCATCAACAAGAGCATAGAAGAGTTGTGCCCAAAAGGAGAAGCTTTTTACCACAGTTCAGGAAAATACCACCTTTGGACACTTCAAGCACATGTAGTAAAATGTTCTCATCCTCAAATATTTCCTCAAACACCCATCAGAATGTAGATTATCCTTTTTTTTTTTTTTATTAATTTGACCAGGATAAGATAATGACTCATTAATATTTTATAAATTTTTTCTTGTAGGACTACATATACTGAAATGTTGGAGGTTGTCTCTCAGATATACTTCTACTCTTTTTTTTTTATCAATTGTCTCTCCAGAATCTTCTCCAGTAGTATTTTTCTATAGTAGTATTTCTTCATATCGCAAAGTCCAGAGGCATATACGTGTTTGTACAGAGCAAGAGATTAGACTCATTTAATAATATTCCTCAGAAGACTCTTGGTGTAAAGGGGTAAGGTGATCCCTTTTCCCCAGTGAGTCTAAGAGGACCACTTCATCCTGGAAAACTCTCCATCTTCCAAGTTTTTAACTCTTTTTGCAACCAATCCAGGAGTGGAAAGCTTTGTTGTATAGAATAGTGACAATGAAAGAGCTGTATCTCCAACTCAACGGAGCTCTAAACCAGGTGTAGGCAACCTTCGCCACTCCAGATGTTGGTGTATTACATCTCATATAATGCTCTTGCAGCCATAATGTTCGAAAAGGATCGAGGGAGATGTAGTCCACAGCATCTGGAGTGCTGAAGGTTGACTAACCCTGCTCTAAATCCTTGATACAGTATTTTACATTATAAGCCTTGTATTTGGTGAATAGGAATTTCATATTTCATCTTTGTTGTGTTTTAATTCAATTAAGTATTCTTAAATGCTTATCCAGTTAAATAAATAATTAGCAGTACTTATTGAAATATCCTTAAAATGATGTGTAATGCCACTAAACAAACTCTAAGCCTATTCCTTCTAAAACAGAAAGAAACATATTGAGATGTATGGATAATGTCTGTTACAGAAATAATGCATATTACTAGGAATGTATTATTCACTAAAGTCAGAATTTGTGGTGAATTAAATGTGAATTTCAAATTTAAGGTTAAAAATAGCCAAAATTGAAAAAAATCAAGTCTGTAATGCTGTTATGTTAAGGCCAGTTTAGCTACTCTGACCTTAAATGTTATACCCACTCTGAATTTGCACTTTCGTTCATAACCTTGTTAGTATTTTAGTGATAAAATGGCATCTCTAATTCCCTACTTAAAGGAACAGAATAGCATTAGGCATACAAACATATTTTCCTAACCCTATAGATTTTATTTAAACATATGCATGCCCCTCTTTCCCTCCCCCCACTGTGTAAGGGCTGGAAGGGTAAGTTTTACTTACTTTTCAGCCCTCATCGTACTGGTCTCCGTGGGAAAACTCTGCCTCCTAGACTGAGATCATAGAGATCACATAGGAAAGCACTGGGAGGCTAGGACACATGTGCGGAAAACGCTTTGCTGCGCCAATCAGATGTGAGACCATCTGATTGAAATAGCCGAGTTTTACTCCGCTATTGTGTCATAAGCAAGTGGCTGTCAGAGTGACAGCCACTAGATGTATCTAACCTCGGCAATGTACACATTGGCGTTCCAGCAGAATTGGCAATGTTTTCACTTGCAGGGTTAAAACTAATGTGACATGGCACCCAGACCACTTTATGGAGATGAAGTGTTCTGGAAGGCCTGTAGTGTCCCTTTAACCCCTTAAGGACACATGCCATGTGTGACATGTCATGATTCCCATCTATTCCAGAAGTTTGGTCCTTAAGGGGTTAAGTTACACTTGCCACGGTTTGTCACTTTTTTGGGCAAGCATATCCAGTGCCACCAGTGTCTTACTTTTCCTCACTTTCCCATAAATTAAGCTCTGTTTGATAAGTTACCAAGAGCCAAAAACATAATTATCTGAGAATTAACTCACACTTCAGGGTGGAGCTGCTTGCCTCAGCTGTAAATGAAATGGTTTTCAACTCATGGAAATCTGAGAAGGATGTAGATAAGTAAATGAACTGATTATCCAGGTCTAATGGGAATGGCCTAATCTTAAAATAAGTGAAACACTCCCGGATTGGGAGAATCAGATAGGGACAAGAGGAAAGTCACACACATTGCATCTTGCAAAAACAATAAAATTAAATTGTTAATGGAGAAAAGAATATCTATGAATGTATCAATGTTTTAAGATATATCAATACTAACACATTTTAATACTCAGTCAAAAAAAAAGAAAAATATTAATAGTGTTTTAAGTTCAAATATATATATATATATATATATATATATATAAGTATATAACAAGGAACAAAGCATATTATTCCAGAGACATAGAGAAAAACTGCTTTGCACAGTTGGACTAGTAGATGGCGCATTTTCTCAGAGTTACAAGTACAAATGTCAGAAAAATCACCCACAACATTAAAACCACCTGCCTAATTTTGTGCAGTTCCCCTCATGCTTCCAAAATGGCTCTGATGCGTCGAGGCATGGATTCCTCAAGACCTCTGAACATGTCCTGTGGCACCGAGACATTAGCAGCAGATCCTTTAAGTCTTGCAAGGTGCACTGCGGGGCCACCATGGATAGGGTTTGTTGATCCTGCACATCCCATAGATGTTCAATTAAATTATTATCTGGGAGATCTGGAGGCCAATGCAATACTTTAAACTCTTTGTCATTTTCCTCAAACCATTTCTGAACAATTTTTGCATAAGGGCATTTGCACTTATGAAGGGTTAAACTCTGAAACGTTTGCAGTACCTTTGTTTGTACCTTTGTATGTCCTTCAATTAAATCACTATTGTAGCACTTTGTGCACACAGCATATCCTAGTAGTGCTGCTCTAATTTTTGTCCTGTATTTTACGATTTTTGGCAGGATGCATTTACCTGCTGAAAGAGGTCACTTACATAGTTACATAGCTGAAAAGAGACTTGCGTCCATCAAGTTCAGTCTTCCTCACATATGTTTTTGCTGTTGATCCAAAAGAAGGCAAAAAAACAAGTCTGAAGCGCTTCCAATTTTGCAACAAACTAGGAAACAATTCCTTCTTGACCCCAAAATAGCAGTCAGATATTTCCTTGGATCAAGCAGCTATTACCCCACTAATTAGAAAGTATGTCCCTGTATGTTGTGCTTTTGCAAGTATTTATCCAATTTCCATTTAAACATCTGTATGGACTCTGATAAAAACACCTCTTCAGGCAGAGAATTCCATATCCTTATTACTCTTACTGTAAAAAAAAACTATTTTCTTTGCCTTAGATGAAATCACCTTTCTTCCAGCCTAAATGTGTGACCTCGTGTCCTATGTACAGACCTGTTTATGAATAGATTTCTAGATAATGGTTTGTACTGGCCTCGAATATATTTGTATAATGTTATCATATCAACTCTCAGGCGCCTTTTTTCCAAACTAAAGAGATTTACATTTTTTAACCTTTCATCGTAACTAAAATGCTCCATTCCTTTTATCAATTTTGTAGCTCGTCTATGCACTTTTTCTAGTGCCATGATATCCTTCTTTAAAACAGGTGCCCAAAATTGCACAGCATATTCAAGGTGTGGTCTTACCAGCGATTTATAAAGAGGCAAAATTATATTTTCATCCCGAGAATTTATGCCCCTATTTATACATAACAAAACCTTACTGGCCTTAGCAACGGCAGATTGACATTGCATATTGCTACCTAATTTGTTGTCACTAACAATTCCCAAATCCTTCTCGTGTGTGGTTATCCCTAATTCACTACCATTTAGGGTGTAAGTTGCTTCCATCAAGGAACACCATTGCCGTGAAGGGGTGTATGTGGTCTGCAACAATCTCTGGGTAGGTGGCACATGTTAAATTAACACCCACATGAATGCCAGGACCCAAGGTTTCCCAGCAGAACATTGCCCAGAGCATAACACTGCCTCTGCCAGCGTGCCTTCTTTCCAGAATGCACCCTGCTGCCAGGTGAGCAACACATACCCACCAGGCCATGCACCTGATCCACCTGTGCTTGTGCATCTTGTACCCAATGACAATGCGGGAAAACACCAGCTAAAGAAGAAGGTGGAGCAGGCAGCTGCAGCCATGGTGACTGGTGTCTGTGCTGGAATCAAGGTAAGTAAACTTTATTAAATGTAACTTTTTCAACAGCAAAAGGGGAGCACAAAGATCACAGCAATCGAAGGGAACTTGTACTTCCCAAAAAATAATAATATTATTTTCTAGACTATAGATTGCCTATGCTGTTTCGACCTATAGTCATGACTGGAGTGTTGCCCCACTTGTGTCACCTATGTGAAGGGGGTATACCTAGCCCCCTTGGACAGGCCATACCTATAAAATCAGAGAACTGTCAGAAGCTCAGTGCTCTGTTCCTGCTCTTTTTGCCACTTGCTCCATTCCAGACCCTTTTCTTGGTCTTCTTGAGGCTTTCTGGAAATCCCAGATTTCTGACACTTGGCATTACTCTCAGACCTACAACTCTTCGCTAACTGCCTTGACACCCCTGTAATAATACAGACTTTATAAGGGTCTGTCCCCCGGCTCTAGGCCTTCTATGGGAGTGGCGATTTGCAATGGAGTACTGTCTGCCTGCAAGAGGCTTATAGTTCCACATATTTGGTGTTAACCCCAACATGTTTTACACATGGCAATGTTGATTCAACTGTAAAAGGAATAAATTATATTAGATGCTTCTTAGCATAAGTACAAAAAAAAAATATGCCATTTGTTATTCATTCTTTGGGTGGGTGCTGTCTGTAATATGTCTGTGCTCGATGTCAATGTGTATGATATAAATGTTGGTATACTGTGTTTTATGACAAATATTAGGCTTGTTTTTCCTATTTAAGTGTTCATTACATTTTAAACACTATATAATTGACTAACTCTGCATTAATTAGGGTGAAATTAGGAACAGTTTAATACAAAGAACAATATATAGTTTGTAAACACAATCAATGATTAAGGCAGGTCTTAACTGAGCTACTAAGTGGGTCTAAAATTCACTTGCCTCCTCAAAACACATTTTGGGTCTAATACATTTCATGTTCATGGCTTGAAGTGTCTGTATGTCTGTGAATTCAGGGCAGGGACATATTTATATGTCAAGTGTTAGTGTGTTTATAAATGTAGGGTTGTGTTTGTGTATCGAGTAGGTGTGTGAATGCAGGAGTGTAACTGTGTGGAGAGTCAGTTTGTGAATACAGATTTATGTTAGTGAGGAATGTCTGTGTGCGAAAGCGTGAGTGTATACTTTTTTTGTGTGGAGTGTCAGTACGTGAATGCAGGGTTATGTTTGTAAATGTATGAGGTGTGTTTATGTGGAGTGTCTGTGTGTGAATGCATAGGTGTATTTGCATGTGAATGCTGGGATGTTTTTGTGTGGAGTGTATGTGCGCATCATTCTCCTTCCCATGTCACCTCTCTTCATCTATGCCCCTTACGCTCCCCTTTCATGTTACCTTTTTATATGCTCATCCATCCCAGTTCTTTAAATGCCATTTGTCTGTCAATCCATGCTGCCTATCTACATGCCCCTTAATCCACCCATCCACCCCCTTTCCATAATCCCCTTTGTCGTCTCATTTACACCCCATTTCCCTATGCCCCTCTATTTCTCTTCTTTGGCATACCCTCCTGATGACCCCTCCTAATTGTTTACTGGAGTGGGAAGGCCTCATTTCTGGTGTTCAGTGGTGTGAGGGGGTGAGAGTAGCAGTACATGGCTACTTCTAAGCACAGCTCCCTCTTGACTCGCTCTGTAGTGACATCATGCATCACCACAGCGCGAGCCTTCTTATATAGAAGTATCCAAGTATAGCTCCTCATGGCTCCCTCACACCACCAGATTCCAAGAATGAGGCCCCTCCACTCCAGTTTCTTTTTATGCCCTTTTTCCTTTGCTTTTCTATAATTTATATTATAAGCCCAGTAAAAGCTCTATTATCAGAAAACTACCAGGAGTGCTTCCGCCTGAAGCGGCAGAATGTTAACCTTTCAGACTCTGCTTTTAAGGAATGGTAAGTGGCAAATTGTTCTTTGCCAACAGGATGTTGAAGCAGCCTTAAACTATGGATTTTCCTGCAGTGAATACTATCGGTGGTGCTTGTCACTTTTCTGTTGGTTTGTTTCTCTGATTAGTTACTATTATAATCATTGCAATGTGATACTTCGTTTTACATTTTGTTTTATTTAGTCTGTGTATAGTGGCCACTACCTAAGACTAGGTGCTACATATGCTCTATGTCTATTAAAGCATTCATTTTTAACAGTTTGTATCATTGAAGGAATCACATTTATTTGTATTTTAGTTTTTACATCTAATAACACCCTCCTGATATTTTGGAATTACATATGGCAATACATGTAATAAATTGTTAATGTTTCCATCCCCTTTCCCCGTTCATGGCAGCTTCAAGCACAAGTGCTACATAGACTATTGGGTTTTCTGAATGAAATTATTTAAGGGACTGGTTGGACAACTAGGATTAACTGCAGTGAGATAATACATTAATAGCCATGGCAATTAAAGTCATTTGTACTCTGATTGCAAACAGTCATGTAACATCTAGACCTTTTCTAAAGTTGAGCATTGATAACCTTATTGTCACAGTATCTATATATAATAACCATCAAAATCAGATAAGAAGGATTATATTAGATTGGATTAAGTTAGAATAACAAGATAACACATAGAGCAGTTAATTCCCATAGAATTAGAATTAATTTTATTTTCATTTAGTTTTTTTCTGTGTACCTATATAAACCAATAGGTATACCACATCTAGTGTATGCATTATTTTTTTTAAAATATATTTACTTGTTTTTTTTCTGGTTTCCAAAATAGTTTTATTGATATTCAATAAGTAAATTACTAGTAATGTATGTAGATAAAGATAGATTAAGATATTAAACTCTTACTAGTTCAATACATCTATAAGGTTTTACACATTTCTATAGTCTTTTTTAGCTATTTCTGAGAATCTCTCTCTCTCTCTATATATATATATATATTTTTATACATACACGGTCTACCCAGAAAGTATCCAGCCATTGTTAATATAACTAGAACGGTTTGCGTGACATCAATGTACCCTGGCAGTCAACGACGACTTCACTGTATTAGTCAGTGGGGGCGTTAGACTTCGTTAAGGGCGCATGTGTAATGTGTGGCCGTTGCATACTGAGTGAGCGAGTAGAGCAACAAATCTTCATACATGTTTTGCATTAAGCTTGAACTTTTCGTATGAACCGACGCACATGTGCAGCGCAGATAAAATCACCCAGGTAACTCAGTCCCCTTACAGCCCAAGTTTGCCACCCTGCGACTTCTGGCTTTTCCCAAAACTAAAATAACTTTTTTGAAACGGGAGAGATTTTAGCCTGTCAATGATATTCAGGTAAATACAACACGGCAGCTGATGGTGATTCCAACAAATAATTTTGCAGAGTGTTTTAAACAGTGGAAGAGACACTAGGAGAGCTGTGTGAGGTCCCAAGGCCTACTTTGAAGGGGACTGAGACATCATTGTCCTATCTACAATGTTTCTTGTATCATGTATCTTAAATGTCTCTATTTTTCATATTATATGGTTGGCTACTTTCCGGACAGATCCCGTATATTAATATCCCTGCTCAAGAATTCTATATAACCACTCAAAACATTCACAGAATCTCTACCTAATTATGCCCTTATTCTCTTTTTTTAGTTATGATACACTAGTTAGACATTTACAAACTGAAAGGCTCCAGAATTATTATGGAGGGCTCATATTTGGACAGACTGTAGGTAAATTGTGGTCCCTTTTGTCTTGACAACACCTATCATCTGTCATTCTGGCAGCCGTCATCCCAATGTTGTATGAAACCATATTCAAATATTCCATTCCCTCATTTCATGGCAACTTCTGTGGCATTACCGTCCATTGTGGACCCACATCCTATCATGTAGTAAGACCAATCTCTCATAGGGAGATTGAGACCAACAGTCATACTGTGTTGTTTTTTTTTATTATGACTCCCTGATGCTCGCCTTAGTCAGCGTAAAAAAAAAAAAGAGAGGACTTCCATTAGATTTTCCCTGATGTCTAGCGTTGGAGGGAAGACGTGCCTCACTAGAGCTCCATTCAAAAACTAGAGAAATGGCTAAAAAGGCACTCTTTGACTCACCACACGAGACCCCAAACGACTTATCACCTCCAAATCCACACGGTGAACAGGTAAAGCGGCCCATGAGCGGACGATGGACGGCAGATCACACCCGCGAAGGCATGCGGCCCGGTATGTGCCGGGGGGAGAGGCGGCCGACCTCCCAACCTGGAGCCATCCGGAGGCTAAAAGCCAGAAACGGACACCCCGCAACCCCCCCCCCTTGGACCGGTGGGGGTGATCCCAGTCCACCCCGGTGGGTACCCCTGGCATAGAGCCAACGCCGGAGAGAATGGTCGGGGAGGAGAGAAGCCCTTAAAATGGTGGAGATCATGCGGCCTCCAAGCAACAACGAGGCCCAACTCGTCCCCGAGTCCAACCTGGACCGCATATTCATGGACTTCTGGCACAAATTCGAGCAACTACTACAACAAAGCGACACTCGCTCGCCCAGCCCAAGCCACTCACCTAAGAGCCCTCAGCAACAGAAAGCTGCACTGGAGGGACATAGCACTAAACAACGGCGGCGGATTGGTAGGCAAGCCCCTCAGCACAAATCTAGCTCAGGCCCAACCCGGGTACCTGCAGCCACAGGGACGACCCCATGAGAGCACCGGGGTACCAACCGTCCCTCCCCACTCCCGACCACTTACCGCACCCAGCAGAAAATCCACGGGTACCCACAGTAGGGAATAGCACAGCCCCAAAGCGAGACCACCAGGAACGGCAAACACCCCACGTGGGCTTCAAGAAGGGTCTGGCGAGACAGAGCAGACAAGGTAACCCACACACGCCAAGAGGCCACCGGAACTCACTCCCCAAGCGACACACAGAGAACCAGCATGGGCAGCGGGACTTTATTCGTAATGGGCTTGCGCTTCCCGGCCCGAGCGGCACACACGCCGAAAATGCTACATACCTCTGTGCAAACACCCACATGGAACGCCCGCACGCTGCCTCCCTAGGAAGCCTGGAAGCAATCTCCATCGACCGATGGGGTCCACGGACTCGCTCCCTGCCCAGCACCAACCTTGCCACCCACAGGGATCGGATGAACGGACAAAAGGGCCCCCAGAACATGAAAGGCTTGACCACACACTGACAGACACTATTTACCTGTGGCAACACTACCCGAGCGACCCGTGATACATGATTAAGGCTTAATTTAAGTGTTATGTTTTTCTCTTTTTTTTTTTTTCACGTTTCCCTAACCATACTCTTTATAAATCTGTATCTGACGCAAACTTACATAGCCTGTAATCCATCATACTTAAACCATGTTAAATTCTAGCTCTGTGTTAATAGTGAGCATGTTACGTTAACCCCTTTCAGCTAGTCTAGCCTGTGTTTAATGGCTTGCAGTTTGTCAGCCCACTTTGATGAAGTATAAATGGTAACCCCTCTTAGATAAGCAATGTCATGTACCTCAGCATACTCTTAAGCGTAATTAACTTTATCACATGCATGTCTAGCGTAGAATGTTTAATACGACTACTAATGTTACAAAGCCTGTTATTTTACAGTTAACCAATAAGCCTGTCTAACCTTTAACGAACACTAGACTTGTATTGGCCTGTTAGAACCATACCAAATAGACAAAGCGGATTCTCAATCTTACGTTTAACCAGGGCCGCCACCAGAATTTTTGGGGCCCCTAACTGAGCTCAGGGTCTCGGCCCCTGGGGGCCCGCCTCCAAAACCGTCCACAGAGACCGCCTCCAAATCCCGACCAAAGGAATACACACACAGACAAAAACACATTCACCGATACAAAAGGACACAGATACACACACACACACTGATACATACTATCAGACACACATACTGATACGCATATAGGCATACGGACATACAGACACAGACACATTCATAATGGCATACTGACATTCATACACACATAATGACATGCATACAGATAGACATACATGCATACATACATGCATACAGACATACATACAGACATAAATTCATACAGACACTGACATCCATACATACACACATTCATAATGACATACAGATATACATTCATACTAGCATACACACATTCATACAGACAGACATACACACATTAATAATGACATGTAGACATACATACACTGACATTCATACACACATAATGACATGCATACAGATAGACATACATGCATACATACATGCATACAGACATACATACAGACATACATTCATACAGACACTGACATCCATACATACACACATTCATAATGACATACATATATACATTCATACTAGCATACACACATTCATACAGACATACACACATTAATAATGACATGTAGACATACATACACTGACATTCATACACACATAATGACATGCATACAGATAGACATACATGCATACAGACATACAGACATGCATACAGACATACATACAGATATACATACAGACATACATAGTTACATACATACATTCATACTGGCATACATACATTCATGCAGACACTTACATCCATACATACACACATTCATAATGACATGCAGACATACATACACTGAACATTCATACACACATAATTACATGCATACAGATAGACATACATGCATACAGACATACATTCATACAGACAGACAGACATACACACATTCATAATGACATGCAGACATACATACACTGACATTCATACACACATAATAACATACAGACATACACACAGACAGACATACATACAGACAAACACACACACAGACATACACACACACAGACATACACACAGACAGACATACATACAGACAAACACACACACAGACATACACACAGATAGACACACAGACAAACACACACACAGACATACATACACACAGACATACATACAGACAGACATACACACAGACAGACATACATACACACAGACAGACATACATACACACAGACATACATACAGACAGACATACACACAGACAGACATACATACACACAGACAGACGTACATACACGCAGACAGACATACACACAGACATACATACACACAGACAGACATACACACAGACATACATACAGACAGACAGACATACATACACACAAACAGACATAAAGACATACATACATACACACAGACATACATACACACAGACAGACATACAGACAGACATACACACAGACAGACACCCTCCTGTTTCTTACCTTGTCTTTGCAGGAGGGTGGCTGGTTGGGGCTGATGGGACTAGCAGTCGGCTGGCTCTCCCTCTTCATTGTCGGGCGGGCGCTCCTCCCGCGCGGAGTGAGCTAGGGAGGAAGTGACCACTTCCTCCCAGCAGCACTTGCGCTGCGGCGGCATTTTTTTTTTAAAGGGGCCCGGTCGCGCTATACCACGGCCACAGCGCTGACCGGGCCCCTGAAGATATGGGGCCCATCGGGTGGCCCTAAGTGCATGGGCCACCCGATGGGCCCCCTCAGCGTGCGGGCGCCGGTGCAACTGCACCGGTGGCAGTTCCGGGCCGCCGGGCCCATGACAACCGTTATGGTTGTCACCCCCTGATGGCGGCCTTGCGTTTAACTATTAATATGCCTAAATACTTTAGCATGTTATATCATATAAGCAATGGTTACTAGCCTGTTATATTTGTTTTTAACAAAAAATGTGCAAATGTAAAAAGCCACGAACATGTCTGCATGAACCTGCCTGTGTCTGCTGTCGTGGCTACATGGGCCTGTATGTAAAATCTTTTGCACCAAAAATAAAGAATTTAAAATAAAATTTTTTTAATAAAATTGCATAGGCTTCTCTTATGCTGGAAATGTTCCCCATGTAACATATCCATCTGTATGATGGTTTTACTGTCTGTCAATATCTGTCTCTACCTGTCAATCTCTATGACTACAGGCAGCTCTTAAAATACAGTGGGATTCCTCAGTCTCTCAAGCCCACCCTAGCTAGGGCAGATGTCATAATGAGGTAATACACTTCCTCATTACCCATCCAATGTATTTGTACAGAAATAACACACATTCAGGGCCGGCGCGTCCTATAGGCAACTTAGGCAGTCGCCTAGGGTGCACTGGCCCAAGGGGCGCAAGTTTCGAGTGACCTGGCAGGAGGGAAGCGCACAGCACTTCCTCCTGCCCGTCATTCTATGCAGTGTGGCCAGGCGGCGCGGACCGCGATACAGGAGCTTGTGTTTCCTGTACCTGCCCCAGCCGGACTGAAAGGAAGTGCTCTCTCAGTCAGCACTTCCTGTCAGTCCTGCTGGGTACAGGAAACACAAGCTCCTGTAACGCTGTCCTCGCCGCTCGGCCGCGCTACACTGAAGTAGGAAGCACAACAGGGAAGGGAGGGGAGATGGCACAAAGGGAAAGATGTGGGGTGGGGGGGGGGGTGCGGCTGGAGAGACCAAGAGCCAAGAGGGGGGAGAACTCTAGAGGACAGGGGGAGGGAGAGCACTTTGGGAATGGGGATGGGGCAGGCGAGAGCACTAAGGGTCAGGGGAGAGCATTAAGGGAGGGGGCAGGGGAGAGCACTAAGGGACGGGAGTGGAGGGAAGATCACTAAGGGACAGGGGGTGCAGGGGAGATCACTAAAGGATGGGAGAGCACTAAGAGATCGGAGAGCACTAAGGGGCAGGAGGGGATGGGAGAGCACTAAGGGACAGGAGGGAAGGGGACAACACTAAGACATTACACACATACACAATAACACACAATGCATGCCTACACACAGAGGCGGCTCTAGACTTTATGAGGCCTTAGGCGAAATGCAAACATGAGGCCCGACTAACAAAAAAGTGTCACATATACACATTGATGCACTGTCTACCTGTGTATGTGCCTGAGAGTGTGTCTGACAAAGAGTATCCTTGTGTGTGTGAATGTATGTCTCTGTGAGCATGTTTGCGTTTTTGTCTGAGACCCTATGTGTATGGGGTAGCTGCTTGAAGTGTGTTGTGTGTATAGGGGGGGTGATGGTGAGAGGGAGAGACGGGTGATGGTGAGAGGGGGGTGATGGTGTCTACCTTGGGTTCCCGATCACCAAATCTCTCGTTACTGATATCAGGCTGATCGCCGGGTTGCCCCTGACATAGGCAATGTACACCGGGTTGTTTCGTTTTTGCAATTTTGGAGAGGATCTGCATAAAAACAGCTTGTAAAGCGGGAGCCCAGCATTCATGCGTCTGCTCAGCTTACTGGCTTGGCCTTGCCCCCATGCTGCTTTTCTTTATGCATCTCTTACACACACTAAATGCACCCATTACAGACACACACACTGCATTACAGTTTATTGTTCACTGTTACACTGAAAATTACAGTTTATTGTTCCCTCTTCCTAGTTTACTGTGGTGCATGGTGCTGCAGATGTAAGTCTAACCAATACTTATTACCACTGCACTTCTGTGTTCAGGGCATCTTTGCTTCCCCACATTGATCCTGGCGCACTCCTGCACTCTCTAGAACCTGCACAGAAATGGCATACATAAATTATGTTAATGTTTTTTACATACAAAAGCACAGTCTATAGGGTTAATTGAAAAATATGTGGCAGTTCTGCTTGAAAGAGAGTATGGCGTGTGACAATGCAGAGTGAAATGGCAAGCCTAAAAACTGTTTTACAACTCAGCTCTCTAAGTTTCTAAGCCTGACGTATGCGGTGTTATATTTCAGCCTCTGAGTAATTACTCAGTTCCAATGCTCCCTTCACTAGGTCGGCAGGGAAGGTCACAAGGACCAGTAAGCAATCAACATAGAGGTTTATATAGTATGTTTTCTATTTACAGCATGTCTGTGAGTTTGTAAGGGTGAATGTTAGAGTTTGTTTGGAAGTGTATGGATATGTGTCAGTATTTGTAACAGTGTCTCAAAGTGTCTGTTTTGTAATGTCTCTCTACATGTGTTACTGTGAAAAATATGTTTGAGTGTTAAGAGGGTTCTTCACTAAAATTACACTTGCCGGGAATTTAAAATTAATTCAAAGTGAATTCAAATTCTGTGCAAAACAAAATAGAATTGACTTGCAGATTTTTTCAAATTGACATATTTTGTCCTTAATTTTAAAATTCACTTTGAATTCCTGAGATTGTGTCAATGAGAATGTTTGTAAGACTGAGAGTTTCAGGTGTCTGTGAGTGAAACAGTTTGTAAGGGGCTTAGTTTATGGTGAGTGTTTGCATGTGTCTGTGCGATAAGCATCTTAAACTATAAGTTAAAATCAGGGTGACCAGATACACCATGTTTAACCCCTTAAGGACACATGACATGTGTGACATGTCATGATTCCCTTATATTCCAGACGTTTGGTCCTTAAGGGGTTAAAGGGACACATATAGTGGTGTCATATTTATGAAAACACATGAAAAGAGTTGCCCTGCAGTATGTATAATGCATATTCTGCAGGATTCAACATTGCCCAATTACTTAATTGCATGATTCTTCATTGCCTAAATCAGGCTTCCTCAAACTCCGGCCCTCCAGATGTTTCTGAACTACAACTCCCATGATTCTATGAATGAAATAGATAGGCTGAGAATCATGGGAGTTGTAGTTCAGCAACATCTGGCGGGCCGGAGTTTGGGTAAGCCTGGCCTAAATACGTAATAGTATACACCATCTTCTAAATATTACATACTACTGGGCTACCCTTTTCATGTGCTGCCGATCAACATGTATATGTAATATGTGCCTGAACGCATGATGGATCTGGTAACCCTGATTAAAAGATGTAAACATTTCTGTATCGTTGTTTAATTATTATTATTATTTTTACAGGATAAGGGCACTCTTATGTTTTGCAAAGATCACCTGACTGCCTATGGCAGTCTTTGTCTGCCTGTTCATTACTTTGTCCATCCCTCCATCAAGCCATGTCATCAGTCTGTCTATCAATTTAATCAGTTTCTATGTTGTGTGAGTTGGACAAGCCCTGCTTCTAACGCATAATGATGCCCCTTAATTTTAAGTGTGTACAGTCCTATCTGATTTATATGTGCCAGACAGGTGTAACTGAGTTTCATCCCATGTTCGTTAGTCAGTAGAAAAGAGAAGGGAGGGGACTAATTGGTCTATTCATTAGAACTGTGGTTTTACCTTTTTTTGGCAGAGATCTGGATTATGTAAATAGCATTAACTTGCAACCCATTCTTTAATTGTAAAATTAGCCACGTGACCCTTTTTTCAATTGTAACACAATATATTCTAAAACAATTGCACGTGATTTTGCTTTCAAACTATTATATAATTGTAAAAATAGCCTACTGACCAATCCTTCAATTGCAATATTATATTTACTAAAATACATTTTTCAATAAACACCTTCTCCAAATTCTTCTCATATTCAAAGATGTTTCCAACTGGGATGGAGACTGCAGTATCATATTAATAAAGTATTAATTTTGGACATTATGCAAATAATGCAAAGAAATAAAACGGAAACCTTTCTGTTTCATTTTGTTTTGTCCGGTTTGCCCAAAATTTAGAAAATAGCAATTTGGAACAATTTAAATTTGGCTTTAAATTGAGTTAATTTGCAAAATTTGGACGCCCATTATTCCTTATATGGAATGAATGAAGGTGGCAGTCACAAAGTTACAAAATACCAATTTATAGAATTATCTGGTAAACTGCTGATAGATTTCAATTTAAAAAATACCTTTTCTTAATTCTGCTCTTTCAGTCGGTTAGCAGATACTCAATAATTTACTATCCTTATTAAAATGAATGAATTATGAAACAGATTGATTCAATTCACTATGGATCTATTTATTTTCGTTTGTTTTTGTGTTGTGGCAATTTGGAAATTTGGACGCTTCCCAATTGCCAAATCGGACAAATTTAAGACAAAATTAAATTTGTTCTAAAATGAATTATACAAGTCTAGCACTAACACAAAGATTGAGGTGAGAACCGAAACGCCCATTCTACTAAACTGGACACAACTGCATATAGAAAACAAATGGTCCAACACTCTACCAATTGTGACAAAATAAAATTCTCAAATTATAGTAGATTCACTGTAGATAGACATCAGCAGAATATCTGACCAGTTTTAGTTTAGTTTGACAGTAGTCTAATGTGTGGCACTTGCTGCGAGGTTCCTATGATTCTGCCATAGAGAATCACAACATATAGCAGACTTGGATGGCACTTCACATGTACACATGAAGTCATGGTATGCTAGGGTATGAGAGCCAGTAAGTTACAGCAAGGCTTCCAAGCCCTCTAGTTAATAAAACACAGTAATTTGGGATCACTAGGGAGGGGGCAATAACTGTAGGCACAATAACAACTTTATTTATATGAAGTTGTTAAAGTGATTACAGTTTTTCTTTTTTTTTTTTTAAAAAAAACCTTCAAGCACCATAACCACTATACCACAATGTAAATTACTTTGAGGCTGTTCATTGGAAATTAATGGGAACTGTTCTGAATTGTTTAGTACAAAGTGGGATCAATCAAATATTGGGGATCTGTTGGCATTGGACCATTTACAACAAGCTATAGAGGGGTATCCAATGTGAATTGTCAGGAATTAAAAGTTAATTCAAAGTGTGTTTAAAATTTAGGTCAAAATAGCGGCCAAAAGTTGGGTATTAAAAAAAAATAATAATAATAAAAAAAAAAAAAATAGAACTCTTTACATAAATCAGAAGAAAAAAATATATAATTATGCACTTGAATTGTACTGATGCATTCATTACTTTAAAGCAGTGGTTCCCAAACCAGTTTTCACACCCACCTACCAGTCCGGGATTTAGGGATTACCCGGTTGTGTCTAAGGTGATTTTATTTTCTTTCTAAAAACACCTTAGACACAACTGGGTAATCCCTAAATCCTGGACAGACAGGGGAGCGAGAGGACTGTTTTGGGAACTGCTGCTTTAGCCCAAAATTGCTAAACTGGAAGTAAAGCTGAATTGGACATTTTTTCCCAATCTGGCTATTTTGACCTTATATATATAAAATTCAGTTTGAATTCACTATGAATTCCCGATAATGCTCAGTTTAATGCCCTGATAGTGTAGTATTTTCAGCTATGCCAATTTATGCCATAATCTGTATAAGTACTCAGTTGTTATGAGCAGGTTCTATATAACAGACACTTTTTAGTGTGTGTCTCTATGTGTTTCTAATGTGTCTGTATGTGTGTTAGTATGCATATGTATGTTATTTTGTGCCTGTATGTATGTTAGGGTATGTTTATGTATCTTGTGTCTCTGTAAGTGTGCTCATGTGTGATTGTCTCTCTGTATGTGTGCTAGTGTGTCTCTAAATGCTTATTCGAATGTGTCTGTATTTGTGCTAGTGTGTCTTTGTGGGCGTGCTTAGGCACATCTATGTGTGGTTGCTAGTGTGTGTCTGTGTTTGTGTCCAATTGTTTATCTTTGTATGCATGGTAGTGTGTGTTCAGGTACTAGTGTATATCTACATGTGTTTCTAAGTAGGTGGTATGTGAGATAAGTTGTGTGAGTGGCTGGTCATATTTATGAAGCTAAACGAGTATCTGTTTGTATGAAGAGGGGTGCCATGCACAATTGTTCTGCCTCTGCCTCTCAAACAGTAAGGGTGGCCCAGGAATGAAGTGTCTAGCTAATCCAAATTGGTATATTAAACATTACATTGTCAATAAAAAGACAAGTGATTATATTTAATTTGCATCTCCCTCCTATCCTTTCCTCAGTCAACTTGTCAGTCTTCTTCAGATAGATATCTTGCAGTCTGAAATGTGTCCCACTAAATGGTGTACATTCTTGTAAGTTATCCAATGGTGTATTGTTGCTAAATCACACAGTTATTCCTCTCCACCAGTTCAATGTCAACCAACACAGCGAGACTGGAAGGTCTGTCAATGTCATAAATATATTAGAGAAATTATTTGTTTTGCGTCACCTGCATATCTCAACTTGGACTATGGAAAGTCCACATTGACCATAAAAACTAGAGAACTTATGCTTTCCCATATATCTATATAGTGTTCCCAGCTTGACACGCAAATGAGCATAGAAGTGCATTTCTGCCTGCTTTTCTGCAGGTATGGGGTTGTGATCCAAAAGGATTAGTGACCAGAAACTAGCCATGGATAGCACAGTCAACCGTTTGGATCTTATCAGTATGGCACAGGTTCAACCCATGCGTCCATTGCTAATGGTACCTGCAAAAATACAGAGTGAAGTTTGAGACATAATGCTTGTCTGTGTCCATATGCATGTCTAGCTGGCAACTCTGGCATAGTTGTGGAAACGTGATTTCTCTGGTTTCTGTGCCCAAGGAGGACTTTCCAAGGTCCAACTTGAGAAATGCAAGCGATGCACAACCTGTTTGTCTATTTGCTCTCTGGGGAGTTTTATTGTCTTTATTCTCATCACAATATTCTAGCGCTTTGCTATAAATATATTAAAACACAGGAAAGTTATTGTTGTTGTATAGAGTCAACCATAATCCACCGCAATTCACAAACATGGTAAGGACTGGTGGGAGTCAATTAAATTATTATTCCGTATGTTATGCAGTAATAACTGGAGGTCAGTTGTTACAATTCCTTCATTGGTACGTGGTTATCTTGCTCCAAATTACATACTGAAATGAAGTCACTTATTTTGTGTCCACTTTTCTTTTGCCATTTTGTCTACACAAATCCTTGTGAAATTCTCCCGTAGACTGGATTGTAAAATATATATTTGTCTTCTCTGAATTCACAGCCTGAAAAGAAAGAAAAGGATTCACGCTAAGTAACTTATATATTATTGCAAATATGTGTGTAAGTTATTTCTTGATGGACTGCAATGAGTTAAAGCAATAACTCAGAATCACTTCTTACTACAATAACACTTTCCCTTAGACACGGGTAATGTTTCTTCACAATTGGACAAATGCCTCACCCATATGCAAATTACAATAAGCAGTCAGCTGTGCTTTAAGGTTTAGTCAGCATTCCGAGTTCTAGAATATTCAGATCAAAATCTCATATCGTATACAGACTGTAATGCTGTAAGAAACACAGAGCACAAAGGAAAATAAACATACACATAGCAAGAACGAGGAATAGGAAACAGATAAAGAAAAGGAACAATGTATCGGAGAGGTGGCCCGATTGAAAATAAAAACAGAACAGGGGGTATATAATGGACATGCAAGTGACAGCGTCGAAAAATGGGGAGTGGGTTAGTAGATTACAAATCAAGGACATAAAGAGATATTATTTAAAGAGGACTAAATTACATGGATGTATGGAAGACAAGAAATGACATAGATAGAAATGGATGTCTGAATCTCAAATGAGGGAATCGTAGTAGTATATAGGAGAGATGTACCTGAGAGAGAGAATGCATGAAGACCACTTGTAACTACATTATAATTACTTGAACAAAAAGCACTGCGTAGATTGCTGATACTTGATAAAAAATATATAATAAATATGTAATAACAGGGATGCTATTGAAATTCTAGGCTGTTGGAGTCATGGTGTATCAACAGTGCCCCAGGCCCACATAGCTTGCCCAACTAATATAGGTATGCTATAGGCACCCCGACCACTTCCTCTCAATAAAGTGGTCTAGGTGCCATGTGCCCTAAGTTTTGACCCTGCAGCTAAAACCATTGCCACTCTACATGAACAACAATGTTTACATGGCCGGGTTAACATGCCTCATACTGATAGCCACTAGAGGCACTTCCACAAAATTGTGGAGTAAAACACCACTATTTAGATCAGATGGTCTCAGAGAAATCTCATTGGTGCAGTGTGTTTTTTTGCAGTACATGCGCCCTAGCCTTCCAGTGTTTTCCTGTTGAAGGAGTTGGTTGAGATCATTGATCTTCATGATCTTGGTCAAGGGGGCGGAACGGCACGCGAGAGACAAGCACTATGAGGGAGAAAAGGTAAGTAAAACCACCTGTTTAACCCTAGCAGCGGGGGTCCCGGTCATCAAAACCATAACTAGGGCACTATAGCATTAGGAATACATATTTGTATACAAATATGTTCCTTTAACCCCTTAACGACGAGTGACGGACCCACGACGAGTGACGGACCTCGTCCGTCACCCGTTAAAATTAACCCCAGATCGCTGCAATCGTGGGATCATGGGGTTAATGGTGCTCCAGTCTGCCTCTGTATTAGAGGCAGACTGGGAGCACCGACTCGCGCTGTCCCAGCACATGTGCCCGCTCTGACAGCATGTCAGAGCGGGCACATGTGCAGTGTATACTCACCTTCCGCCTCCCTGCACTTCCGGGTTCACTGTGAAGTGCAGGGAGATGGATCATCAGTGATCCTGCCCCCTGTTGGAAAAAAATAAAGTTACATTAAAATCCCACCCCCCTTTACCCAGTTTAATAAAAAAAATTAACCCCTTTCCCTGCCAATTGATCACTGACTACAGTGATCAATTGGCAGGGATTGCATTTTACTATGATCTGATTTTTTTTTTTTAACCCCTGAGGGTTAATTCTTTTTTTTTTTTTAACCCTCAGGGGTTACATTTATTTTATTAATTAGTTTAAATATTTTAAAATTATAAATTTAGCTAGCTGGAGAGGGTGGAAGTTAGTGGGGAATTGGGGGATTTAGTGATAGGCTAAGAAGGGGTTAACGTAATTTTTTTTTAAAATAAGCTTTAAAAAGTAAAAAAATTAAGTAAAAAAAAGTTTTAATAACGTTTAAGTAAAAAAAAAAAAACGTTACCCAGTCCAAATAAAAATTAACCCCTTCCCTGCCAGTCGATCACTGCCTACAGTGATCAAAATACAGATCACAGTATTATACTGTGATCAATTTTTTTTTAACCCCTGACGATTAGCTTTTATTTATTTTTTAACCCTCAGGGGTTCAATTTATTTAATTAACTAATTTAAATATTGTATAATTAAATATTTTGCTAGCTGGGGTGGATGGGAGTTATGGGAAAATGGGGAATTTACTATTAGTGCGGCTTGCTGCTAGTTAGGGGTTAACGGTAAAAAAAAAAAAAAAGCTTAGAAAAATGTTAAATCTGTAAAAAAAAGTTTTAAGAAAGTTTAGGAAACTTTAAAAAAATTAATAAGCAAAACAAAAGTTTAAAAAATAGTTTTAAAAAGTAAAAAAAGTTTAAAAAAGTTAAAAAAAATACATTTAAAAACGCTCATTACCACTACACCTGGTACAAACTAGAGAAAAAAATGATCCCACGCCAAGGTTCAAACAATGCCTTTTGAATTACCCCAGGGTGTATTCTTTAATAAATAGTATGTGTTTGTGGGGAAGTTTCAATAACCAACCATCTAAACTACTCCAAATTGGAACATGGACACAGCGTAAAACTTCAAAGTTAGAAAAAAACTGAATGGCTGCGTCTCAAATGTGCCCCTTCAACATCCACATATACCTGGCAAAGGTACATACGGATGTATTGCTGTACTCAGACCACATAGCTGAGCAACATATGAAGTATTATACAGTGGTAGCACACATAAGGTTTGTAAAATTTACTGTGCAAACAACACTTTGTGTGTCAAAAAGGCAGAAAAAAACGCTTATTACCACTACACCTGGTACAAGCTAGCGGAAAAAGGATCCCACGCTAAGGTTCTGTCATGGCAGTGACCCCTTCACACAGATGGTAACCCAAAAATGGACGTATACCGGACCTTAGGGTGGCCGGACTAAACGTCAGAGAATAGTCAACTAGAAAAGCCAAAGATCAGGGGAGTACGGAAAACGGGATGAACGAGAAAGCCAAGCCAAAAGTCAGGGAGCCAGAGAGGAGAATCGTCAGTACGGAAGCCAAGGGTCAAAATACCAGATAGAAAGATAAATATGTATAAGAGCACCAGAGGGAACAATCAAGAACCACACTAGGGCACTGAGGGGTGGACAGGGATGCCCTTTTATACTGATGTGTGTTTCACTTTAAGGCCACGCCCCCAAAAGGTCCGGGAGCGTGGCCACGTTTGAATATTCGCGGCAAAATCATTATGACGTCGGCACGCATGCGCCGCGTCATAAAAGTGATTTTGCTGCGAGCGGGCAGCGTCTGACAGGCTGGAGCCAGGAGAACCACCGTGCTGCGCGGGCTCGGCGGACACAGGTAAGGTATCGTCACAGTACCCCCCCCTCGAGAAGGAGAAGGCGGGGAGGACAAGGCCGTCGAGAACGACGCCTAGCAAAAGAACGGACTAGGCGAGGCGCGTATACGTCCGAGGCATCCACCCATGACCTTTCCTCGGGACCGTACCCTTTCCAATCCAATAGATACTGGAGACGACCTCTAGAGACACGAGAGTCCAAAATAGAGTTAACCTCGTACTCGTCTTTGCCTTCAACGAGTGTAGAAAGAGGTGTCCTGGGTTTACGAGTAAAACGATTACAAATCAAAGGATTCAGAAGAGAAACATGAAAGGAATTGGGTATCTTCATATTAGCCGGTAAGTCCAGGCGATAACAGACCGAATTAATCCGTTGGAGGATTCTAAAAGGACCAATGAACCGCGGAGCGAATTTCATAGAGGGGACTCGTAATTTAATATTGCGTGTACTCAACTACACTCTATCCCCTACTATAAAATTTGGAGCACTCTTGCGCCGAGTGTCCGCTTTACTTTTTTGAGTATCGGCCTTTTGAGTCAGGATATGCTTGACCCCTATCCAAGTTTCTTTCAGATTCTTTACGGTGTAGTCAACGCTTGGCACTGCCGTGGATGAAAAGGAACTCGGAAGAGTAATAGGGTCAAAGCCATAATTTATATAAAAGGGACTATGTTGTGTAGACTCGTGAACCCAGTTATTGTGGGCAAATTCAGCCCAAGGAAGCAACTCCATCCAATCATCTTGATGATCGGAGGTGAAGCAGCGAAGGTATTGTTCTAGTGATTGATTCATTCTTTCTGTAACTCCGTTGGATTGGGGATGATATGAAGAGGAGTGATTAAGTTTGATACCTAACTGACCACAAAATGCTTTCCAAAACCTGGAAATAAACTGTGGGCCTCTGTCAGAGACTATATCTGTAGGGATACCGTGTAAACGAACCACCTCCCTGATAAATATCGTGGCCAGTTCGGAGGATGAAGGAAGTTTTATTAAAGGGACAAGGTGGGTCATTTTGGAAAATCTGTCTATGATAGTTAGGATTACCCGGTGATTTTTAGAAGGTGGTAAGTCCACAACGAAAATCCATGGCGATACTCGACCAGGGCATTTCGGGAATAGGCAACGGCATGAGGAGGCCTAAAGGACGACTTTTAGTAAATTTATTAGAGGAACAGATGTTACAGGCTAGGACATATTCTCGGACCTCCTTCTTGTAAGAGGGCCACCAGAATTGTTTTTCGAGTAGTGCTTCTGTCTTATGGATACCGGGATGACCGGCAATCTTAGAGTCGTGTACCAAGGATAGGATTCGTCTCCTATAATTGAAAGGTACGTATAATTTCCCCTGAGGGATAGTCAAGGAGTTGTGGTCTTGGCATTTGGACAAATCTTCCATTAAAGAGATTTTAGTATGGACTGTGGCGACTATTTGTGAAGTAGGGATTATGGACGATAAATGGGTTACGGGAGGAGATAGGTGTTCATGTTGTCGAGATAGGGCATCTGCTTTGGTATTCTTAGAACCGGGTCTGTACGTCACTATGTAGTTAAAACGTGTTAGGAACAAAGACCAACGAATCTGCCTGTCAGACATTCTTTTTGCCTCTCCAAAATAGGAAAGGTTCTTGTGATCAGTGAGGATGGTGATCGGTTCAGATGACCCCTCTAATAGATGCCGCCATTCTTTGAGTGCTGAAATGATAGCTAACAGTTCCCTATCTCCTATATCATATCTTCGTTCTGTTTCCGTCAGTTTTTTAGAGAAATAGCCACAGGGGTGCAGGGGTTGATCATTCGAGGATCTCTGAGAGCGTACAGCCCCTATCCCAGTATCTGAAGCATCCACTTCTAACAGAAAAGGACACAAAGGATTAGGGTGACTTAACACCGGGGCTGAAGAAAAGGCTAGCTTCAATTTCTCAAAGGCTTCCTTAGCTTCGGGACTCCACACCGTATGACTTCTATTCTTTTTTGTCATAGTGGTAATAGGAGCGGTAATAGAGGAAAATCCTCTGATAAATTTTCTATAGTAATTAGCGAACCCCAGGAAATGTTGGATGGCCTTAAGTCCAATGGGTAGGGGCCAATTTGAAATCGCTTTCAGTTTTTTAGGTTCCATTTGAAAGCCTGAACCTGAAATTATATAACCCAGGAAATTAACCTTCTCCACGTCAAACAGACATTTTTCTAATTTGCAATAGAGTCCGTTTTTCAATAATTTAGATAGGACTAACCTAACGTGTCTATGATGCTCCTTGATATTCTTAGAGTAGATGAGTATGTTGTCTAAATAAACAACAACAAACATTTGTAGATAATCCCGTAATACATCGTTTATAAAATCTTGAAAGACTGCTGGGGCGTTGCATAAACCGAAGGGCATAACCCTACATTGGTAATGACCATAGCGGGTATTGAAAGCCGTTTTCCACTCATGTCCCTTCTTAATTCGAACTAAATTATATGCTCCCCGTAAATCTAGCTTAGTGAATACGGTTGCTCCTTTCAACCTATCAAAAAGCTCAGTAATGAGCGGAATAGGATACACATTTCGTACTGTTATTTTATTTAATCCCCGATAGTCGATGCAAGGTCTCAAGTCGCCTTCCTTTTTGGAAACAAAAAAAAACCCTGCACCAGCCGGGGAGGATGACTTGGTAATAAAACCCTTCTTCAAATTCTCTGTGATGTACTCTTCAAGTACTTTGTTTTCTGTCACAGAGAGGGGATACACGGTACCCCTAGGGGGCATAGTACCGGGTAACAGATCAATAGCGCAGTCGTAAGAACGATGGGGTGGTAATTTGTTTGCTTCCCTTGGTTCAAAGACCGCCTTGAGATCCCGATATGGTTCGGGTACTCGAGTGGTTAACGGTTCCATGGTAGGAACGTTGAGTAGTCCTATAGGTTTGACTCGACTGATACACTCCTTAAAACAAGAGTCACCCATTTCACAATCTCCTTACTCTCCCAGTCTATTAGAGGATTGTGCTTGGTGAGCCAAGGGAACCCAAGTATAATCGGAAAGGTGGGAGAAGGTATTTGCTGTAGGGTTATGGTTTCTTTATGCAATAACCCTACAGTCAAGACTAAGGGTTTGGATTCCTGAGTAATAAAAGGAATGGATAGTGGTCTACCATCTATGGCCTCAACGGCCAAGGGTGTTGATCTTTCTCGGAATGGGAGATTGTGATGCTGGCCGAAAGTACGGTCAATAAAGTTCTCAGCTGCCCCAGAATCTATTAATGCAGAGGTAGTTACTATCTTTCCCTCCCATTCTATGGTTATCAGTAGAAGAAGCCTGAGTTCTTTCTTGTCTTGGAAGGAGGACATACACGTTACACCCAAGGCCTGTCCTCCTTGAGGGCTTAGGCGTTGGAGTTTTCCGGCCTGCTTGGGCAGTGTAGGCGGGTATGTCCTCTTTTCCCACAATACATACAAAGTCCCTCCCTTCGTCTATATAGTCTCTCAGGTTCAGGTAACCGTGTGGCTCCCAATTGCATAGGTTCTGTTGGAGCGACAGTGGTTTCCTCAGACGAGGGGAACGTCAAGGCCAGGCGTTCCGGCACACGTCTAGGTCTATCCCTGGTGTTTTGTCTATGTCGGAGGCGATCGTCTATATGTGCTAGATAGGTAATCAATTCCTCCAACACATTAGGGAGGTCTCGAGTGGCTACCTCGTCTAAAAGCTTGTCAGAAAGCCCATTCATGAACACATCTACAAAGGCCTGCTCATTCCATCTGACCTCTGCAGCATGAGTGCGGAATTCCAGGGCATAGTCAACCAGGGAGCGAGACCATTGTCTCATTCGTAAGAGGGTTTTAGCAGCATTAGTACGTCTTCCAGGGGGATCAAATGTTCTCCTAAAGGCTGCGACAAACTCTACGTAGTTAAAAACTATGCGATTGTCGTTTTCCCACAATGGATTGGCCCAAACTAGTTCTCTATCGACTAACAAAGTTATAACATAACCAATTTTTGATCTATCGGTAGGATAAGCCCTAGGATGAAGTTCAAAGTTAATGCTGATTTGGTTGAGGAAACCCCGACAACCTTTGGGATCACCCCCATAACGGAGAGGGGATGTAGCATGGGCAGAAGCCCCCCCTGCCACCATCTCCATATGAGGTTCCTGAGGTATATGACCAGGGATATGATCCTCTGGCTGGAGATGAGCAGTACGGGCTAACAAGGTTTGAACAGCTACAGCAAACTGGTCCATACGGGCCATGAAGATTAGCACCTGCAGGGTCCATGGCCCTAGTGTAATGTCACGGCAGTGACCCCTTCACACAGATGGTAACCCAAAAATGGACGTATACCGGACCTTAGGGTGGCCGGACTAAACTTCAGAGAATAGTCAACTAGAAAAGCCAAAGATCAGGGGAGTATGGAAAACGGGATGAACGAGAAAGCCAAGCCAAAAGTCAGGGAGCCAGAGAGGAGAATCGTCAGTACGGAAGCCAAGGGTCAAAATACCAGATAGAAAGATAAATATGTATAAGAGCACCAGAGGGAACAATCAAGAACCACACTAGGGCACTAAGGGGTGGACAGGGATGCCCTTTTATACTGATGTGTGTTTCACTTTAAGGCCACGCCCCCAAAAGGTCCGGGAGCGTGGCCACGTTTGAATATTCGCGGCAAAATCATTATGACGTCGGCGCGCATGTGCCGCGTCATAAAAGTGATTTCGCTGCGAGCAGGCAGCGTCCGACAGGCTGCGCCGCCTCCCGGAAGCAGCCAGGGGAACCGCCATGCTGCGCGGGCTTGGCAGACACAGGTAAGGTATCGTCACAGGTTCAAAATATGCCTTTTGAAATACCCTGGATGTCTTCTTTAAGAAATGGTATGGCTACCATCCCTCATAAAGAGACTGTTATAAGCCGCCCTACCACCCAAACAGGCCAAAGGACTGACCATAGATAGCCTATTCCGCATACCAGGGCGCCCCAGCCTCCGCAAGGGATGTCATAATGAGCTTCAAATCCCGCTCAGACAAAGACGGATTCCTCCATGCTGTCAGGGGCCAGACCCCGTACGTTTTCAAAGACCTTACCTTACAATTCTACCAGGACCTGAGCCGCCAGACGCTGCAGTGGCGGGCAACATTGAAAGAAACCACAACACAATTGAGGGCGGCGGACATTCCATATAAATGGGGCTACCCCCGCACGCTAATTGCCACACAAGACGGGCAAAACCACAAACTGACAACGCCAGAGGAAGCACCACGATTTCTACAAGCTCTAGGCATTCGCCCAGTGGCAGGCGCCAAGAGGAATACGACACACCGATGAGATGTCGCCAACATAACACCGTTCACCCCATTGGAGCCGGCAGCCCCAGCCTGAAGCAGCACCATGCACTCACCCGGTACTTAATACGGGAAAAGGCTTCCGTCACAAGGAACTAATGGATGTACCGGCTGGTTCTATTTTTGTTTGGACTTATTTATGTCTATATTACACTGTCATGTGCAATGTCCTCCACCAGTTGTGTATAACTTTGCATATAATTTGTTTGTCAGCCATGCATTTCTGCGCTTACTGCCGCGTCAGGAGTAGGCCACCTAGTCGGTGGACTGCTCACACCTAACATACGAACCGCATGATACCCCAACCATACAAGTCCTACGACCTGACACAATCCACAATCCCCCTCCCCCAAGACTCCGGGGTTAAGGAGCCTTAATATATATTGGCCTTATAATGCCTCTGGCCGTTAATCCGGGGACCCGAAACCAGGAACCCAGACCCAAGCTCACCTCACCAAACTTGGAACATGCATATAAAGCATCCCAAAGAACACGTTACCTTTTAGCTTGTGTCTGGAAGATGAAACAGCAACTGGGTCACTAGGCCAACCTCAGCCTGGCACTAACATATCCTGAGACTGTATACTAGGGAGCTGGACTTAGGAGCCATGGCCTTTAAACGCTTACCTCACCTGTTATAGTCTAACGCTCTTAGACCCTGAGGCAAACCCACTCACTTGTACATTACCACACTGCTAATAAACCACCACAAGGAGCTTTGCCTGTCTTTATCATTTAAAAGCTGTGCAACCACATGTTTTCTATCCTGTAAACTTATTATTTCCCTTTAAAACTGAGTAGTATGCCTTGACACAATGTCAGTACATCTTTGCTCAGAAGATAGGGTGACATTGTTTTGCAGCCAATCATTATCATAGCTAGCTTGCTTGTTTCATACTATACATGTGACACTATAACCTAGCCCTTGCAGCTTGTTCCCTTATTCCTATGTCCCAGGCATAGAAGATCAACTAAACATACTAAGCTTCTGTACTTAAAGTTGAATACTCCTGTATACCCAGCCTGATTGTATATACCTTGTCTACCATCCTGTTTAAAAAAAAAAGAAAAATAAGTGCAGATTTTCGTGACATGCAGGACCATATTTTTCCATACGTTGTTCATGTTCATGTCTTATCATTGCCTGCCTACATTTGTAACACTGCGCTTCAAAAATAAAGAATTTAAAAAATAAAGAAATGGTATGGCTTTATGGGGTATTTGGATCATATAGCCTGGTAAAATACTCTAAAATGGGACATGGGGGTGGCCTAGACTCCGAGCGAAATGGACGTCTAAACCCAGAGCTCCTCGCCACCAAGCTCCTAACAGCTATAATCTGATCGATAACTACAAGATATGGGGCGCACTAAGAAACCGGACAACCCCCAAACCCCCAGGGGAGCACCCCCAGGCCCACAATCGGGACCAATGGACGGATTCCTGCAGATTGCGGTGGGGCCTACCCACGAGGTCCAACTCACAGCTATGGCGCCGATGTCACCGGCCTCCTCCTCTGCAGACCAAGAGCAGACGACACTAGCTGATATTGGCACGGAAATAAGACGACTGGCTGCGACAATGGTCACGAAAGCCGACCTACACGCTTTGGAAGCATCTCTCACAGCGAAAGTTACAACGGCGGTTGCTGCACTCCAAGCAGAAGTGGATACTCACAAAGGCCACATCCACACGCTGGAAGAACAGGCCCGGACCGCTCAACAGCAAGCAACCACGGCAGACACGGCTATAACTTGCCAAGGCTCAATGCTACTTACCCTGAGAAGGCAAATGGAAGAACTGGATAACTGGAGCCGCCGCTCCAATATAAGGGTCCGAGGAATGCCTGAGCCAGAAGGTGAAGAGGATGTTGGGGAGAGGCTAGCAGGCCTTTTCCGCACAATCCTCGGAGGAGAAGCTCCCGCAGACATAAGATTTGATAGGGCACACCGTGCCCTGAGACCGAGGCTGCAGGACAGCGAACCGAGAGACATCATCTGCTGCGTCCACAGCTATGCCCTGAAGGAACGGATCATGCGGGCAGCCAGAGCACGAGCAACGTGGAGATACCAGGGGGCAGAGGTTGCACTCTACCAGGACCTCTCCCCGGCGACCCTGGAGGCGCGAAGAGCTCTGAGGCCAGTCACCACTGCGCTCAGGGGAAGGAATATCCCGTACAAATGGGGCTTCCCATTCAGCCTCCAGGCCCGACACCGCAACGAATGGGTTGCGGCACGGTGTCCCGAGGACGTCCCACTCTTCCTACAGCGCCTGGGTCTCCAGCCTATACCCGTCCAGAACTGGATCCTCGGACCACTAACCCGCACCACGCCACTCCAAAGGCCACCCAGAGGCCAACGCAGAAGCCTGGGGAAGAGCAGCCGTGCACCACCATTCGTACACCCCACTGAGCCGGAGGAGTAAGCAGCTGCGGGGGGAATGGGGTCTCCTCTGTCTTTGCGGGAGATCGATCCCGGACCACGCGGGGTGGGGGCCCACCTTGCTTGGAGAGCTTCGCCTGAACCGTGAGTTGTTTTCGCCCACTACTGCCCCCTGATATCCCAGCCAAAACCGAATACCTGATATGGGGTGGGGAATGGGACGGGGAGCCCTGGACTGTGACTACTGGGGACTTCACTTCCGAATAGCTGGATACACCCCATGCGGCCACACTAACACTACTACCTAGCCTGCCCCTCAGGCTACACTTGCCCCCTGATGACCCACTTTGAGGAAAGCGGCATTTATGGTCCCCCGACATACCGGTCAAACCAATTGCCCGACTTTGGGTGGGGAATGGGGAGGGGAGCCTTGGACTGGGACTACTGGGGACATTGCCTCTGAGCCACGGGGCACATCCCATGTGGCCACATTGTCAACGCCACCTTGCATACGAGATGCCGGCCCCTCTGCCCCCCCCCCCCGGCGGCCCGCACGGCGGAATGGGATAACGCTATGGGGACCTGCCGTGGGACCAGGCCCCCCCCCCTTGCCCCTTACTCATTGGCACCACCTGGGGGCATCCTTCCACCTGGGGTGGGGGGGGGCTGGGCTGGATGGAGTAAGGCCTTTTGTTAAGGTTTTGTTAAAGTTTTGTTGCAGTTTCGGGCCGGTCTGGGGGGTGGGGGGTGGCGGGGAGGGGTGGGCCATACCGGTTGCTCCACTAAACGCTTTTACACCACGTAGGGATAGTGTTACGGTTACTCTTAGGCTTGCTGAGAGCTGGACCGCTTAGTCGTCTGGATTCCTAGTTGCTGAAGAGGAGAGAGTTGCTTTCCCTAATATTCCATAAGAGTCCTGTAAGTGTAGAATGATCCCACTAGCTATAGCATAGCTAGGATACCTTTCTGCCCAACAAAACGAGTCGAGGCTGCGATTTGAGGGTCAAGTAAGAACTGAGGACTGGGCTGACCAGCCTGCTTTTTATTGTGGTTACATACAAAAAGGATACTCCCAGGGGGAGGCATAAAATCACCAATCACATATTGGATACCTCCCACACATCTCCTCCCCTCAGATAAACAGTTAACATAATTATGTAGTACATATTTTTAACCAAGTCCTGGATGTACCCCAAAACCAGAGGGTACCCCTTTAAATCCTACACCGCTGTACAGATCTCGTTCAGGGGAGCAACATATCCGAAAACCAACCCGTTCGGATGAACGGTTCGAGAGTTATGTTTTTTCAAAGTTTTGACCGACCGCACAGACTTCCTGGCCGAAAATGGTTCCACACGTTTAGGCCTTGCGGTCGGTCTCCGTTCGTACGGTGAAACTCCACGAACCCATTGCCATCCATAGGTATCCTGGGGGTCGCTGTACTCCCCCTGCGAAGAATAATCGTCCTACCGAACGGTGGGCCGCTCGGTAGGTCCAGCACGAAGTTATGCTATCCTGGAGGTCTCAGCGGTGTTCGCCTGGGTGCGTCTCCGTTTTTAGTTCCAGACGATTGCTGGCAAACACCGCTGGTCGTACGTAAGATGGCCGCGAACACGTGCAAAGTCCCGAAATGGCGGCCACCCATACGCTTACACAAAGGATTCGTGCTGAACCATACCAACGACTGCAAATAAGTCAGACAGGTGAAAATAACATTTAAAGGCACATAGTTCAATAAGGTTTTTGTAACAGTGCTCCCTTTTTGTGGAACACTCTGGCAGACACCGTCTGACCCCTTTTCGGGGCAGACTAAGGCTGTCCAGACCGCTGGTTATGCTGGGCTGAGGTCCGTTTGTCTGGACAACCCGTCCGCGTTGCCATTCTGTTTCCCGGGTCGGTAGGTAATGGTAAAATTGAAGGGTTGCAGTGATAAACTCCAACGTAATAACCTGCCGTTATCTCCAGAGACCCGGTTTAGCCACACCAACGGGTTATGGTCGGTGACCAGAGTGAACTCTTGTCCATATAAATAGGGAGTCAATTTCTTTAATGCCCACACCAAGGCCAAACACTCCTTTTCGACCGCTGCATAGCTGACTTCGCGGGGTAGGAGCTTCCGGCTGATGTAGGCAACGGGGTGCTCCCCTCCATCTTCACCTACTTGGCTGAGGACGGCTCCCAGCCCGAACATGGAAGCGTCTGTATGGACGATAAAACGTTTATTAAGAGCTGGAGCCGCCAAGACAGGAGCATTAACCAAAGCGTTTTTGAGGGCCTGGAAAGCCTCTTCACAGTGGGGAGACCACAGGACCTGTCGAGGTAAGTTTTTCTTGGTCAAGTCAGTCAGGGGTTTGGCAAGTGTGCTGTAGTCGGGTACAAATCGTCTGTAGTACCCTGCCGTGCCCAGAAAGGCTAGAACCTGGGTTTTAGTGATGGGGGTGGGCCAATTGGCAACAGCTTCTATCTTGGCTGGCTCTGGTCACTGTTTTCCGCACCCCACCCGGTGACCCAGGTATTGTACCTCGGCCATCCCAAAGTGACATTTTTCTGGTTTCAGAGTCAGGCCAGCAGCCCGGATCTGATCCAGAACCATTCCTACATGAGCTAAGTGGTCCTCCCAGGACTCACTGTGAATCGCTATGTCGTCCAGGTATGCACAGGCAAAACTCTGGAAGCCATCCAGGAGCCTATCCACCAAGCGCTGGAATGTAGCTGGGGCATTCTTCATCCCAAACGGCATTACCTTAAACTGGTATAAGCCGAATGGGGTGACGAATGCCGACTTGGGGATAGCCTCCGGGGCCAGGGGAATCTGCCAGTAACCCTTGCAGAGGTCGATAGTGGTCAGGTAATTTCCCCTGGCTATACGATCGAGTAGCTCGTCTACCCTGGGCATAGGGTACGCGTCCGTCACTGTTTTTTCATTGAGCCTCCGGTAATCTACACAGAACCGGGTTGTCCCATCTTTCTTGGGTACCAGGACAACCGGGGAGGCCCAGGGACTATCGGAGGGCTCAATCACCCCGAGTTGGAGCATCTCATCTATCTCCTGCTTCATTCCTGTTCTAACTGCCTCGGGGATGCGATACGGGGGCTGGCGTAAGGGTGGTTGCCCGGGGGTATCGACCTGGTGGGTGGTTAGGGTAGTGTACCCTGGCTTCTGGGAGAAGGTGAGGTGTTTGGCCTGGAGGAGTGTATTGAGCTGCTCCCTTTCAGTGGGGCTAAGTCGGTCTCCTATCTGAACCTGGGTTACTATCCCTGTGGGGGGACTTTTTTCTAGTAGGTCGGGAATGGGTAGACTGTCGGGGTCTTCCTGGGGAGGACAACATACGGCTGTCACGTTCTCGGGTCGCTCCAAGTATTCTTTGAGCATGTTTACATGGAACGTCCTCCTAAGGTTGTTGTCGTGGCAACTGGCTATGACATAAGTTGTGTCGCCCCGTTTCTCTACAATCTGGTAGGGGCCCTGCCAGGATGCTTGCAATTTGTCTGTCTTTACCGGTTTAAGTACCAACACCTTTTGTCCTATGGTAAAGATTCTCCTCCGGGCCCCCCGGTCGTACCATACCTTCTGTCTTCTCTGGGCCGACTGGAGGTTAGCCTGCACGGATCTGGCTAGCTGTTCCATTCGGTCTCTGAGTTCCAGCACGTATGGCACAATGGGGACACCGTCAGTTTCTGTCTCTCCCTCCCAGTGCTCCCGGATCAGGTTTAGGGGGCCCCGTACCTTTCTTCCGTAGAGCAACTCAAAGGGGGAGAACCCTGTCGTTTCCTGGGGCACCTCCCGATAGGCAAACAGGAGGTGCGGCAGGAAGCGTTCCCAATCTCGGTATTCCTGAGTGAACGTTTTGAGCATTTGCTTGAGGGTTCCGTTGAACCTCTCACAAAGTCCGTTCGTCTGGGGATGGTAGGGGGAGCTCAGAAGGGATTTAATTTTGCAGACCTGCCAGAGTTGTTGGGTCAATTCGGCTGTGAATTGGGTGCCTCGGTCCGACAGGATTTCCTTTGGAAATCCTACCCGGGAGAACACTTGTACCAGTGCATTCGCTACCGTATCCGCTTGGATGTTGGACAGGGCGACAGCCTCGGGGTACCGGGTAGCGTAGTCCACTACGGTAAGGATGTAGCGCTTACCGGATGGACTAGGGGTGGCCAGTGGTCCTACTAGGTCAATAGCAACCCTGCTAAAGGGTTCCTCTACGATGGGCATATTGACTAGATGGGCTTTAGGGTGATCGCCCCGCCTTCCTACTCGTTGACACACATCGCAAGTATTACAATAAGTCCTAACATCAGCGTGTACTCCTGGCCAAAAGAATGTGTGGGTAATGCGGTGTAGCGTACGGGTTACAGCTAGATGACCTGCCAAGGGGATGTCGTGTCCTATCTTGAGGATTTCTCGACGGTATTTGTGGGGCACTACCAGCTGTCGCCTACGTTGTCCCTTTTTCTCTGTCAAGCGGTATAGTTTGCCTTTTTCCCATAGAAAAGTTTCGCTATCTGCCCCGCTCCCCCCGGTCTCTGCTCGTTCCCGGTATTTTTGTAAAGTCGGGTCATTCCTAGACTCGGTCTCGAAAGTATCTGGGGTGTCCCAGGGTATGGGGCCTAACATGTCAGGAACAGTCGGGGTCGGTCTTACCTGGGTCTCCCGCACTGGTGAGGGTTCTCGGTCCGTCCGGGCTTGTGCTCGGGTAGTCACTGGGTTCGCCTCGTTGTTGTACGCTGGAGCGTAGGCAGAAGTCATGGGGCCCAAATCGTTGCCCAGTAGTACTTCAGCAGGTAAATTATCCATTATGCCCACGTTCACAGCCCCCTTTCCCGCTCCCCAATCCAGATGTACTTTAGCGGTCGGAATTTTGTACACATCCCCCCCCGCCACTCTAACGGCCACGGTCTGCCCTGATCGCTTGTGTTCTGGCACCAAATGACTCTGCACCAGTGTGATGGTAGCTCCTGTGTCCCTCAACCCCTCGGTAGATCGCCCTTCGAGCCATACCTTCTGCCGATGGTGCTGGCGGTTATCTGAAGCAGCATATACAGGGTCTGCCTCGTGAAGCGGCCCCAAATATTCTTCCATCGAGGCCTCTTGGTTAACACAGAGGGCGCGGGCAGAACGGTATGGCCCAGAGGGGTAATTGTAATTCCTGGGTGTCTGGTGCGTGTTAAGAGGGCAGTTAGCCATGAAATGCCCTGGTTGCTTGCATCGGTGGCAAGTTGGTCTGGGACGATCAGAGTTGTTATTGGGTGGCCCTGAGTGTCGGGTGGGCCCTGCGGGTACCGGGGCTCGGAACTCCGTACGAGGAGGGGCACGGTAAACCTCTCTGGGCTCAACCCGTGCTGGAGCCCGGTAGCTCGTTGGCTCGTGAAGGCGGGAATCATAATGTTCATCCGCTAATTTGGCTGCTTCTTCTAGGGTGGAAGGTCGCCTGTCTCGCAGCCACTCCTTCCCCTGCTGCTCCATGCCATTATAAAAATGTTCTAAGAGAAACAGTTGTAAGATTTCCTCACCAGTCACAGCTTTACTTCCGCTCATCCAGTGATTTGCCGCTCTCCGCATTCGGTGCGCCCATTCCATATGGGTATCGTTAGGCTTCTTTTTCGTGCCTCGAAACTGCCGGCGATACGTGTCTGGAGTTACAGCGTACCGTCTTAGCAGTGTCTCTTTAACTCGCTCATACTGTGTCACTTCCTCAGTACCCAAGGTACGAAAAGCTTCCAGGGCTCGCCCGGATAGTTTCCCAGACAGGATCGTGGGCCACTCTCTGATGGGAATCTGGTGCAGGGCGCATTGCCTTTCGAAGTCCGCCAAGTATTCATCAATTCCTGTCTCGCTCTCTAGGAAGGATCTAAATGCCGCAAAGGGTATCTTGGGCTTCCCAGCGTTTTCGACAGGAACGATTGCCTGCGGGGCTTCAGCATTGCGTTGTGCGTTTACTAGGTCAAGTGCGTGGGCTCGGGCCTTTCGTATATCCTCGTCTGCCTCCGCCATCAACTGCTGTACTAGTTCTATAGGTGGGTTTGGCCCGTATAGGGAGAGCCTCTCCCGAACAATCCTTGCCTTTTCATCACCATTCGTGGTTGGTGCTTCCGCCATTGTGAAGCTTTGATCCAGTTCGGTCAGTTCTGCGATCAGTTCTCTCCTTGGCCGGTTGCTGGCGTACCCTCCTCTGCTTTCCAGTAAATCTTTTAGGGTGGTACGCTTCAATTTTGTGTAGGTGCTCTCCATCCGTTCCGTACCTCTCCTAGGAAATCCAGGATAATCCCGCCGCTGCCACCAAATGTTACGGTTACTCTTAGGCTTGCTGAGAGCTGGACCGCTTAGTCGTCTGGATTCCTAGTTGCTGAAGAGGAGAGAGTTGCTTTCCCTAATATTCCATAAGAGTCCTGTAAGTGTAGAATGATCCCACTAGCTATAGCATAGCTAGGATACCTTTCTGCCCAACAAAACGAGTCGAGGCTGCGATTTGAGGGTCAAGTAAGAACTGAGGACTGGGCTGACCAGCCTGCTTTTTATTGTGGTTACATACAAAAAGGATACTCCCAGGGGGAGGCATAAAATCACCAATCACATATTGGATACCTCCCACACATCTCCTCCCCTCAGATAAACAGTTAACATAATTATGTAGTACATATTTTTAACCAAGTCCTGGATGTACCCCAAAACCAGAGGGTACCCCTTTAAATCCTACACCGCTGTACAGATCTCGTTCAGGGGAGCAACATATCCGAAAACCAACCCGTTCGGATGAACGGTTCGAGAGTTATGGGTTTTCAAAGTTTTGACCGACCGCACAGACTTCCTGGCCGAAAATGGTTCCACACGTTTAGGCCTTGCGGTCGGTCTCCGTTCGTACGGTGAAACTCCACGAACCCATTGCCATCCATAGGTATCCTGGGGGTCGCTGTACTCCCCCTGCGAAGAATAATCGTCCTACCGAACGGTGGGCCGCTCGGTAGGTCCAGCACGAAGTTATGCTATCCTGGAGGTCTCAGCGGTGTTCGCCTGGGTGCGTCTCCGTTTTTAGTTCCAGACGATTGCTGGCAAACACCGCTGGTCGTACGTAAGATGGCCGCGAACACGTGCAAAGTCCCGAAATGGCGGCCACCCATACGCTTACACAAAGGATTCGTGCTGAACCATACCAACGACTGCAAATAAGTCAGACAGGTGAAAATAACATTTAAAGGCACATAGTTCAATAAGGTTTTTGTAACAGATAGTTTACTTAGTACATAGATGGACCACGATAACTGACAGGTGCTGCAGGCCCAGATACTACCGCTTAGGCGCTGCTGGTGGCACACCCTTGCCGGACCTAGGGATACCCGACAAAGGGCGCATGAGCAGAGTAAATCCCAGGCCAGGATACATGCCGCATCGACGCATTCTGCCTCACCGAGACACAGGCGACCATAGGTCGCAAGCGCCTGCGAGGATCATACGCTGATCGGTATCCGCACCCTGCAAGCGTATATTTGGCTGGGAGGCGGCCCATGCACCACTCATAGCCATGACCATAGCAACAGCTAAGCAAGAGGTGTACACCCCATCCTTGTCACGCATATCCGCAAGCGCTATACTCACAGGCCGCCCTCTCCCCGGCGCCCGCCCCCTTTAGTATAACCGCCCTACTGCTGATACCGCTCTCCCTGGGCAGCCACCCATAAGGGCTTGCTTCCCAGACCTAAAGCACATTTTACACGCACGCATAGTACCACGTCCCACTAAATTAATGGTCAGCGACATAGATTTAGCTCTAGCGATACTAACACGCACTATCACTAGCGATACTACGCACCATGCGTAATACGATGGCAGGGACGGGCCCCTGGGGGGCAGGACGAATCCACGCGCGGAGACCCGCTCCACTGGGCCTGACACACCTGCCCACGACTGACTGATAGTGGCTGGGGGGGCGACGGGTGTCCCGGACTATTCTTCAGCGCCTGGGGCCCCCCTGATCCTCACAGACACACGGCAGCTATCTTAGCTCTCACCCCGGCGGAGACGAGCAAAACAGACAACCCACTCACCTTCACGGGGCTCACTGGGGGGGCACACACCACCCCGAGACAGAGGTAGGGAAACTTCAATCCTCCACGCGGGAGGGGGGTTGTCATCCCTCCCCCGTAGCAAAAACCAATATATACGCACACCTTGACCCATAACACGAGCAATTACTACACCAGCAACATTCACAGACACAACGCTACACTCACGGTGGCTGAGCGAAGGTAGACAACCACTCGACTCCACGTTACATATAGACCAACAGGGCTCACTCACTGGGGCCTTTGGACACGTCCCTGGTAGGAGAGACCACTCCCCCGCCTTAGCTCGTGTGAACACTGAAACCCTGCGGTGCGGCGCCGACGGGACACCGCCATTGAATAACTGGTGGGGCAAGTCGCCGTCTGCTACCGCAGGCACACGAACCTCCCCTTCCCGGCCGGGAAGGGCACCCGACACCAATCCCAGGTGTCGTAGTTGTCTCTCCCTTGAGACGCTTCCTACTACACCCTCCCTACCCACCACTACCCCACCTTAACCCCCTTTCCCACCCGAATTAGGTGCCGGCCGTGCCGCCGGGCGCTCGCTACCACGGACACCGCCGGGGCTCCCGGAGATCCGACACCGTCGATGCAACGCATGGATGTGCCCCCTGCCTCGCGCCCGGCAAATGCCGCACAGACAACCAGAGCCCACAAGACCTTCCTTCCGGACCCATATAAAGTCCGGACTCTAAACTGCAGGGGACTGAATATCCCAGAGAGGCGATCGCAACTACTCCGAGACCTGCGCAGGGACCACATTGCGGTGGCCTTTCTGCAAGAAACCCACTTTAAAGAAGGTTCCGCACCGCCGCTTAAGAGCAGAGAGTACCCGATGGGATTCTTCAGCAACCACCCACTCGCAAAACGAGCAGGGGTAGCAATACTCCTCGCGGCGAAGCTTCAATTCCGGGAACTGGATAGACTGACAGACCCCCAGGGACGTTACCTCTTTTTAAAGGGCGAAATTCAGGAGCGAGTGTACACATTCGCGACACTATACGTTCCGAACAGCAACCAAGCCCAACATATCCGCAGGATCCTGACCAGACTCTCCTCCTTCACAGAGGGTACCTTGATGCTGGGAGGGGACCTCAACACCCCCCTACACCCGCTGCTAGATTCATCCACGGGACACAGCAGCATCCCTCAGGGAGCCCTGAGGAACATACAAACGTCCTTACGCAACCTGAGACTGGTGGACTGCTGGAGGGCAACCCACCCCACAGAACAGGAATTTACCCACTTCTCAGCTCTTCACAAGCGGTACGCAAGATTGGATTACCTATTTCTCCAACAGGACCACCTCACAAAGCTACGGTCAGTGGAAATGGCACCGGCACTCTGGTCGGACCATGGATCGGTTACCATGGTGATGGACTCACCGCTGATGCGTCCTGCTACACGGACATGGAGATTGCAAGACTCTCTCCTCCTGGATCCGGGGATACGGGACAAGGTAAGCGAGGAACTGAATAGCTACTTTGACCTGAACACAACGGACGACCTAACGGCCACCACCATCTGGGAGGCGCACAAGAGTGTCATCAGGGGCACACTACTTAGACTAACAGCTAGGAAGCGGCGTGAAAACCGTCAACAGATAGCCGATCTCATTGAAAAGATCGCAGCACTGGAGTCGAAACACAAACGGTCCCAACTACTTTCGACACACGCTGCACTAATAGAGGCGCGCAGGCTCCTACGGGACCACATCACCCAAATCCACTACCGCTCAACCAAACGCTCAAAGGCGTTCTTCTATCAGCACGCCAACAAGGGTGGCAAATTGTTGGCAAAAATGCTCAAGGGACCCCAAACCCTGGCTCAGGTACATAAGCTCCGCACAACGGATGGCACAATCACCCAATTACCGGACAGGATCGCGACTGAATTCAGGAACTTTTACGCAACTCTCTACAACATCGCCCCACCCGCCCAACAGCAGGGGGAGGGGGACAAACAAAGACGGATACAGGACTATCTGAGGACACATATCGCGACTAGGCTCCAACCGGAGGAGAGGGACGCTATGGAAGCCCCGATCACAGAGGCGGAGATAGAGGGGGCCATTAAGATGGCTAAAACGGGACGTGCGCCCGGACCTGACTGCTTCACATTGGAATACTATAAAAAATTTAAAACCATACTAATTCCGAAACTCGCTCGAGCCCTCAATGCCCTCACAACGGGAGCCCAGTTCCACCAAGAGTCACTCTCGGCTACCATCACAGTTCTCCCCAAACCAGGGAAGAACCCCGAACAATGCGGCAGCTACAGGCCAATTTCACTCCTCAATGTGGACGTGAAGTTATTCACGAAAATACTCTCCAACAGATTAGGTTCCCGGCTGCCGAAGCTCGTCCACCCAGATCAAACCGGATTTATACCAGGGAGGGAGGCCAGGGACAGCACCCTACGAACTCTATCTATCCACCATCTAGCACGACGCCATAAGATCCGGACCCTCCTCCTATCCACGGATGCCGAGAAGGCATTTGACCGGGTCGACTGGTCATTCCTCCTGACCACGCTGCGAGAAATGGGAATGGGAGCCCACATGATGCTGTGGATTCAAGCACTCTACCACCGACCGAATGCTAGGGTCAGGGTCAATGGCGCGCTCACAGACTCATTCCTGATACGGAATGGTACGAGACAAGGCTGCCCATTGTCTCCAATGCTCTTCGCACTCTCTCTGGAACCCTTCCTAGAAGCAGTTCCGCAGTCTGAAGACATACGGGGCTTCCCATGGCAGAACTCCACTCACAAAGTTGCCGCATATGCCGATGTCCTCATATTCTACATCGTCGAACCGGAAAATACGCTACCTAGCCTGATGACACTACTGGAGGACTATGGACGAATATCAAATTTTAAACTAAACACGACGAAATGCGAAGTGCTCAACCTTATGATACCCACCCCAGATGCCGCTACCTTGAAAACCCAATATCCCTTTCGATGGTGCTCGTCACACATGCGTTACCTTGGATTAGCTCTCACCACAGACATGTCGGAACTATACCGGATGAACTATATACCCCTCCTCCAGCGGATCCTGCAGGACCTAAAGAAATGGACATATCCTCACATATCCTGGCTGGGTAGAATAGCGGTCCTGAAGATGAACGTGCTCCCTAGGTTACTTTACTTATACCAAACGATACCACTAGCCGTACCAGCGGCCTTCTTCTCTTCGCTACGCACGGCTATGATCAGATATGTCTGGAATGGACACCAAGCAAGGATCCGCCACGAAGTCCTCTGCCTCCCAAGACCCTGGGGTGGCCTAGCATTGCCAGACATGCGCAAGTACCACCAGGCAGCCATCCTGCAGAGGATTTTAGATTGGCATACACATCTACGCCATAAACAATGGGTCACGCTGGACAAGGGACACCTTCACCCAGACTTGATCCCGAGAACGTGGAACACAGGGAGCTCGTCGCCCGCCACCTTGGATCCCAACTCTACCGTCGCTCACACGCTGCGGGTTTGGGACCGTCTCAGGGGAGCCACCCACGTGTCCCCGACCCCGAGCCCACTTATTCAAGTCCAGAATAACCCCAAGATAGGGGGGGGCATATCCCCACAAGCCTGGGACTTTATTGCCGAAGGTGAACACATCCCTATACATCGTGCGCTAGCTAACGCGAACCTGAAACCACTACGGGAACTGACTGACGGATCTCCGGCTTCAATTATACAAACTTTTCGGTACGCACAACTCAAACACTTCTACCGATCTCTCCCAAATAGGGACGCCCTACACCGGGACCTCACATGGTTCGAGGGCCGCTGTGATAACAAAACTGCCCCTGATAAAACCCTCTCCCACATCTACCAGCACCTCTTGGTTGGCCGACTCGAAACCAAAAGCGCACACAAGAGAAGCTGGGAACGACTGCTGGATACGACATTCACCGAGCCTCAATGGGAACAGATATTGATCCTACACCATAAAAGCTTGTCCAGTACGTACTACCAGGAAATAAACTTCAAACTCCTGACCCAGTGGTACAGAACACCAGACAAACTGCATAGAATATTCCAGACGGTACCGAATGTGTGCTGGAGGTGTGGCACGGGCCCAAGAACGCTCACGCACATTTGGTGGGATTGCCACCTTATCACACCATACTGGGAAGAGATACAACGTGAAATTGAGGTAATACTAGGGGATACGGGTGAATTCGCCAAGAAACTGGCCCTGCTCCACTCCACGCCAACCCCCATCGGAACATATCGGAAATCCATACTCCGACACCTCCTGAATGCAGCCAAAACCCTGATACCGCAGTACTGGAAACAGACCACTATTCCAACCATCTCGCAATGGCTGGAGAGAATGGACGAGATTTACACAGCAGAATCGGTACAGGCAACGCTACGAGGCTTGGAAGAGAAACACATGGACAGGTGGCGCCCATGGCTGGTCTATGTAGCGAACCGGGCGGCAGGTGAGGGGAGACACACAGGATCATAGACGGTGCGGATGAGAGGCCGGTTGGGAGATCGCCCCACAACTTGACCTGGAGCACCCGTGGTGGAAGTTGGGGGGGAGCGCCTCGGATGGAGACGGCCCGGATGCCTTCCCTCAAACCCCCCCCCCCTCCCCCATCCCCCATCCTGATCCAACAAGGCCTGAACAGACCACTACCACAGTTGGGATTCCACCACACACCCCATACCCACTTGACACTGCACTAGTCGTCTACCATGACACGCACAACATATCATACAATGGATAGAAGCGGGGCTACTACACCCCGCTCCCGAAAGACAAGAACAGCACACTAGATAATACTAACTAACGCAATCCAAGAGTGTCATACACCACTTCTACTAGGGGGATGAGGCTACCATGCACCTTCTGAAACACATACTATGCCAACCGCCCATCCTTTCCAATCTGTCACCATGCTAGGATTCAACACGCCCTACAACCCACAGCCCCGATATCATGATATACTACACCTATCCGGAGCACCTAATCTCAACACAATGATCCCGTGATGCAGCGATTCCTTACTTTCACTTTTTCATTACCCCAGCTAACCTACCTGATACAACACTACCCTACCACATACCATATTTCCCCCCCCTACTAATCAACATATAACACTATAAAGTCAACCGTATGACATTTGCTGGAGACCTAAGGAACCCAGAGGGAAGGAGGCCTCATGCACACCTATACCCTCGGACTGAGTGGGATACTGACACCTACAGCGCGGACCCCGCCGTCAGGGCATAGGCATCCCCCCCCCCACTGCACACTGGCACTCCGTGATAGGAAAGGTCAGGGAACACAGCAAGCCACGACAGTCCTGTTAACTGCCGGATGGGCTCCCGTGTTAATGCGGGCGTCACCGTCTCCCACACCACGGCTGAGGCGAATCCGCCAACACAATTCACATATCCCAGATATAACGCTATGCTTAAACCGCTATGAATAAGCTCTGTATCTACACCGGTTGGCAGACAACGCGTACATGCTGTTAAAGGTGACGTTGATACTATACCAACACTGAACCCGGTGATTTAATCACACATAACAGTCATCCTTCACTGATAAGCTACGCAATTCCTCCCTCGGGTTCCCTATTTAGAATAAATGACCCTATATCTGATTGACAACAACGTGCACAGAAAAGATAAAAAATGTGTATAAATTTGTATGTGCACGTTCGCGTATGTGTATGTACGCATATGTATATGAGTATATATAGGCACACAAAGAATATATGGGCGGAATGTAACTGAGGGTCAGACCCAAATGTGACTAAAGCTATCGAAATCGTATTACTGGCTTGTTAAACCCCACTCTTTTTTTTTCTGTACCCCTTTCCCTTCTAAAAACCTCAATAAAAATTCTTGAACACTAAAATGGGACATGGGCACAGCGTAAAAATTTAAAGTTTGAAAAAAAACTGGAATGGCTGTGTCCCAAATGTGCCCCTCCGATGTCCACATATACCTGGCAAAGGTACATACAGGGGGAAATTTGTACTCAGCAGACATAGCTGAGCAACATATGAAGTAGTATACAGTGGTAGTACACATAAGGTTTGCAAAATATACTGTGCAAACTCACTTTGTGTGTCAATAAGGCAGAAAAAACGCTTATTACCACTACACCTGGTACAAGCTAGCGGAAAAATGATCCCACGCTAAGGTTCAAAATATGCCTTTTGAAATACCCTGGGATGTCTTCTTTAAGAAATGATATGGCTTTATGGGGTATTTGGATTATATAGCCTGGTAAAATACTCTAAAATGGGACATGGGCACAGCGTAAAAATGTAAAGTTTGAAAACAAAATGGAATGGCTGTGTCCCAAATGTGCCCCTCTGATGTCCACATATACCTGGCAAAAGTACATACGGGGGTATTTTTGTACTCAGCAGACATAGCTGAGCAACATATGAAGTATTGTACAGTGGTAGTACACATAAGGTTTGCAAAATATACTGTGCAAACTCACTTTGTGTGTCAAAAAGGCAGAAAAAACGCTTTTTACCACTACACTTGGTACAAGCTAGCGGAAAAATTATCCCACGCTAAGGTTCAAAATATGCCTTTTGAAATACCCTGGGGTGTCTACTTTAAGAAATGGTAGGCCTTTGTGGGGTAGTTTGAATTTAAAACCTGCGAAGATGCTTGGAAATTGCACATAGGCCCAGCGTCAAAATTCAAAGTTCGGTAAAAACTGATATGGCTTGGTCTCCTATATGGCACTGTAGCTTCACAAAATAGTGCCAAAGACATTCATTGGGGATGTCTTTTTACTCAGAAGACTTAGCTGAGCATAATTTGGGGGTTTTGAACTTAGTGGCACATATGAAATATACAAAATGCCCAATAAAAATGCAATTCATATGTAAAAAATGCACAAAATTATTTTTTACCACATACTTTGGCAAATATTGGTGAACAAAATGGGGGCATGTTAAAGGACCACTCTAGGCACCCAGACCACTTCAGCTTAATGAAGTGGTCTGGGTGCCAGGTCCAGCTAGGGTTAACTAATTGTTTTATAAACATAGCAGTTTCAGAGAAACTGCTATGTTTATCAATTAGTTAAGCCTTCCCCCTAATCCTCTAGTGGCTGTCTCACTGACAGCCGCTAGAGGCGCTTGCGTGATTCTCACTGTGAAAATCACAGTGAGAGCACGCAAGCGTCCATAGGAAAGCATTATGAATGCTTTCCTATGTGACCGGCTAAATGCGCGCGCAGCTCTTGCCGCGCGTGCGCATTCAGCCGACGGGGAGGAACGGAGGCGGAGAGGAGGAGGAGAGCTCCCCGCCCAGCGCTGGAAAAAGGTAAGTTTTTACCCCTTTCCCCTTTCCAGAGCCGGGCGGGAGGGGGTCCCTGAGGGTGGGGGCACCCTCAGGGCACTCTAGTGCCAGGAAAACGAGTATGCTTTCCTGGCACTAGAGTGGTCCTTTAAGGCACAATATGCACCTTATGAGATACCCTGGAGAGTCTACTTTTACAAATGGTAGGCCATTGTGTTTTTTTTTTGTTTTTTTTTAACAGTCAAACTACTATAATACCCCAAATGGAAGCATAGGCTCATTAAATCCGTCTCTCAAAATTCGACTGTGAATACTGAAAAGGACAGGTCTCCTGTATGGCACTGTAGCTTCACAAAATAGTGCCAAAGACAAGTTCTTTGTTATAAGTTTGTGTGTCAAAAACCCCAAAATACTAAATTTTACTCCAATATTTAGCAGAGGTTGGTGGTGAAATGGCTACGTAGAAAGTGTCAAAACAACCTTAGGTAAATAGCCTGTGGTGTCTACTATATATAAATATATACTTTTGTGTGGCAATTTTGTTTTCTTTTATGGCTATTAAGTTTACAAGACAAACATACCAAATTCTAAAATCGCTCCACATTTAAAGTTTATTTTACTCCTTGTGCTTTGTGACCTGTAACTACCAAAAAAAAACTTAAAATCCCAGACACATTATATATTCTGTAATTTAGAACAACTAAATGAATTTATTTTTAATTACTTTCCTTAACCTGCACTAATTGTGCACACATTATTATTGCAAAAACTATAAAAAAAATTCAAATATACTTACAATTTGTATGCCTTGTAGATAGTTTTTATTAGATAAGTCAATAATAATCAAGTCAGTTTTGTAGATGGAATTAATAAGTCAGTGAGTGGACTCCTCCCCGATGTCTGCCCAGCTCATGGTCAGGCTTGCCGCCCACCACATGACCTGGTATACATGGAAGAGTACCTTGCTTCAGATCCCATCTAGCCTGTGCCACCTATTATGCTGACCTCTGCCGTGGATAGGTGTCTGTATGCGTACTCCCTAATTTGTATTCAAATAAAAAAATGTTTTAGTTTGTCTGTCTGTTTATGAGAATATTTGGATATTAGGAGGAGGATGTCACATTGATTTGGACATCAAGGCACTTGGTACGGACAGACTGAACCCGCTTCTGAATTTACTTATTCACGCGGATCAAGTCGGATTCATACCAGGTAGGCAATTATTCGAAAACACCAGACGGAACGTCGACCTCATCTGGAAACAAGTGATTACTGGAACACCTTCTCTAGTGCTCTCCATCGACGCAGAGAAGGCTTTTGATAGGGTTAGGTGGCAATTCTTGTTCTCGGTATTGAAACATCTCGGCTTCCCGGAAGAATACATGCGAATCACCAGAGCAATGTACCACGACGTACGGGCACAGATACAGATAACAGTGGCCCCACTGAAACCATTTCGACTGTACAATGGAACCAGACAGGGGTGCCCTCTCTCTCCCCTCCTCTTCGTGCTGCCTTTAGAACCCTTACTACAGGCAATACATAGGCATCCAAGCATTAGAGGGGTTAGAGTAGGTGATAAGGAATTCACAGTTTCCGCCTATGTCGACGACATCCTCCTGACCGTCACGAACCCGATTGAGTCGATGTCGGCGTTACAGGAAGTAATACGAGAGTACGGGGAACTTTCCGGATACAAAGCAAATATCAAGAAATCCAGTGCTATGTCAATCGGATTAACGGCGGCCGATGCGGCCCTGATAAGGGAAAGGTATCAAATTCGGATGGAACCGAAATTCTTAAAATATTTGGGCGTCCATCTAACGGCAGACCCGGTACGATTATACTCTGATAACTATGACCCCATGCTACGGGCGCTGATAGGTGATCTGGACAAGTGGACGGATAAACCTATCTCTTGGATAGAGAGAATTAACTCTGTAAAAATGAACATCCTCCCCCGTATCCTATTTTTATTTCAGGCTCTACCTGTCCGAGTCACAAAATCTCAACTGGTACCGTTACAAAGGGCGATAGGTGATTTTGTTTGGCAAAATAAGAGACATAGAATAGCCAGACAAGTCCTGTATAGGAGAAAATATAGAGGGGGTTTGGGACTACCGAACCTGTATTACTAGTACTTAGCGGCCCAACTAACTCAGGTGGCCATGTGGCACTCCCCAATGGGGGAACGAAGGTGGGTGGAAATAGAATCCATGATGGTTGGACTCGACATCCCCCAGTTCACGTTATGGGTCCCAAAGGACCATAGACCTATGATAAGAGTGACATGCCCGGCCATTCTCAATTGACTTCGATTATGGGATGCTAACAGCGTCAAATATGGGCTTACTTCCTCCCTCTCCCCTATGGCTCCGATACTCAGAAACAGAGAGTTTCCACCTGGAATGGCCCCTAGAAACTTCCGAAACATAGAAAAAACTGGGCTGCAACGAATCCACCAACTTTATAAAAACGGGGAAATCATACAATTCGAAGAACAACAAGGTAACCATTTGACCCCTGCAGATTTTTTTCGATATGTTCAGATTCGGGACTTTGCTAGGAGACCCCACATTAAAGCAGCAGCCCAGGGAACGCTGTCTTTTTACGAGAGATTATGTATGGAGGGAACCGCCCCCAAGGGCATGCTCAAGCTTTTATATGCCGACCTTAGCACTGAAACTAAAGAATGGGGTAGATTGAAATACACTGATAGATGGGAGGCGGACCTGGGTGAGGAACTGGAAGGAATTGAGTGGCAGGAGATATGGGAAGCGACCAAGAATGTTTCCATATGTGTCACGTTACAGGAGCAGGCATGGAAAACCATGCTCAGGTGGTATTCTACTCCAGTGACATTACACAAAATGCGTAAGGTAGACACGGACGATTGTTGGAGGGGATGCGGATTACGAGGCACGTACATCCACATGTGGTGGGAATGCCCAAAAATACACAGCTTTTGGAAATCGGTAGAGGACCTATTGAAACAGACGTTCGGCAAACCTTTGGTCATGGACCCATGGATCTACCTGCTCAACAGATCTATCGAGGGATGGACAAAAAGGGAACAGAAACTAGTGCACGTTATAACCTTAAGCGCGCGCAGTGAAATAGCAACGGCATGGCGCTCGTCTGAGGGATCGGAGATTCGAGGGGTCATATCCAGGATACGGGAAGGCAGAGTCATGGACGACCTGACCGCGAGATTAAAGGGGACGACCGTATCTTTTCAAAGGACTTGGGAACCATGGGACAATAGTTTGGTGGGCTCCAGTGGTGACTGGAGGGATCTGTAAGAGGAAAAATTGGGGACCAACACTGCAGGGACCCAGCGGCGACCGGGACCCTGACGGCCTCATTACCCCCTCTCCCCCCGTGCCACCCCCCTCATTCTCTCAACCTACTTCTTCTCTTTCTCTAATTTCCTTCCCCTCCTTTAGACTTTTCTCTTGTTTTCTTGTATGTTTCTTTTATTTTCCTTTCTTTTCAATTTTTACTTTTATATTTTTCATCTCCCGGGCATGATTATACAGTCGGAGAAATGAGGATGCCTAAAGATGAATTTGAGTTAGGGCTCCTCATTAAGCTGCATAGCCTGGAATAAACATAAAATTCTCGATGGGAGGCAAGGCATAAGGGAATTACAGAGAGGCTTGTTCGTGTGGGCTTATGTCAACTATGTTTTTGTTCTGCGCAAGCTTGAAAGTTGTGATGTACTTGCTGTACCTATCTTGTGAAAAATAAAGAATAAAAAAAAAAAAATGCTACCACTGTATGTATTGCTAACTTTAAAATAGTAGAGATGGTGCAGATTCATCATCTAAATATATACTACATCTATGTTCTGCATTTTGGGGGCACCTGCAGCTCTACATTGACCCTGAGGTCCAAATATCTACCCGACCATAGCAAGTAAAGTGTTCAGATGCATACATACAAGGAGGAAGGCTTAAGATCTGTGTCAGAGGTCAGAGGCACCAACTAGTCCACTGTCTTGTTTAACCCAGAAGAAACCAAAGCCTTTGCTACTCCCCAGGCAACGGTTACCTCTCCTACAAACTGAGGTCCTTCCCACAATTACCATAGAAGGTGGAGAGGACATTGCTGCAGCTTGGAGCATCTACGCCACTCTGTAGAAGGTGGAGAGGACATTGCTGCAGCTTGTTGTATCTATGCCACTCTCTACATCATCATCAATTTCAATATGTTGGGACAAATCCAGGCAGCTGTACTGACTGTTGTTGGTTTGCATTGTGTCTTTGTCTGTCTCTCTACCTGGGGGCAGACTTGTGGATATCCCCAACTGCATAGTATAGGCCCTTGGCTGTGGTTCCCCTCTTTCGATAACTGTATTCCTTGAGTTCAAGCCTTTCAAACTGAAAATAGTTTTTTGTGATCTAGCATGCTCAGTGAGATTGCTCCCATCTTACATACATTATTTTCTTTTATGCATTTGCTCATTAACAAATATTAATTGTCGTGCATATTTTTTCTTTTTCTGCTATTAAGCAGGCTCGAGAATGAATCAGTATAGTACTATTAAACTGTTAACTCTTAAAAACTAATTCAAATGGCGGACTGACCGTAGTCCACTCTTTCAAATACTTGGGTATGTTGTTAGACCCCAATCTATCTTTTGGCCTGCACATAGAAAAACTTGCATCTAACCTTTATCCAAAACTAGGTGCCCTGTACAGAAACAATTCCTGCCTAAGCCCTACAGTAAAGGAAAGATTGTATAGCAAATGCTGATGCCAAATCATTGATTATGGGGATGTGGTATATGCACCTGCACTGCAATCCCACATTAATAAACTCAATACATTGTATAACTCTTTCTGCCGATTTGTGCTACAATGTAATTACAGGACCCACCATTGTGACATGCTAAAAGAACTAAACTGGCTGTCGCTGGAATCCAGACGCACCCTTCATCTTTCCAGCCTTGTGTTTAAGAGCTTTTCTGGGAAGCTCCCACCCTACCTGAGCAGAATGCTCTCCTCAGCTTTTCCCACCTCCTATAACCTTTGATCCAGTACTAGCACTTTATTTAGTCTACCTCAATACAAAAAGAAAGCAGCCCTATCCTCTTTTTCCTACAAAGCGCAGCAGTTATGGAACGACCTGCAGCACACTCAGTGGTGTATCCTGGTTTTGTGCTGCCCTAGGCAGGACAAAACTCAGGCGCCCCCCCCGCGCCACCCCCACCCAACCTTTCCCCCCGCCCCGCATTCTAAATACACACACACACACATTCACTGACAGATACGCATGCACTAGCTAACAGAAACACACACTCGCTAACAGAAACACACACACACTAACAGACACACTCACACTCAGTAACAGACAAACACACTCACTAACAGACACACACTAACAGACACACACAGTCAGACACACACACTCACTAACAGACACACACACTCACAGGCAAACACACTAACAGAAACACACTAACAGAAACACACTAACAGAAACACACTAACAGAAACACACTAACAGAAACACACTAACAGAAACACACTAACAGAAACACACTAACAGACACACACACTAACAGACACAGACACACACTAACAGACACAGACACACACTAACAGACACACACACTAACAGACACAGACACACACTAACAGACACAGACACACACTAACAGACACACACACTAACAGACACAGACACACACTAACAGACACAGACACACACTAACAGACACATACACACACACTCACCCACATTAACACATTTTTTAAAATGTATTTAAACACCCCCCCCCAGCCTCCTTACCTTTGGGAATGCTGGGGGGGGTGTCTCTTCCTCCCTGGTGGTCCAGTGGCTGCTGGGCGAGCGGCACTGGCTGGTGGGCGGCTGGCGAGGGAGCACTGCCTCTGAGCTGTCTGCTCAGCTCCCTCGCGCGCCTCAGAGTGAGGCTGGGAGCCGGAATATGACGTCATATTCCGGCTCCCAACCTCACTCTGCGGCGCGCGAGGGAGCTGAGCAGACAGCTCAGAGGAAGTGCTCCCTCGCCAGCCGCCCACCAGCGCCGCCCAACCGCCCAGCAGCCCGCCGGCAGCCCAGCATGTCTGTTAGCCGCAAGGCTAACAAGACATTTGCCTTGGGCATTTGGGTTGGGTTTTTTTGCTGCCCCCTGGAAAATGCCGCCCAAGGCAAATGCCTTGTTTGCCTCGCGGCTAATACGCCCCTGGGCACACTTTCAAATCTTCCCCAAGCCTAAAGTCCTTTAAGAGATTCCTCTCTACATACCTCAAAACAGAATGCACCTGTCATGGTTAATTATATATTTCGTCCCTGTTCTATGTAAAATTTTCTATATATTATGTACTAATATTGTTTTTGTATTTTATTGTACCCTGTTGTATCAATGCAATGTTTTATGGACCCAGGACATACTGGAAAACGAGAGAAATCTCAATGTATCTTTCCTGGTAAAATATTGTATAAATAAAATATTCCATACGTATATATATTTTGTCATACACACTGTTAGCTTGCTTGACGTTAGTTCGCACCGTTGTGGTGTGCGAATATACCTTTAAAACAAGAGTTGTTAAGCATTTATTATGTACATGCTTTGTTTGTTTGCAAATACCTCAATAAAACAAAGATTGACAACAACAAAAAAACATATCATTCACAAATGTACAATTAGAGCAAGAAAAAGTGACTGTTATAAGCTTATCAGTCATCGAATTGTCTGGGACTGAAATAGCCAAAGAACTTTCATATTACCTTATGAATGATTTTGACTCATTTAGTTTCTCTATAGAGGTTTATTAGGAATATTTGTTTAAACATATTGTTTGCCACTGTTGAAATGAATAACACCGATGATTTCAATAATTTGACTATAGGTGATATTATACTTTTTGCTGCTAATTATTTAGGCTTGTGCAACAAACGTAAATATGAGATTGAAACACTTGCAGGCTTGGTTACATGGGATATGTGGAAATTATTTATCCCTTACCATGGCCACCAATGCAGAAAAAGATGCATTTAGAACCTTAAAACATAGTAATCTTTATAAAGCCTGCTGACAAAGGTGGGTCATGAGATCACTGAATTAGAGTCATTTACTAAAGTTTTTAACTTAAAAAGTAGTTCGAATTTCAGGTCAAAGGTGAAATTCTCCAAATCTACTAGAATCTTATATTTGAACTTCACTTTGCATTCTCAGTTTAGTTAATGATCCTACCAGTGTTACTTACTAAAGTGAGAATTCGAAGACAGTTTAAATTAAGACTAGATGAACTGAAAGCATAGCAGACTTATAGATAGTTTCCCCAATTCAGCCAAGTTGACCTTAAAATTGAAATTCACTTTGAATTCTCACTTTATATAATAACCCTGGGTAAATTATTCTAATACTCTGCCAGATTTGTTATATTATTATTATTATTATTATTTTATTATTTATATAGCACCAACAAATTCCGTAGCGCTGTACAATGGGTGGACTAACAGACACATAATTGAGATCAGACCACTGGACGTACAGGAACAGAGGGGGTTGAGGGCCCTGCTCAATGAGCTTACATGCTAGAGGGAGTGGGGTATAGTGACACAAAGGGTTAAAGTAGGGGAATTAAATAGTTTGTTAGAGAAGGGTTTATTGAGTGCTTGGTAGGTCATTTTGACAGTTGCAGGAAAGGAGTCATGGAGTGGGGGATGAGAAGCCTGCTGACAGTTTAATTGATACGCTTTAATGAAGAAGTGAGTTTTCAAAGATTTTTTGAAGGAGTGGAGGCTGGGTGAACGTCTGATTGAGGAGGGAAGGGAGTTCCACAGAATAGGTGCAGCCCTAGAGAAGTCTTGAAGGCGAGCGTCAGAGGTGGGGATCCGGGCAGAGGATAGGCGTAGGTCTTGGGATCAGCGCAGGGGTCTCGACGGGACATACTTGTGTATAAGGGAGGATAGGTATGTTGGAGCAGCATTATGTAGGGATTTGTAAGCAAGCGCCAGAATTTTGAATTGGGCCCTATATCTAACTGGAAGCCAATGCAAGGACTGACAGAGTGTGAAGGCGTGGGAGGTGCGACCGGACAGGAAAATAAGCCTCGCAGCCGCATTCATTATAGATTGCAGCGGTGCAAGCTGGGAACATGTAAGACCGGTGAGAAGGGGATTGCAGTAGTCGAGGCGAGAGAGAACAACAGCATGAACCAGTATCTTAGCCGCGTCTGGCGTTAGATATGGACGGATGCGCGCTATGTTCTTGAGTTGGAAGCGACAGGATTTGACTATCGATTGGACATGGGGAGTAAAAGAGAGGTCAGAATTGAAAAGAACCCCTAGGCAGCGAGCCTGCGAGGTAGAGGTGATAGTAGCGCCGTTGACTTGGATGGAGACAACAGGAGTAGCAGCACTTGAGGGAGGAAGAACTAGAAGTTCTGTTTTGGACAGGTTGAGTTTAAGGAAGTGAGCAGCCGTCCAGTTGGAAATAGCAGAGAGGCAGTCAGAAACACGAGTCAAGGTGGGCGGAGAGAGATCAGGGGAGGACAGGTAGATTTGCGTGTCATCTGCATATAAATGATATTGGAAACCAAAGGAGCTGATGAGTTTACCAAGGGAGGCAGTATAGATAGAGAACAATAGGGGCCTGAGGACAGAACCTTGGGGGACGCCGACAGAGAGGGGTTGGGGAGAAGAGGCAGAACCAGAGAAAGAAACACTGAAAGAGTTCTGGGAGAGGTAGGAGGAGCACCAGGAGAGAGCAGTATTCCGTAGACCAAAGTTATGAAGAATGTGAAGAAGCTGTTGATGATCAACAGTGTCAAATGCGGCAGAAAGATCAAGGAGGATTAGGATAGAGTATTGGCCGTGAGATTTAGCAGCAATTAAATTGTTGGATACTTTGGTCACAGCAGTTTCGACAGAGTGACCAGCGTGGAATCCAGTTAGTTGGGGGAGCTTGCTGCGTTTAACTGTAGGAGGTGCCATGATGTCAAGTTGAGAGGAGAGAGTGGAGTTGTAGAGTGGGGTTGCAGAGTTAGGGCAGTTGAGATTTGAGATGGGTAAAAGGAGTGTTTGGAGTGTGGTGGAGAAGTGCTGGAGATCGAGGGAGTTAAGGTTTCTGCGAGGTTAGAGAGTTGATGGTGGTGAAATTTTGGTATGGGGTATGCAGATGTTAAATGTTAGCAGATGGTGGTCAGACAAAGGAAATGGAACAGTGGAGAGATCATAGGTGGTACAGAGATTGGTGAAGATGAGGTCAAGAGTGTTTCCTGCAGTGTGAGTTGCTGAGGAAGAAATCTGTGTGAGTCCAAAGGAGGAGATTACAGAGAGCAGACGAGAGGCATCAGGGCAGTTGAGCTTGTTGATAGGGATATTGAAGTCCCCAAGTATGAGAGAGGGAGTGCTAGAGGAAAGAAAGTGGGGTAACCAGGAGGAAAAGTGTTCAATAAATAGTTTAGGGTGACCGGGGGGGCGATAGATGATGGCAATTCTTAAAGGAGTGGGCTTAAAAAGGCGTACAGTGTGAACTTCAAAGGAAGTAGAGATCCAATTCCAAGTTCTCTTAAAAAAGATTGAAAATCCACTTAAAGGAACACTATACTATCTTCCAGATTATTATATTTCAGATGTATTTTATATATATTAATATACTGTATATCACCAAACATCATTCCAATTATTTAATAATTAGTAATATTTACATTTAAAATAAGTATTTACCTTGTTTTCTTATACTTGGAATCCAACTTGGAAATTCCACGCTGTGTAAAATTACTCAGAGCACTCTGATTGGTTGGATTCCAAGCCAACCAATAAGCGTGCTCTGATAGGTGAATAGTGAGCCTTGTAGGTGCCCAATTAGGTAAGGCTCACTATTTACCTATCAGACTGCTCTCAGAGTCAAATTGCAGGGTGTGGGAAAGCTTTATAACCCTTTACCCACCCTGCGGAGCTCAGTCTGCACGATGCCCTCGCTGGGTGAAGATGGTGAATTTTTTTGCGTTGGGATTATTTTTTCCGGCGTCTTTTTTTTTTTTTTTTGTGCTCTGGTTATTTTTTTTCTTTTAAAAGTTCAACATAAATTATGGATTTTTATTTGCCCTTTTTTGGGGCTGAAAAAACAAGACATCTAATGGTAAGTATAATTATTATTTTTTTACATGTATTTAGATTTATTACTTCCCCCCTCACTATATTTAGGATGAGGGGGTAGGTAGTAATTTATTTAAAGGGGGTGTGACTAGGGGCCTGTGGACCCCTAGACACCTTGTGGGGGCTGAGGGGGGTTCACGTAGCCCCCACCCGTGGGTGGGGACCGGGGGCAAACAATAGGTGACCCCCATTGTAATTTTGGCCCCCCACCCACCACACATGGGTGGGGGCCAGGGGGAGGGGCAACAGGTCCCCCGGTATTATCTTAGACCCCCACCCGCCGCTCATGGGTAGGGGCCGGGGGGTCAATAGGTCCCCCTGTATCACCTTAGGGCTCCCACCCGCCGCTCATGGGTGGGGAACGGGGGGGAACAATAGGTTCCCATCATTGTAATTTTGGCTAATCATGGCAGCATCACTTATGGGTAATACCCAAGCTCACAGAACATAGGGTGGGAATAAAATTTCGATAAAATACACTGAACAGATTCTTATGTTACAACTGAATTTAATATCAACAGGACAAAGAAACCGTAGACAAGACACTCTTCCCAAATGAGAAATGAGGTGGAAGGAGAATCCACATCTAGTTTGTAGTGTTTCATGAACGTCATCAGGGAAGACCAGGTGGCTGCCCTGCAAATATCATCGTATGGAATCTCTGCCCAATTAGCCCATGAAGTCGACAATGCTCTGGTAGAATGAGCCTTTATCTTCAGTGGAGGAGAGCGATCTTTAGCGAGATATGCCTTCCTGATCACAAGTGCAATCCAACGTTTCAACGTAGATAGGGAGGCTGCCTCACCTCTCCTGGCCCCCGAAGGCAAAATGAAAAGCTGGTCAGTTTTCCTGTAAGGATCAGAACGTTTAAGGTACATAGACAGTCAGTTCATGACATCCAAACGTTGCCACTTAATCTCCTCTTGTGAAGAAGGATTGGGGTAGAAAGATGTAAGGACCACTTCTTGAGATAGATGAAAGCGAGAGACCACTTTAGGAAGAAATGCAGGTTTAGGTTTCAGGCATACCCTATCGTGGTAGAATTGTAGACAAGAAGGTAAGGTAGAGAAGGCCTTGATCTCCGAAATTCTCCTAGCGGAAGTAATTGCCACTAAAAACAATGTTTTGTAAGTCAGGAGGACAGCATCCAAATTCTCAAGAGGAACAAATAGATCCTCAGTCAGGTAGTCGAGAACAAGCGGAAGGTCCCAAGGAGGGGTAGTGGATCTTGAAGGAGGTCTCAACTTGAAAGCTGCCTTGAAGAACCTGGAGATCAATGGGTCTGATGACCAAGAGGTGTTGCACAAAGCCGAAAGAGCCGAAGACTGAACTTTAAGAGTGCTGATGCTAAGGCCCTTATCCAGACCTTCTTGCAGGAACTCCAAGATCTCAGTGTTGCGAGGGTGTATGAAGTCAACCTTCTTGGCCGAAGCCCATTCTTGAAACACATCCCAGATCCTATGGTAGCATGAGGAAGTAGAAGCCTTCCTTGAGTGCAAGAGGGTATACCACTGCTTCTGAAAGACCTAATTGTCGAAGTCTTTCCTTTTCAAGACCCATACCCCCAATTTGAGGCGTTCCGGATGAGGATGGAATACTGGGCCCTGCGTTAGCAGATCCTCCAGAACAGGCAGGGGCCAAGGCTGTTCCTGGCTCAACATTGACAATAGGGGAAACCACGGCCTTCGAGGCCAAATTGGGATTACGGCAATAACCTTCTTCCCTTCCGACCAAACTTTCCTCAGGAACCTGGTTATCATGGGTAGGGGAGGGAACGCATACCCCAGATCGAACGACCAAGGAAGAGAGAGAGCATCCTGGCCCAATGCCTGACTCTCCGGGTGGAGGGAGTAGTAATTCTCCACCGACGATTCCGGAACGATGCCATCAGGTCGATCTGGGGCATGCCCCACCGATGGGCGATCCAAGCAAAAACTGACTGGTGAAGTTTCCATTCTCCCAGGAGAATTTCTGTTCTGCTGAGAAAGTCCGCCGTTACGTTCTCTAAACCCGGGAAATAGATAGCCTTCAGTCCCTGGAGATAGGTCATGGCCATTTTCATTAAAGGAGCTAGTTCCTTCAAGAGCAGTTTGCTCCTCGTGCCTCCCTGGTTGTTTACATATGAGGCAACCGCTCGGTTGTCCGTCTTGATTAACACCCAGGAATCTCTGATCTTTGGAAGGAACACCAAGACGGCCTTGGAAATAGCTCGTAGTTCTCTTAGGTTCGAGTGGAGCCGACTCTCTTCTCGGGTCCACCTCCCGTGAGTCCACGAGGAATTGAAGTGGGCACCCCAACCAGAAGAACTGGCATCTGTCGTAATAATGTTCCATGGAGGCTCTTCCAAGGGGAAGCCCTTTGCTAGATTCTTCCTGTTCTTCCACCAGTTCAACTCTTTTCTCACTGGCAGGGGCAGAGATATCTTCTGTTCCCAATCCGTTTTCTCTCTGTCGAACTGGAGAAGGAAGCAACTCTGGACAGGGCAAAACTTCCATTGGGCCCACTTCACCAAACCTATAGTAGACGTTAAAGAACCCAGGGGACTCATGACTTCCCTTGCCGAGGCCCTTTCGAGACCTTGAAGCTTCTTGACTTTGTTTTTTATCTTCATGGCCCTCTCTGGAGACAAAAACACATGGGCAGAAATGGTATTTATTACTGCTCCGAGGAACACGATGGTCTGAGACGGAATCAGGGAGCTTTTTTCTATATTCAGAAGCCACCCGTGATCTTGAAGGATGTTCATTGCCACTAATGTATGATGCTCTACTATCCTTCGTGAAGGCCCTATGATGAGGATGTCGTCCAGGCAATGGAATATCTCGATACCTCTCATCCTTATGACGGCAATCAAAGAGACAAGGACCTTTGAGAAAGTTCTCGGTGCCAAGCTGAGGCCAAACGGTAGTCCTTGGAACTGAAAGTGTCTTCCTAAAGCCCAGAACCGAAGGAACTGCATGTGATTGCGGTTTATAGGGATTTGGTAGTAGGCGTCCTTTAAGTCTATTGAGGTCATCCAATCTCCCGTTTTTACGCTCTTTAGGATGGTCTGTAAGGATTCCATTTTGAATGTCCTTACATCTAGCATGGCGTTCACTCCTTTCAGGCTCAGGATGAGACGCCACTTTCCATGGGGTTTTGGGGCCAAAAACACAGTGGAATACATCCCCCGGAACCTTTTGTGCGTAGGGACTTCCTCCAACACCTTCTGTTCCAGCAGAGTGGAAATGCAAGTCCTCATGGCCCTTCATTTGACACATGCCGACACTCTTGATTTTCTGAAGAGAGCCGTATTTGGACGAGACGAAAATTCCATCCTGTAGCCCTCTTTTATGATGGACGTGACCCACACGTCTGCGACATTTGCGGCCCATACCGGGTAAAAGAACTTCAGTCTTCCACCCACCATACCCGGATGGGCCCGAGGACCTTCAGAAGGTCTTCCCGGAGGTTCTGGCACCTCTACCTCTGGAAGCCTTATTGGATGAAGAGTGAGAGAAGGACTTCCACGAAGAATTCCTGGAATACTCCCTTCCGGGTTTGTAGCTTCTGCTGTCCCGAAAGGACCGATCCTTGAATCGCTTTGTTTTCCAGGAGGAGGAAAAACTCTTTCTGCTGACTTGTGGCAAAAATGCTTTTTTCCCCATCGGCAGCTTTTTGAATGGCATCTTCCAGAATCTTACCAAACAGGAGATCCCCCTGGAACGGAAGACCACACAAGGACGCCTTGGAGGCATAGTCCGCCCCCCAGGAATGAAGCCATAAGGCCCTTCTGGAGGCCACAGACAGGGCCATACTTTTGGCAATCATGCGAGTGATGTCCAGGGAGGCTTCTGAGCAAAATTCAGTAGCAAGGCTCAGATCCTTGAGACTCTCCAGGAGATGTTCTCTACGGACACCTTGACCAATGTCCTCCTCCAAATTAGCAAGCCAAACTCTCAAGGCCCTGGAGAGAGTGGTCAGCGCTACTGCCGGATGAAGGGCGGAGCCCAGCGCCAAATAGGCTTTAATCAGATCACCATCCATACGCTTTTCCATAGGCTCCCTCAAGTACGCCATGGAGTCTATAGGAAGCGTAGTCTTTTTAGCCATATGGATCACTGCAGCATCAACCTTGGGAACCAAATTCCATAGGCAGCAGTCCATGGCAGAATAAGGATAAATCCTCGTGAATTTGTTTTTCAAGGTGGACTTCCTTTCCGGCTTATTCCATTCCTGAAGGATCATGTCCCTAATTGAGGAATGTACCGGGAACGTTGGTCTATTAGGTTTCAAGTCCTCAAGAAACCTGTCAGCCTCTCTCAATTCAGATTTTTCTCCCGTGAGACTAAGAGTGTCTCTGAGGAGGGTAATAAGTCTATCGATAGCTTTTGAGTCCAGAGACCTGGAGGCATATTCAACTTCCTCCTCCCCCTCATCCGAGACCTCCCAAAGGTCAGGATCCTCTCCAGAGCTGGAAGACTGAGGTTCCGCTCTGCGTCTCTTAGGAGGACCACCACATCCCGTGGTAGACTTAAAGCCCTCAGCAATAGCACGGGAAATCCAAAGTTTAAGGTCGTCCTGCGGAGAAGTCTTACTGGGGACATTAGCCGCTTCCGACAAGCATTCCCTGCAGAGGTTCCTTCCAGGTGGAGCTGGTGATGAACAATTGATGCATTTATTGGTCTTGTCCCTGGATTTTCTTGCTGGAGAATCCAATTGTTTGCTGGGGCTGAAAGAAAGCCATATATAACATATATTACAGGCTCAGTATGGCACTCTTTTTAACAACCCCCCTGAACAAAAACAAATGGCTCACCTATGTTTTCTAGAGAGGGATCTAGCAGAGGCAGAGGGAGAATCCATACTACAAAAAGGAACAAAGGAAAATTCAGAAACACAATCCCAATAAATCAAAAGGCAAACTGGTAAGCAAACCCAAAGCCCCCAGCAAAAAAACATAGGAAACAGGCAATCCTACCTCATAATGGCAGAAACACACTCCAGGCAGCCAGGAGACAGCACAGCAGGAGAACTGGCGAGTACTCAGACCGCAAATCAGACGCCCTGAACAGCTGACACAGCGCACAGGCAAGTGCCAGCATTCCCCAGTTTACCTCCGCGTCCGGTCCGCGCATGCGCAGAGCACTGGAACGCACGCCATGCGTTCCAAGCCTCGCGGCCGGCGCGAGGCACTTCCGGGTTCGCCAATTCCGCGGCTGGAACACACACCGCGGACAACAGCAACGCTGGACCCCCAGAACCGCCGAGAAAGGCCAGAATACAGCCCCCACAGGGACAGCTACTCCCAGCAAGCCCCCAGGAGGCAATACAGGGCATGCAGACAGGAAATTCAACTCCCAAGTGAGCACAATAGAACCATCCATCAGGATGACTGCAGCATGGATTCCAAAGCACTGCCAACAAGGTAAGGGGGGATTTCGACCCCAATTACTAGGGGCACTTCCAATAACTAGGGGGAATTTTTAAGGATAACCAACCCCATGAAGCTTGTCTCGCTCAGTGTCTCCCTCAGAACACTAGACATACATCCCACGCAGCAGTTCAGTACTTACTCTGAACCTGACCCAGTTAGTCCTGCTCATGCAGGCTGTTTACTGGGTCCTTCAAATGAAGAGAGGCTGAACTTCACTTGGAACTAACCCACGACAAACGCAGGAAGGTGGCCATAAAATTAAATGTAAAAAGTCCTGTAGAACTTGCTAAGGACAGGAAAAAAGACTGTGGTGTAAGGGGAGGAGGGACTCTTTATACCATAGGTCTAATTAATTAATTAATCTAATTAATTCCTGCCCTGTGACTGCTAAGGGAGGAGCTACCCATAAGTGATGCTGCCATGATTAGCCAGGAAATACTTCTTACAAAAACTTGGTATACTCAGGTATGCTTGCATTTAAATTCTAAAAATCCATAAAAATCTTGTAGATCTCCCAGAAAGCCTTACAGTGGCAAGTAGTAATTCTGCATTGCATCAGTCTTTCTGGACAGGGTATTGCAGTCTCTTGTAGTCCTCGTGTCCTGATCCTTCATTTTAGACACTACTGTTGTACTGTTGAAAGGCTACTTATTTTTGACATCATAAATTCATCAGTTCATTCCTCCTCAAGTATGGCCTCCCGGCCATTATACATACCGATGGAGAGTCACTACACTAATAAACAAGTAGACTTTTTGTTATTTATTTCAGAATTAATAGTGTAAAAAAAAAAAAAAAAGTTATATTTGGTGATTACATCTGCTGTCAGGATACTGAAATGAGGAGAATACCACTTGTTACAGAATTCAATAAAAATAGTTTTATGCCTTTTCACAGATTTTTATAAACATTAGAATATTCTAGAGTCTCACCTAAAACATATATATCTTCAAAGAACTCAGAGACTGTCAAAAATCCCCAAGTAAGAGTTAACCTCATTCCTTGCTCAAAGGTTGCATCACTCTGACAGGTATTGTAACATCCGGATCGTTAATGCTACTCTAGTCCACCCCGCATGACCTCCCATACAGAAATGACCTTGTAGGTCACCTAACAGTTCTAACTAAACAGTTATTTATCTACCAAGCCAATTAAACGTATTGTAAGGAGATTCTACAGTACGGTGCTTCTTCCAATACTTATTCAGGAGGTAATTTCTGCTATTCTTTAAGAGTTATTGCAAACAAAGACAACTCTATTGTTTTAGAGCTGAAGTGTCACAGTCTATACCAAGAGTGGAAAGTAAAGTCATTTATTTTACTTCTTAAACTATTGTGTCCTCCAGCTTTTACACCATGTCTACCAGAAATCTTGACAAAATAATCTAGCCACGGCAATGCAAAAATGGAGATAAGCTCAGTAAAGTAGACAATGGAAAATATCTCACTCAGAATGGATAATTTAGCACAGACTGTGCATTTAAAACAGTAGGATCTTCAAAATCAAGTCCAGTCGCTAAAAACTTTAATGCCAGCAATTGCTAATTACCCAGAACCTTCTATTTCTTTACCCAATAAATACAGGGATGCCGATCCCAGTTCATGTATGTACGTAGTGGGGAATTACGATGAAGCATAAACATAATTAACCCCATTCAACCTCCCCCCAATAACGACAGACAACGTGGTATGGATGAACAGGCCACAGCATTTATTATAACATAAATAAATTACTGTATAACACACCCATAACTCCATATATTAAACTCTTCTTTCTGTAACGAAATTGTTAGCAACAAAACATAAATAACATATATATATAAATAACAACTCAACATACAGTGCTATACAGAGAAGCCCCCGTCCTTGCCAATAAAAACCTGCAGTGGCTCCTAAACACCACTGCCTCTCACCTCCCCCCCCGTCATAAAAAACATAATCCAATGCCTGCCATCAGCCGACCTTATCCACGCTCGATGGGCACGAGACCTCAGGCAACCTAAAGTTAAACCTTTTGAAGCAGGGGAGGCTGAGACCTGTAAACATGAGGAACTTATTCCATCCTTAACATAACCACACTTAATTGGCAAGGACATACCCCCGACTCGCTGTGACTAACTAAACCTACGCGGGGTGGGCGGGCGGGAAGCTGTTCACTGGCCCGAATCCCAAGTGGCACTGAGGTAAGACCTCCCCCCTGCTAGCTCACATAGCCCTAACCCCCACCCACACAATACACCCACTATCAAAGACCCTCCCCTGCATCTATCCCCACACTCCTACATGTGCCCTTGTCCGCTTAGCTGCGCTATCTCCCCAGGGCCTTGTATGTACGTAGTGGGGAATTACGATGAAGCATAAACATAATTAACCCCATTCAACCTCCCCCCAATAACGACAGACAACGTGGTATGGATGAACAGGCCACAGCATTTATTATAACATAAATACATTACTGTATAACACACCCATAACTCCATATATTAAACTCTTCTTTCTGTAACGAAATTGTTAGCAACAAAACATAAATAACATATATATATATAAATAACAACTCAACATACAGTGCTATACAGAGAAGCCCCCGTCCTTGCCAATAAAAACCTGCAGTGGCTCCTAAACACCACTGCCTCTCACCTCCCCCCCCGTCATAAAAAACATAATCCAATGCCTGCCATCAGCCGACCTTATCCACGCTCGATGGGCACGAGACCTCAGGCAACCTAAAGTTAAACCTTTTGAAGCAGGGGAGGCTGAGACCTGTAAACATGAGGAACTTATTCCATCCTTAACATAACCACACTTAATTGGCAAGGACATACCCCCGACTCGCTGTGACTAACTAAACCTACGCGGGGTGGGCGGGCGGGAAGCTGTTCACTGGCCCGAATCCCAAGTGGCACTGAGGTAAGACCTCCCCCCTGCTAGCTCACATAGCCCTAACCCCCACCCACACAATACACCCACTATCAAAGACCCTCCCCTGCATCTATCCCCACACTCCTACATGTGCCCTTGTCCGCTTAGCTGCGCTATCTCCCAGGGGCCTTGTATGTACGTAGTGGGGAATTACGATGAAGCATAAACATAATTAACCCCATTCAACCTCCCCCCAATAACGACAGACAACGTGGTATGGATGAACAGGCCACAGCATTTATTATAACATAAATACATTACTGTATAACACACCCATAACTCCATATATTAAACTCTTCTTTCTGTAACGAAATTGTTAGCAACAAAACATAAATAACATATATATATAAATAACAACTCAACATACAGTGCTATACAGAGAAGCCCCCGTCCTTGCCAATAAAAACCTGCAGTGGCTCCTAAACACCACTGCCTCTCACCTCCCCCCCCGTCATAAAAAACATAATCCAATGCCTGCCATCAGCCGACCTTATCCACGCTCGATGGGCACGAGACCTCAGGCAACCTAAAGTTAAACCTTTTGAAGCAGGGGAGGCTGAGACCTGTAAACATGAGGAACTTATTCCATCCTTAACATAACCACACTTAATTGGCAAGGACATACCCCCGACTCGCTGTGACTAACTAAACCTACGCGGGGTGGGCGGGCGGGAAGCTGTTCACTGGCCCGAATCCCAAGTGGCACTGAGGTAAGACCTCCCCCCTGCTAGCTCACATAGCCCTAACCCCCACCCACACAATACACCCACTATCAAAGACCCTCCCCTGCATCTATCCCCACACTCCTACATGTGCCCTTGTCCGCTTAGCTGCGCTATCTCCCAAGGGCCTTGTATGTACGTAGTGGGGAATTACGATGAAGCATAAACATAATTAACCCCATTCAACCTCCCCCCAATAACGACAGACAACGTGGTATGGATGAACAGGCCACAGCATTTATTATAACATAAATACATTACTGTATAACACACCCATAACTCCATATATTAAACTCTTCTTTCTGTAACGAAATTGTTAGCAACAAAACATAAATAACATATATATATAAATAACAACTCAACATACAGTGCTATACAGAGAAGCCCCCGTCCTTGCCAATAAAAACCTGCAGTGGCTCCTAAACACCACTGCCTCTCACCTCCCCCCCCGTCATAAAAAACATAATCCAATGCCTGCCATCAGCCGACCTTATCCACGCTCGATGGGCACGAGACCTCAGGCAACCTAAAGTTAAACCTTTTGAAGCAGGGGAGGCTGAGACCTGTAAACATGAGGAACTTATTCCATCCTTAACATAACCACACTTAATTGGCAAGGACATACCCCCGCCACCAGACCCGCTGTTTTACCCCTAAATCAGCGGGGGACCCCACCAAAACCAGCCATGGCCTGCTCCACCGCCTCCTGTAGGGCGAGATTAAAAAGGTCGAGCCCGACCTCCGTGAGATGAACACCGTCCCTACAAAATAAATGAGCCGCCTCCCGTTCAAAAACCCTATGACGGACCGGGAGTCCATGAGCCCCCAAAACGAACTGGGAAACCCGCCTGTTCAGCTTGCGCCGGCAACGCTCCATGGCACTTTGACTCCTGGCGCCACGCCAATAGTTGCGGGCGACAACTTCAGACCAGATTAAGCGCACGCCCGGGAACAAAACCAAGATGCGGGCCAAGTCCCGCTTCACTTCCGAGATCAAATCCCAAATGGGCACCGAACCCAGATCATTCCCCCCCAGGTGGATAACCAGGACACTCGGCGCACCCAGGAGCATAGACAGCCGTACCAACTCGGGAAGGAGCCGTGACCACCTCATACCCCGCGCCCCGAGCCATCGAACTTCCGCTTCGGAAGGCGAGAAACCCAACCTCGAACCTCCAGGCCGAACCGCCGCCCGCTGCCCAGCCCAGTAAACATAAGAGTGTCCGACGATCCAGATCCTGGGGGGAACAGAAACTGTGGAAAGAAATCACGTCAATAAACCGGCCGGACGAACATAGGAAATATAGCGCCCTGAGTCCCACCTACCAATCCTCTGAACCACCTGCGCTGGCATGCCTAGCCGAGAGGCCTCGGTCGCCGCCCCAATACGGAAGGAATGGCCCCCGAACTCCCTGCTATCCAACCCCATTGCTTCCAGCCCCAAACGAAACACCCTAACAAACTGGAAATGGGAAAGGAAACTACCATCCCCATGCACCAGGAGAGGCAGCGCAGGAGAAGAGCGCACAGCACAATATTCCCCAAAGGACCACACGGGACAAATGCCGGAACCCGGCACAGCCCCCAAACGGACCCACTTACCCTTCCCCAAGACATCCGTCTTAGAGCGGCGGATTCGGAACGAGATCCGATCAGTGACGCACGAAACGTCACCAAATAGCACCCCCCCTACCTGCCGCCGGCTGGGGCATACTAGCTCCCCAATCCGCATGGCGCCGAAGAATGCCAGGGAAAAGGCAAGGCGAAACAGCCGAACCTCGAAATCCGAATGGCAAACCCCGTGCAACGCCTCACACAAAGCAGTCAGGAGCGTGCCCGAGACAGGACGCCTTGAGTCCGGCACAGACACCCTCCCCCGTCTCAAGCCTTTTAGTGCCTGCCGCACAATGAACGCCTTAGTAGCGTCCTCCCAACCCCGTAACTTAAACAGGAAGCTGAGTCCTGACAAGCAAGCCGAAATGGCCGAGGGCGACAGTCCTGCGGCCTCCCAATCCCCCAAGAGCCGAACCAAACCCTGCAGACGAGAGGATGAGTCCTGGAAGCCCCCGTGGGCTCCCTCCCACCCTTCCCATTCCCGCCAAACCTTATTATAGCGGTCCCATGTTGCCGCAGTGACCGACCCACGGACCAGCTCCATCAGTCTGCCAGACCCAAGGACCACATCTCTGCCGGACACGGGACACCCTCCAGTTCGGCCTGTGGAGCCACGGCCCGAAACACGTCCCACTGTGAACGAGAGAGAGCATCGGCCATCACATTACGCACACCCGGGATGTGCACAGCCCTACAATACACATTCAGCTCCAGACAGCGCAGCACTAGGCGCCGGAGCAAGCGAACCACGGGGGGGGGGAAGATGCAGACAGCTGGTTGATAGCCTGTACTACACCGAAGTTGTCACAATGGAAAACCACCCGCCTATCCACCAGCAGGGAACCCCATACCTCCAATGCTACCAAGATTGGGAAGAGCTCCAGAAACGCCAGATTCCCGCCGCATACCAGGACTCCGGCCACGAGTCAGCGCACCACCTAGCCCCTAGAATGGCTCCAAAGCCGGCAGAACCCGCCGCTTCGGTAAACAAATGGAGGTCCGCATTAGAGACCTCCGGGGCCTGCCAGTAAGACCTGCCATTATAGGAGGCCAAAAAGGAGTCCCAGACAGCCAAATCGGCCCGTAAGGGCCGGGTAAGCCGGATAAAATGCAGCGGATGAGCGACCCCCGATGTCGCCGCCGCCAGGCGCCTATTAAAGATCCGCCCCATTGGCAAGATCCGACAGGCAAAATTAAATTTCCCCAGCAAAGACTGCAGGCAGCGCAGCTGGATCTTACGCCGGCCCAGTGCACGGGACACCGCAAGGCGCAGGTCCAAGACCTTATCGGGCGGCAGCCGACATTCCCCAGCCATCGAATCAATTTCGATGCCCAGAAAGCTCAAGCACGTGACCGGACCCAGCGTCTTGTCGTGCGCCAGCGGGACCCCGAAGCGCTGAAACACCTCCCCGAGAACCCGCAGCAGGAGAGCACAGACGTGCGACTCCGCCGGGCCTACACACAGGAAATCATCCAGGTAGTGCAGGAGGGAAGCGACCCCCGCTTCCCTCCGCACCACCCATTCCAGAAAAGTGCTAAAGCACTCAAAATAAAAACAGGATAGCGAGCAACCCATGGGGAGGCACATGTCCACAAAAAACTGGCCCTCAAAGGCACACCCCAAAAGATGATGGCAATCCGGATGCACCGGGAGCAGCCGGAAAGCGGATTCCACATCCGCCTTAGCTAGCAGCGCCCCCGGGCCCGCTGCTCTCACCATGCGAACCGCCGCATCAAAGGATGCGTAGGAAACCCTGCAGAGTTCCGTGGAAATGTCGTCATTCACCGATCCACCGCGAGGGTATGACAAATGGTGAATCAAACGATATTTCCCTGGGTCCTTCTTGGGCACCACACCCAAGGGAGAAACCCGCAAATTCGCCATCGGTGGGGAGGAGAAAGGGCCGGCCATCCTACCCAAGGAAACCTCTTTATCCAATTTCTCCCGCACCACATGGGGAAAAGCCCGCACGGACTTGAGGTTCCGGACGGAGAGCATAGGAGGGCGCTCCGCGAACGGGATCCAAAACCCCTGTTCAAACCCCTCCACTAAGATACGCGCTGCAGCCCGATTCTCATAAAGGTCGAGCCACGGGCGCATCGCGTTTACGAGGACCGGCGTCGTCGCCCTTTGCCCCCATGTCCCCTTTCTCCCCCGTTTTGCCCCGCTTGAAACAGCGGGAGGCAGGATGGGCCCCACCGCAGCCGGAGCATTCGTGCTTAAACCGGCACGAGGACCCCCACTTACAGAGACTGTCGTTAAATTTCCAACAACAGCCGGACCTCGGACTGGAGGCCGATGAGGAGGAGGATGCGCCCCCACCGGCCCCCCCGAGAAAAGACGAAAAAGCACCCTGTTGAGGGGCAGGACGAGTCATGATGGAGAGCCATAGACCGATATCCATCTGGTCCCACGACAGCGAGGGACGCACTGCCAGCCGCTGTCGAAACTGCTCGTCGTACCTCCACCAACCTAATCCCCCATAGGTGCGACAAGCGTTCCAAATCGTGTCCTGATAACAGAACAGAGCGGAACACTTCTGGGGAGACTTCTCCCCCACCACGCTGGCCAAAATAGAGAAAGCCCGAATCCAGTTCCCAAAGTTTTTGGGAATTTTGCGATAACGGTACTTCTCCCTATCCTTTTCTGACTCCTTGCTGTCCTTGTCCGCCACGGGAGGAGCCTCCTCCAGCGGCAGAAGGGAAAATATTTCTACAAACTCCCCCTTCCAAATTTTTTCCTTAGTCTCCTGCTTCAAGTGCAAGCCCAGGGGGCCAGACCAGCACATGTAAGCAGCGCCCCGCGCCACGTCCGCGACCGCGAGACAAGCATCGTCCGCGGCGGAACCAACACTGGCCACCGTGGGCGCCGGGGAACCCAGAGGCACCGCACCGCCACCCGACCCGGGAAGGGGCCCAGTAGTAGGAGAAGACTGAACCTGAGGAGGGAGCAGGGCAGGGGACCACGCTGACCGGAGCTGACCATCAATGGCATTACCGCTAACCGCCACCCCCTTCTCCCACTGATCAAAAAAACCCCTAAGACCTACGAGGAACCCCCCCAACCCGGGACCCGCAGCGCCAGAAACGGAAGGAATAAGGTACTCACCGGTCGCAGACTGGCGATCCAAGCCCGGTACTGCGCTCACAGAAGGCTGAGGCAAGGAAACTGCAGTTCCAGCATCCACTGAAGACGTCAGCTGGGATCCAGACGCCACCTGCTGGACGGATAAATGAAGTGCAGCAGTATCCTGAGAAGAGAGCAGCAGAGAGGACGTGAGCCCATGCCCCAGCGGAGATGGCCGAGGTAAGTGACTTGCAGGGGGGGGGGGATGGGGGCCAGGCAGGGCAGAGGAGGCAGGATAGAAAGGAGGGGGGGTAGACCGGGAGGAAAGGGGACCAGAAGAAGGGGAAGAAAAGACAGGAGGAGCAAGAAAAGAGGGGGGAGGGGTAAGAAACGAAGGGAGAGGGGGCCCCCCAGAGGAGGAAAGGGGGGGGGCAGAAACCGGGCCAGAGGGAGGGGGACCAGGGGGCCCAGGAAAGGGTAGGCTGGGCCCCCTAGAAGATACAGCAGAACGAGCAGGGGAGACAGAGCCTTGGGAGCCTTCCTTACTGGCAGAGGAGGCTCCCGACGGGCAGGGAGACCCCCCACGGACCCCCAACGGCGGTACAGAGGTACCCCGCGCGGCCCGCGAGGGCCTACTCACCGCCCTACTGCCCCGCCGGCCACGGGGGGACCTGGATCGTTGCCGGGCGGCCGTCCGCCGCCCGGATGGCATATTCCGCCGTCCACCGCCCCCGGACCGCAAACCAGCACAGGCGGCCGGGGCGGCAGGAGTAGAAGGGGATCCACGGGTAGGCCGCGCGGCACCCGCACCAGGGGGCCGCGCGGCGGAAGCAGGCCGCATCCCCGGCCTGGGAGTGATAGGCTGCGCGGCCGCGGAGGCCGCAGGCCGCGTCCCCGGCCTCGAGTTAGAAGGCCGTGCGGCAGTAGAGGCGGCTGGCCGCGCGGCAGTGGCAGGCCCTGTGCCTGAAGGCCGTGCCACGCGCGCGGCCGCAGAAGGCCGCAAATTACACCTCCTAGCAGTAGACCGCGTGTCTGGAGCCCCAGACACGCGGTTTTGGCGATGACTCGGGCCCGGGCTCCCAGTCCTCAACCGGGCCCGAGGAGTAGGATCAGGGGAGAGCCTGGCAGGCGGCCGGGAACGCCTGCCAGTGCTGGTGCGGCCCCCAGGGGCAGGGACCGCAGAAGGAGCAGCAGGGGGGACCACAGAGGACACCCCAGGGGAGGGTAGGCCACGGGGGGTGCCCACACCGCTAGCCATACCTCCAGTAATGTTGGCAAATTGCTCCCTCAGTTGCCGGCCACCATCCAGCGCAGCAGCAGCCCTGAGGGACGACAGGATCACCTCAACATCCATCCCTCAAGCTGTGGAGACTAAAGGCCCAGGCAAACAGGAGCAAGAGACAGGAAGCTGTTCACTGGCCCGAATCCCAAGTGGCACTGAGGTAAGACCTCCCCCCTGCTAGCTCACATAGCCCTAACCCCCACCCACACAATACACCCACTATCAAAGACCCTCCCCTGCATCTATCCCCACACTCCTACATGTGCCCTTGTCCGCTTAGCTGCGCTATCTCCCCAGGGCCTGAACCTTTATTAGTGAATGCTAACTGTTGTTTAATCTCAAGCAAAATAACTTACTATAACTTATTTTAATGACTCTGCAAGGGCATAACTAGAAACCTCAGGGCCCCGGTGCAAGTATCTGTTATCTGTGAATGTAAGCGTGTTTTTGCATGGAGTATATTTGTTTAAATGTTTGTGTATTTGTATACAGTTGCCAGGGCTGCCATCAGAAATTTTGGGGCCCCTGACAAAGCACAAGGTCTGGGCCCCCCCCCCCGACCCCTCCCTCCCGGGCCCGCCCACGCCCTACCTAGTCCGCTGGCAATGATGCGGGACTGAATGTGGTGTGTATAGTGGAAGTGAATTAGAATGTGTGTAATGGATGTAGTGTTTGTGTGTATTAGATACTGTTTGTGCAGTGAATGCAGAGTGTGTTAGTGTAGCGGATGCAGTGTGTATAGTGAACGCAGAGTGTGTTTGAGTAGTGGATGTAGTGTGTGTACAGTGATGTAGTGTGTGTTTGTGTAGTGGATGTAGTGTTTGTATGTACTAGATGAAATGTGTTTAGTGGATGCAGTGTCTGTAGTTGATGTAGTGTGTGTATTAGACGCAGTGTCTGTGTATAGTGAATGCAGAGTGTTTCAATTTGTGGTGGATGTAGTGTGTGTACTGTGAATACAGGATGTTTGTGTAGTGGATGCTGTGTGTACAGTTAATCCAGAGTGTGTGCATAGTTTAGTGAATGCAGAGTGTGTGTTAGTGTGTAATGAATTCAGAGTGTGTGTTAGTGTGTAGTGAATGCAGAGTGTGTCAGTGTAATGAATGTAGTGTGTGTGTTAGTGCAGTGAATGCAGAGTGTTTGTAAATGTGTAGTGAATGCAGAGTGTGTGTTAATGTGTAGTGAATGCAGAGAGTGTGTTAATGTGTAGTGAATGCAGAGAGTGTGTTAGTGTGTAGCGGATGCAGAGTGTGTGTTAGTGTAGTGAATGCAGAGTGTGTTAGTGTATAGCGGATGCAGAGTGTGTGTTAGTGTAGTGAATGCAGAGTGTGGTAATGTGTAGCGAATGCAGAGTGTGTGTCAGTATAGTGGATGCAGTGAGTGTGTTAGTGTGTAGTGTATGCAGAGTGCATGTTGTATTAGTGAATGCAGTGTGTGTATTGTATTAGTGTATGCACTGTGTGTGTTAGTGTATGCAGTGTGTGTTGTATTAGTGTATGCAGTGTGTGTGTTGTGTCAGTGTATGTAGTGTGTGTGTTGTGTCAGTGTATGTAGTGTGTGTGTGTTGTGTCAGTGTATGTAGTGTGTGTGTGTTGTGTCAGTGTATGCAGTGTGTGTGTGTGTTGTGTCAGTGTATGTAGTGTGTGTTGTGTCAGTGTATGTAGTGTGTGTTGTGTCAGTGTATGTAGTGTGTGTGTGTTGTGTCAGTGTATGTAGTGTGTGTGTGTGTTGTGTCAGTGTATGCAGTGTGTGTGTTGTGTTAGTGTATGTAGTGTGTGTGTGTGTGTTGTGTTAGTGTATGTAGTGTGTGTGTGTGTTGTGTTAGTGTATGTAGTGTGTGTGTGTGTGTGTGTTGTGTATGTAGTGTGTGTGTGTGTTGTGTCAGTGTATGCAGTGTGTGTGTTTTGTCAGTGTATGTAGTGTGTGTGTGTGTGTTGTGTTAGTGTATATAGTGTGTGCGTTGTGTCAGTGTATGTAGTGTGTGTGTGTGTTGTGTCAGTGTATGTAGTGTGTGTGTTGTGTCAGTGTATGTAGTGTGTGTATGTGTGTGTTGTGTCAGTGTATGTAGTGTGTGTGTTGTGTCAGTGTATGTAATGTGTGTGTGCGTGTTGTGTCAGTGTATGTAGTGTGTGTGTGTAAATGTCCAATGAGGAGGAGGAGGGGGGGCATTTTAACATTATTTAAAAAAAAAATTAATTAAATTAATTAAATTGTTTCTCCCCCCTCCCTGCTTACCTGTGTCTAGGGAGGGGGGAGATTCCATCCCTGGTGGTCCGGTGGCATGGTGGGGCCCCCCGGCTTCCCTGTTACCGCAGAGGGGGCCCAGGCAGCACACAGCTTCTCCTCTTCTCTCCTCCAATAACTCTTGCGAGACCCGCGGAGCGTTGCCATGGCAACCGGGTCTACGCGAGAGTTATTAGCAGGGAGGAGAAGAGAAGAGGCTGTGTGCTGCCTGGGCCCCCTCTGCGGTAACAGGAAGCCGGGGGCCCGCGGCTGCACACATAGATCGCGATATTCGCTATCTATGTGTGCAGGGAGGGAAAGTGGGGCCCAGGACTGCCAGAGCAGTCCGGGCCCCCCAGGGCCGCCGGGCCCGTGACAACCGTCACGGTTGTCACCCCCTGATGGCGGCCCTGACAGTTGCAAGAAAAAGTATGTGATCCCTTTGGAATGATATGGATTTCTGCACAAACTGGTCATAAAATGTGATCTGATCATCATCTAAGTCACATTAATAGACAATCACAGTCTGCTTAAACTAATAACACACAAAGAATGAAATGTTGCCATGTTTTTATTGAACACACCATGTAAACATTCACAGTGCAGGTGGAAAAAGTATGTGAACTCCTAGACTAATGACATCTCCAAGAGCTAATTGTAGTGAGATGTCAGCCAACTGGAGTCCAATCAATGAGATGAGATTGGAGGTGTTGGTTACAGCTGCCCTGCCCAGTTCTGGGTTTGCTTTTCACAAGAAGCATTGCCTGATGTGAATGATGCCTCGCACAAAAGAGCTCTCAGAAGACCTATGATTAATCCTAACGAAAGAATATAATGGTGAGCCTGTTATTTTAGGGAAGACTCACAATTGGGAGTTAATCCCTGCAAACTAAGCAAAAGTAGAATAAACACTAGAGTGTATCCCAGAGGGGAAGTGATCAGTAGTTATTCTTAGATACATGCACATAATCTATATTAAAGGTAGAAATAATTGTATGTAAATAAGCATAAAATTGGGAATAAAAAAGCAAAACTTTAATAGGTATCAACTGGGAAGGGCACAAACAATGGTTAAAACTCCATATATATGGATACAAAATAAACAAATACCAACACTAAGTGGCTCTGTGAATCACTATTAGGAATCACCTGAAGGACTCGCGGTTCCCAGCCCGTGCAGGGCCACCAATAACTAATTATTTTTGCGTATCCCCAGAACCACTGGATTGTACCTTTGGGGGTACGCGTACCATGAGTTGTGAACCACTGGTCTAGTGAATGGCTTTTGCTTGTTTAGGAGGCAGGAAAATAGCAATAAGGCTCTTTAGAAAATGGGGCAGCTCCTTGGTGGACACTTTATCCGCAAATGCCATGGCTGCGAACACTTCTCCTCCTGCTCAAGTTATCCAAGGTGTCAATTCGTTGAGAAAGACACTTTCAGCCATTTCCTTACTATCTTGCAAAAGGTGTTAAATGTCCTTCTTAGTAGAAACTAGGTCATCGTAATCCCAAAACCCAAGACTATGCTGTACAAATTGGTACTGTCAAAAATGATGTGATTAAAAATGAAATGATCAATTCCCTTTCCTTTTATAAACTGTATTAAAGGACCACTATAGGCACCCAGACCACTTCAGCTAGGGCTGCCACCAGAAATGTTGGGGCCCCTAACTCAGCTCAGGGTCTGGGCCCCCTGGGGCCCGCCTCCAATCCCGCCCACAGGGTCCGCCTCCAAATCCCGCCCACAGGAATACACACACAGACACAAAAACACACACTGATACAAAAGGACATAGATACACACACACACACACACAAAGATACATACTAACAGACACACATACTGAAACAGACATACACGCATATAGGCATACATACTGACACACACATACTGAGACATACACACATATACAGACACACAGGCATACAAAGTGACAGATAGACACATACTAACATACATACAGACACACATGCATGAGGACATACACATACATACACCAACATACATACACATAGACATACATTCATTCATACTGGCATACATACATACATACAGACATACTGACAAACATACATTCATACAGACACTGACATCCATACACACATACATACACAGACATACATTCATAATGGCATACATTCATACTGGCATACACGCATATATACAGACATACTGACAGACATACATACAAACATACATTCATATATACTGACATCCATACACACAGACATACGTTCATAATGACATGCAGACATACATTCATACTGACATACATGCATAGATACAGACATACATTCATAATGACATCCATACATAATGACAGGGGTCCTCAAACTTTTTAAACTAGGGGCCAGTTCACGGTCCCTCAGACACTGTTGGGGGTCGGACAATAAACAATATGAACAAATTCCTATGCACACTACACACACACCCATAAGGACATAAATACACACACACACATACTGACATACATACAGGGGTGTATCCTGGTTTTGTGCTGCCCTAGGCAGGACAAAACTCAGGCGCCCCCCTCACCCCCACCCCCCCCCCCCGCCACCCCCACCCAACCCTTCCCCCGCCTTCTAAATACACACACACTGACAGATACGCATCCATTAGCTAACTGTTAGCTAATGGATGCGTATCTGTCAGTGTGTGTGTGTGAGTGTATGAGTGTGTCTGTGTGTGAGTGTGTCTGTTAGTGAGTGTGAGTGTGTCTGTTAGTGAGTGTGTCTGTTAGTGTGTGTGTCTGTTAGTGTGTGTATGTCAGTGTGTGTGAGTGTCTGTTAGTGAGTGTGTGAGTGTGTCTGTTAGCTGCTAACAGACACACTCACACACACTAACAGACACTGTCTGTTAGTGTGTGTATGTCAGTGTGTGTGAGTGTCTGTTAGTGAGTGTGTGAGTGTGTCTGTTAGCTGCTAACAGACACACTCACACACACTAACAGACACACACAGTCAGACACACTCACACACACTCTCACACTCACTAACAGACACACACACACACTAACAGACACACACAGTCAGACACACTCACACACACTAACAGACACACACACACACACTAACAGACACACACACACACACACACACACTAACAGACACACTCACTAACAGACACACTCACACACACTAACAGACACACACAGTCAGACACACTCACACACACTAACAGACACACAGTCAGACACACTCACACACACTAACAGACACACTCACACACACTAACAGACACACACAGTCAGACACACTCACACACACTCTCACACTCACTAACAGACACACACACACACACACTAACAGACACACTCACTAACAGACACACTCACACACACTAACAGACACACTCACTAACAGACACACTCACACACACTAACAGACACACACAGTCAGACACGCTCACACTCACTAACAGACACACTCACTAACAGACACACTCACACACACTAACAGACACACACAGTCAGACACGCTCACACTCACTAACAGACACACACTAACAGACACACTCACACACACTAACAGACACACTCACACACACTAACAGACACACACAGTCAGACACACTCACACACACTCTCACACTCACTAACAGACACACTCACACACACTAACAGACACACTCACACACACTAACAGACACACACAGTCAGACACACTCACACACACTAACAGACAAACACACACACACACACACTAACAGACACACTCACTAACAGACACACACTAACAGACACACTCACTCACATTAACTCATTTTTTTTTAATTTACCCCCCCAGCCTCCTTACCTTTGGGAATGCTGGGGGGGTTCTCCCTCTCCCTGGGGTCTAGTGGGGCTGCCGGTCGGGCTGCTGGGCTGGTTGCTGGGCGGGCGGCTGGCGAGGGAGCACTTCCTCTGAGCTGTCTGCTCAGCTCCCTCGCGCGCCGCAGAGTGAGGCTGGGAGGCGGAGCCGGAATATGACGTCATATTCCGGCTCCCAGCCTCACTCTGCGGCGCGCGAGGGAGCTGAGCAGACAGCTCAGAGGAAGTGCTCCCTCGCCAGCCGCCCGCCCGCCCAGCAACCAGCCCAGCCGCCCCCTGGAAAATGCCGCCCAAGGCAAATGCCTTGTTTGCCTCGCGGCAAATACGCCCCTGCATACATACATATATAAACAGACAGACACAGACATATACATACATATTGAAATACAGACAGATATATACACACAGACAGACATGCATACATACACACATACGTACATACTGACAGACACACACAAAGACACATACATACATACACACATACATACTGACACACATATATACAGACACACACAAAGACACACATACATACATACATACACACATACATACTGACACATACATACATACTGACATACATACAGACATTCTGACATACATACAGACATACTGACATACATACAGACATACTGACATACATATAGACATTTTGACATACATACAGACATACTGACATACATACAGACATAGATATAGACTAACATACACAAATACAGCTAATTTTTCTTACCTCCCGCGGCCTGACTTTCTACCCTCCCGCGCGGCGCGGAGGGGAGGGAGCTGGGAGGAAGTGACGGCCACTTCCTCCCAGCAATACTTTGCGGCTGATTTTTTTTTTAAGGGCTATTGCACGCCCGCTATTGCAAAGGCTATTGCACGCCCGCAGCGCTGACCGGGCCCCTGAAGATATAAGGCCCATCGGGTGGTCCTAAGTGCGTGGGCCACCCGATAGGCCCCATCAGTGTGCGGGCCCCGGTGCAACTGCACCGGCGGCAGTTCCGCCGCAACCATCATGGTTGTCACCCCCTGATGGCAGCCCTGACTTCAGCTTAAAGGGACACTATGGTCACCGGTGCAACTACATGTATTCCTGACCCTATAGTGTTAACAGGACCATCTAGCCCCCGTGGGCCCCTCATGCCTCCATAAATATAGTAAAAATATTACTGTATTCAAGCCAGAAGCTGTAAATCTGCATGCTGTTAGACTCAGGAAAAACAAGCAGTCTGCTGACGTGATAGCCTGATCCAATCACAGTGCTTCCCCATAGGATTGGCTAAGACTAACAAGGAGGCAGATCAGGGGCAGAGCCAGCATGATTCAAACACAGCCCTGGCCAATCAGCATGTCCTCATAGAGATGAATTGAATCAATAAATCTCTATGAGGAAAGTTCAGTGTCTGCATGCAGTGGGAGGAGATACTGAATCACAGGATGCTGTGCACAGTGCTGCCCTGTGCTCAGCGGTGTATCCTGGTTTTGTGCTGCCCTAGGCAGGACAAAACTCAGGCGCCCCCTCCCCTCCCCCGCGCCACCCTCACCCAACCCTTCCCCCCGCATTCTAAATACACACACACATTCACTGACAGATACACATACACTAGCTAACAGAAACACACACACTAACAGACACACTCACACTCACTAACAGACACACTCACACTTACTAACAGACACACTCACACTCACTAACAGACAAACACAAACACTCACTAACAGACACACTCACTAACAGACACACTCACTAGCAGGCAAACACACTAACAGACATACACACTAACAGACACACACACTAACAGACACACACAGTCAGACACACACACTAACAGACACTCACTCACTAGCAAACACACTCACTAACAGACACACACACTCACAGGCAAACACACACACTAACAGACACACACACACTCACTAACAGACACACACACACACTAACAGACAAACACACACACTAACAGACACACACTAACAGACACACTCACTAACAGACACACTCACTAAGAGACACACACACACTAACAGACATACACACTAACAGACACACACACACACCCACACTAACAGACACACACACTAACAGACATACACACTAACAGACATACACACTAACAGACACACACACTAACAGACACACACTAACAGACACACACACTAACAGACATACACACACTCACTCACATTAACACTTTTTTTTATTTAACCCCTCCCCAGCCTCCTTACCTTTGGGAATGCTGGGGGGGGGTCTCTTCCTCCCTGGTGGTCCAGTGGCTGCTGGGCGGGCGGCACTGGTGGGCGGGCGGCTGGCGAGGGAGCACTTCCTCTGAGCTGTCCGCTCAGCTCCCTCGCGCGCCTCAGAGTGAGGCTGGGAGCCGGAAGATGACGTCATATTTCGCCTCCCAGCCTCACTCTGCGGCGCGCGAGGGAGCCGAGCAGAGTGCTCAGGGGGAGCTCTTCCTCGCTAGCCGCCCGCCCAGCATGTCAGTTAGCCGCAAGGCTAACAAGGCATTTGCCCTGGGCATTTGGGGGCGGCGTTTTTTGCCGCCCCCTGGAAAATGCCGCCCACGGCAAATGCCTTGTTGTCCTCGCGGCTAAAACGTCCCTGCCTGTGCTCTGCTGACAGCAGATCTGAGTGGATGGAGGCATAATATGCCTCCATCAACTCAGAAGTCCCTCTGATTCACTCTGAGTGACTGCAACTGGAGGTGTTCCTAGCTTTCAATGTAAGCACTGTATTTTCTGAGAAAATACAGTGTTTACATGAGAAAGGCTGCAGGGAGCTATAGTTCTCACCTGAACAACCTCATTAAGCTGATGTTGTTCAGGTGACTATAGTGTCCCTTTAATGAAGTGGTCTGGGTGCCAGGTCCCTCTAGTTTTAACCCTGCAGCTGAAAACATAGAAGTTTCAGAGAAACTGCTATGTTTACATATGGGTTAATCCAGCCTCTAGTGGCTGTCTCATTGACAGCCGCTAGAGGCGCTTCCGCGCTTCTCACTGTGATTTTCACAGTGATAAGACACCAGCATCCATAGGAAAGCATTGAGAAATGCTTTCTTATGGACTGACTGAATGCGCGCGCGGCTCTTGCCGTGCATGCGCATTCAGCCGATGACATCGGAAGAAGGAGGAGAGTCCCCAGCGCCAGGCTCCCTCGGTAAGTGTTTAACCCCTTCCTCCCCCTTCCTCCTTCCAGGAGGGGGGCCATGAGGGTGGGGTGGGACCTGTTAACACTATAGTGCCAGGAAAACGAGTTTGTTTTCCTGGCACTATAGTGGTCCTTTAATGGCTGATTTACTAGATTTTTCTTTAGTAGCCACATGTGTTGCAGTTATTATAGACAAAATTGAAAAACTTTTTTCTTTTTGATATTTTTTTCAACAGTGAGGCGTGTAGATGGTGAGACAGAAGACTTGATGCCTTGATCACTCACAATGAAAGAGTTAATAAAGGTTTTTTTATGAACTTGTAGTGCATTTTTTTCTTTTTTATTCTTTATTTTTGTGGATAAAGCATGGTGGTTACAATATCACATGTTAGCATAACTTTGAATACATAACATTAGTCTGAGTAACAATTATAACATGTTTGCGGAGACTATCCAATTTTTACATGTTTGATAGCCTTGTTTGCCCTCGCCCGTTCCAGATGGGGATTAGTGTTGTGCCGGGGGGCGCATGTTTATTGCGGTGGGTGCCCGTTAGCACATTAGTAAGAGGTTGCGCACGGCATTAATAAAGGGCACATCTGGGGGGGGAAGGGTAAGGTGCTGGGAGGTGCTCCCTTAACGCTGTGAGTGCCCATACGCTTTAATGGGGGTATATTAATGTGCCATTTGGCAAAGGGCACGTCTGGGAGGGTAGGTGTCTGGCTTGGGTCCTAGCCTAGCCGAGTGTGTGAGTGGCTATCGAGTTTAAAACTGGTTTTCACACTCATAGTATGTGGGTGGGGGGGGGGGGGAATAACTTGACCGGGTAATTTGGACAGTAGCTGTCGGAGCCAGTAGGGGGAGGTTATAAAGAAATTAACATCTTTGGGAACTAATAATGCACCTGTTGTTGTAACAGGTAAAGGTACATGGAACCTGTGCAGCTGCGCTCGTGTCAGGTAGGTAGGGCAGCTATTTGCAGAGCCTCTCCTCTGGGCATGAAGGGGGTAATGTCTGTGACAGTCCAGGATGGTTGGGCTATTTCTTGAGTCGTCTGCGCCTGTATGCTTAGTGATCGTAGGAAGGTTGGTATTTCTGACGTATGTGTTAGCTTGTGTATCGTGCCAGCCTTATCCACTTGCAGGCGGCGTGGTCCCCACTTGTATGGGATGGCTTGTTTCTGTAGAACTTGCGTGACCTGGCGAAAAGATTTCCTCCATTGTATGGTGTGTCTGGAATAGTCTCTGTAAAAGGCTAGTTGCGCTTCTACGAACTGCACTGTGGGAGAGCCTCTTGTGGCCCCCATTAGTATTCCCCGGTCTGAGTCTCTCACAAATCTTATCAATACATCACAGACTCCTACACGCGGCATGGAAGGTGCCCTGGAGAGTCTGATGGTATCTATGGTTACTTGCTTAGCTTGCCGTGGTGTCAGCAGCGTGGCTATGAGCCTGCGGCAGTAATGAGGCAGTTCATGCCATAAATTGTCTCCGGTACTCGCCGGACTCTTAGATTCCGTGCCTTATGCCTGTCTTCAATGTCAGCTAGTTGGGCTTGTTGATCAGCACATTGTTTGCGCAGGGAGTTTAATGCAGCATCCGTGGCGTTTGTGCTAGGGTAGTACCCCTTATGCCTTCCTCCGTCGCCGCCACCCTGTTGGTGAGTGTAGCAACGTCTTCCCTCACAAGCGCCATGTCCGCTTGGAACATGGTCTTTATTTCCTTCACCAGGGCTTTTATATCAGCTTTGGTGGAGGGTGCTGAGTCCCCCTGATCCTGGGGTCACTGGGGTGGCCGTCGCACTCGATTCAGGGTGGAGGGCTCTGTATAACTGCTATCCTCATCCGAGGATTGGGAGGTACCTGCTGTGAGGCTGCGCGGAGAAAAGCCCCGATATCTCTGGATCCCGCGCTCGGATCTGCCCGTTGTTTTTTGTTCTTTTTCCCCATGTTGTGGGGAGCCCGTGTGCCGTCTGTAACGCTCGGTGAGTAGGGTTATTGCGTCTCCGGGTGGCCGGTTATAGTCCAGTGCGCAGAGCTGCAGTGATCTGCGTCTATCCCGCTCGGGCACTGGCTCCGCCCCCATGTAGTGCATTTTTAAACATTTATTTAATAAAATAAATTACATAAATACTTACCAAATATGTTGGGTTTTTTTTTCATCAGTAATGGAATGGAGCTTCATTGTTTTTTCAAGGATACTTACCTCCTTTTTAACAGTTCTAGTGCCGCCATGAGCCCATCTTCATGGGTGTGAAGCCTCCTCTTTGCCCTGCACCTAATGGGGAAAACCTCAGATGACTTTCTCAGCAATTGGCAAACGCCTCTTTAGTGATGACATGCGCACTTAAACATTTTGAAGACCAACAAAGAACAGCCTGAATGAATGAAAATCTGTTTGTTTGGCGGGGGAAGCTATTTTTAGGGTATAACATTGAGAAGCCTTGCAAAGACTTCTCAGTGATGTCAAAGACTTACCTGCATTTGGCGCCCATGCCGCTCCCCTCCTTCGGCTGTGCGGGCAAAATGCACCGTGCATCTACACTGCTCCTGTCTTCAGGCCGTGCAGCCCAAACGCTACACATGGCCGACTAGTAAATAAAGACTTACCTGCGATCCTGTGAATGGCTCCCTCTGCTGGTTCGTGGGCCAAACTACAGGCTCTTGTAAAGATCCTCTTAAATAAATGTAGATGTAAAAGGCTCTTAATTAAATTTGAAATTGATGACCTCAAACCCTTAAAGGAACCACGTCATTTAGGCGAACACATGTGAACCTATTTAAAGCCTGTTCAGGCCCTTACTCATTGCCCTATCGTGGTTTCTGTTTGTAACTTGTTCAGTGCTTCTGTCACTCTCTTGTGATTTTCTGACCCTGGCTTCGTTTTGACTCTTTTAACCTACTGGTATCCTGACCTGGAATGTATATTGAACTGTATCCTAACCTGGCTTGTTTTTCGTGAATCCATATGTCTGTGCTCCTGACCTCGGCTATTCCTGACTTTAAATTCTCTCTTGTAATCCGTTAAATCCGGTCACTCTAACTAATGCCTGGTAATACGGCTTTTGGATCCTCAAATTGTGGGTATGCTTTTGTCTGTGTGTAAGGATAACGACAACCGTGACAGATGAGCAGCTTTGGGAAGTCTATGATTGAACACCCACAGGAAGTATGGGATGAGAAAGGAGGCAAAAGACAAGAAATCTGGGGCGGAGCTAAGCAGGCAAGCAGCCCAGACGTGCTCAACAAGAGCTCTGACATCTGGGGACAAAAATTGGGTACTGTACCCGAACGCTGACACCCACAGACCACGGCACCCGTAACCAGGACAGGCTACCGCATCAGATGGTGCCTCTCACGAGCCCCTACAAAGCTGACCTGATACAACGAGGCTTGCAGCCTACACTAGACCGAGTTACGGAGAGACGGCCACTCTCCGGGCACACAAGCAGGTACAGGGACCGCGTCAAAACACTCCCCGCCCCCGGACCGGCGGGGGTCATCCCGGTCCACATATCACAGCCCCACTCACCCGACTCTCACCACTGATCGGCCCATGCTGCACACACAGTCGAGCCACAGAGACCAAGATGGCGGCTGCTGACCATGAGGCAGAGTCAGTCGGGTGGCACAAAACACTTGAACAGCGCCTGGATTACTTGTTCAATAGATTCTGGCAGAAGCTACAATGCAACACAGACCAAAACCTGCAGGCACAGAGGAGATACTCACCTCCCATGGGCCAACAACGACAAAGGGAGTTACCTGGATTAAAGCACTCAACGAGCGCAGACCACAAGGCAGGGCCCGCCATCACTACCACACGTGTTATGCCGGAGAGACCAAAAGGCCCCTTGAAGGCGGACATACCTGTCCGGCTACGGAGACCGCCATACCCCCAGAGGGAGCAGAAAGCTCGATATAAAATGGCCCAGCGCAGGCGACGCATGCATGCTGAACGTGGGGGAAGGATAAGTCGCCTAAGAGGTGAAAAGCATCAGGGCCACCCTCGACCTAGCCTCAACCCCTTACACACTACAGGGACTGTTCCGCAAACGACCTATACCTACGTACATCCACCCGCAAGGAACTCCCGCATGCTGCACCCCCAGGACAACTGGAAGCTGTTCCCATCGGCACCATCGAGTACTCTGCTAGAATCGGCCTCGCGCAGGGGCATTGGTTGACAGGACTCACCTGGAACATCCACACATTCCAAAGCAGGGGAATGGGCTGACGCTGGATTCTCTGGCGGGGGCCATCCTTATTCCACCATTGCAATGCCTATTATCATAACTTAATGCTTTTGTATTTTTGCTTTATGTTCTTAAATTTTAACCAACGACTCTACCTAGGATTTAGCGTGATATCTCGCCCTTCCATGGGCAACATAGATATAAATGTAGGAACACGGCCCCAGGGGCTACCCCCATCTACTAGCCTTTGGCAGCTTAGCAAGTTTACTTACCACGTGTAAATCACCTAGCCTTGTCAGTACACTAGGCCAGTTCTCCTGCACTCTCCTATGCTGCACTACATGGCTCCTCGTAGGCCACCAGGCACACCACACACTTAACCCCCTCAACTGTCTAGCCAGGATTAATGTGCTTAGCGCAAGCTCAAACATGATAATAAACCTCTACCTGAAATCAACTGACTAGCGAGTTTACACCTTGCTTAAACTTAACGTTGGCGCTATAACACTATAAGCCTGTTTGTTATACCAGTCTATGTCATTATGTTTCAAGTTCAACCGTGACGTTTATGCTTCCATTATGCATCTATATACAAAAAATGTGCACTACTTAAATGCCATAGTTGTGAATAGCTGTATTATAACCATGCTTACGAAAGCTATTGTGGCAGAGTAAGCTTTTTTGTTCACTCATGCACTCAAAAATAAAGAATTACAATTTAAAAAAAAAAAAATACAAGAAATCTGCAGCGTTTGCCAGATATTTTTAGATTTACATGAGTAATTAAATTAATGCATATGTTTGTGTTGGGTGTACATCTACCTAATTGTGATTTTAAAAAAATGTATATTTGGGTAGTGGAGAAACCCTTTAAGAAAGATCTTTTTTTCTGGATGTGATATAGACAAATCACGGTGAAAAAACAAGTTCCAATTTAGCAAAAGCACCTGTTGCTCCCTAGTGGTCAGATCCTGTATAGGGGTTGGAACTAGAGAAATATTTAATTCCCCTACTGCTAAACTTTTTCCCTCAGTTTAAAACAGACCTTGTCAACATTGAAATATTTCATTTCTATACTGAGAATGTACTTTTTGCCTTTCTAATGGTCACATTTTGGCACTTTTCAAAAATAGCAACTTTAATAGATATAAGTATTGCCTATGTACGAAACGACAGGGAATAAGTATGTATTTCAGAATAATTTGCAAAGTACCTGTTCATTAAAACAATGAGTCATTGTGTATATTTAGAGTACTAGGGGGCTGTGGGTGAAATCTGTTACTTGTCAAACTACCTTTTTAAAAAAAGAATTTAAAAAAAGAGTATTGTCTAGTAAACTATACCCATGCAAGCAATGCAAGACTGACTCACGTAATTTTTAAACCGGGGGAGGACCCTATTTGCGTGATTGTTCAGTTCTGGCATCCCTGTAAATTACACAGGGTTGAACTCACTGTGCTTGGCTCTGTAACAATAGGCTAGGCTTGGGCAACAATTGGATTTTGACATGGGTTTATTATTATTTTTATTATTATTTTATTATTTATATAGCGCCATCAGACTCCCTAGCGCTGAACAATGGTGGACTAACAGACATGTAACTGTAACCAGACAACTGGACGTACAGGAACAGAGGAGTGGAGGGTCCTGCTCCATGAGCTTACATTCTAGAGGGAGTGGGGTATAGTGACACAAAGGGTAAAAGTAGGGGTACGAAGTAGGTTGTTAGAAAGGTATTCATTGAGGGCTTAGTAGGTAATTTTTGACAGTTGCAGGGGAGTAGTCATGGAGGATGGGGCATCAAAACCTGCTAACAGTTTAATTGATATGCTTTCTTGAAGAAGTGAGTTTTCAATGCTTTTTTGAATGAGTGGAGACTGGGTGAAATTCTAACGGAAAAGGGAAGGGAGTTCCACAGAAGAGGTGCAGCCCTGGAAAAGTCTTGGAGGCGAGCGTGGGAGTACGGACAGAGGATAGACGTAGGTCTTTGGCAGAGCGTAGGGACCTCGATGGGACATACTTGTGTATTAGGGAGGATAGGTAGGTTGGAGCAGCATTATGTAGGGACTTGTAAGCAAGCCTAGTATGCCTAGAGACTGTGCCGAATGGTCTATTAAAACAACACAGGCCATGGCAAAGCGCTCTTGAAACTGGGCTGGGTTTTAGGGGCATAGGTTTAGATTCTTTTTTTTTTTTTTTTTTTTTGACAATCTTTATTTTGAGTTTTCAAGAACAGGAAGATACAGAAAAAAGAATACGAGAGCTTTGCAGTAGTGACATGTTCCAGGGTACACTCAAGAACCATATAAAAGTCACATCTATAAAACAACTGTGAAATACAGCCCATCTTACTTCTTTTTCCCCTTCTATTCTTTTTTTTTTTTTTGACAATCTTCGTTTATCTGTTATTATCCGGGTTAGATGGGGATATAGGAGAGAATAGGGTAAGGATGTTAGTCAGGAGTAGAAGATTATAGGTTTAGATTCTATGACACTTGCAATGATTGAACCCTGAAGCTGAGGCTCTGGCACTCAACACGGCTGCCCCAGCATCATTTCTCTGATCAAAGAACAACAAAAATGATAACTATGGATATCGGAAATGAGAGATGAGTTACTTCTGTAAGGCAACGCAGAGGCAGCGTGAATGTCCTGTCCCTTGTTGAGTCACCAACAGGACTTGACACCGGGGGACAAGTGCCAGGCTTCATTTTAACGAAAAAAACAACAACTTTTAAGCAGATATAGCTTGCTCAATACAAGTGGTTTTAAAAAACAACAACCACATGGTCCATCCTAGTCAAAAAATAAATAAAAGGATTAATGCAAAATACAATGTGAAAAAAGTACAATTAAATTGTAAAAAAAGTGGAAAATCTTAATCAAAACCTATGACTATAATAAATATATGCATAAAAATAATAAAAAATTCATGGAATAATACTATCATGATTGCAATGCTAAAAATAGCATGAATACCATTAGTTCATTTTGAATTCTATTTTTAATGTATTTGTTATATAATATTGGCTTTATTACTTTTATATTATTAGTAGTTTATGGTATTCAAGTTTTCTATCATATTCCATTTTACATTATATAAATTATTTGTACCAATTAAGTTAATTCAATAATATATAGGATAGAATAGACAAAGTGGACATATTAATATAAAGAATAAAAGAAAAAGAAAAAGCCTGGCAGGGAAAAAAACGATACAAGGTGTAATATTGTCCAAAAATGACGCAGTTGTTAGTGTCAAACTCTAATCATTGAATTTAAATCCCATTCGATGTTTATACCCTTAGGGAATTTAGTCTGTAATACAAATATCCAATATTACCTTTTAGGAAAGAAATGAACAATCTACATTGTTTAGCTCACAGTTCACAAAGTACGGTAATCTTTTTAAAAACGATGGCCTGCTGCAGAGGAGAAAAATTAAAGTCCCTGTTTCACAAATTTAGAGCATTTGCAGTGTTTACCACATTTAAACATTACTTTGCATACTAGTTAAAATGATAATCCTAGCACGGCGATGTATCTTTTGGGGCACTGTAAAATGGATCTAGTTGAAGAATTGGTAGATGATTATTGTTACGGAGCTCCTGTACTCTGACTGAGTACCTCCGCCCAGGTTTGGTTCTTCAGCTCTCTTCTTCCAAGCAGGTATCGTCCCCTCTGCCTTTGCCACTTCAGCTCTTCTCCAAGGCAAGTAACCACACTTCTGCCTGCACTGTGACCAACTGCTTTATAAAAGTACTTGTGGCTCTCAGGCCTAGCTCTTTTCAACATGACCTGGGATCCAGGGACCAAGCAGCCAGCCAACAGGTCCAAAGACTCTGTTACTGGCATCCCTGAATAAGCAAACCAGGATGCACAGATCCTAATGGAACCAAGCTTTATTTTTACTTGGGACCAGCCCATATGCACATTACATTAAATTTACTGTGACAAACTCAGTCTGATACAAACAACCAAATCATATGAGGAGACATACAGGAACACATTAACAGATTTATAAAACGGGTGGGAAAGATAATAATTAACACAATATATCTCATAATATCATAATATGCAAATCTCTTTGAATATGCAAATGAACTTGTTATTCTAGTAGTGCTTATATATAATAGGCACAAGGTGACATAGAAGTCATTTAGGGACCTACTTAAGCTCCTGGTGAGGGTGACAGTTACTAAAAATGGGAACAATTGCATTAATTTGAGAGGAGTAATGAATACAGGAAATTGGTGCCTGAAAAAGCTGAAAAAAAACTTGCATCCATCAAGTTCAGCCTTCCTCACACATGTTTTTGCTGTTGATCCAAAAGAAGGCAAAAAAAAACACAGTCTGAAGCGCTTCCAATTTTGCAACAAACTAGGAATAAAAAATCCTTCTTAACCCCAAATGGCAGTCAGATGTCTCCTTGGATCAAGCAGCTATTACCCCACTGATTAGAAATTATATCCCTGTATGTTATGTTTTTGCAAGTATTTATCCAATTTCAGTTTAAACATCTCTATGGACTCTGATAAAACCACCTCTTCAGGCAGAGAATTACACTTCCTTATAGATAGTTAGATAGTTACATAGCTGAAAAGAGACATGTGTCCACATTGCTATGATCTCTATTTTGTCTATTGCCATTCCAAGTAATTTGGTTCTTAATTTAGTTCTTGCTAGCTTATATCCTCTCTTGACTTGGGAATTAGACACCCTTTTTGTTTGAGTTGTTGTTTTAATGAGAGGGAATGACATTCAAAGCTCTCATTATGAGAGCAATTACTTTCTAAATCTAGTAAATTCTCCCACGGGGAGAATTTGATTTGGATGGCAACAACTAGCCAATAAAAGTATATTTGCAGCAGTATCTTTACGGTAATTCTCAGGTGTGAACAGAATGGCAAATGTGGTCCCCTATCAACATAATGGGGCACTACAGTGTCAGGAACAGAAACGTGTATTCCTGACACTCTAGTTCTAAAACCACTGTGGTCGGACCCCCTTACCTCAGATTAGAAAGGTTATTTACTCACCTTTTTCTAGCCCTGTGCTGGGCTCCTTGCATCTGGCCCACCCCGATCTGTCTCCTTGGCTGACATCCTCAGTATTCCATTGGATTGGCTGTGATTGTAAATTCTGATCATCTCAGGCAATTAGGCGGGTCTGGGGCGCGGAGCCAAACACCTCCTTGGCCAATAAGCATCTCCTTATAGAGATGCACTGAATCAATAAGGAATGTTCAGCATCCCCATGCAGAGTGTGACGAAGCTGAACGTCAGTGTGAGGAGTGGCCACTAGAGGTGGTCCTAGGCTGTAATGTAAACACTGCCTTTTCTCTAAAAAGACAGTGTTTACAGCAAAAATCCTGCAGGGACTTACTATACTCACCAGTTCAAATCCTCTTTATCAATTATTTGTAGCACTTGTTTGGTGTCTTTTAACATGCTATCCAGGTTCCTCACCATGGATTGTCATGAAGACTCACTCCAATAGTTTCTCCCCCAAGATCCAATGCCACGCACAATTGGGCGTCCTGGGAAGCAGACTACAGACTTATGGATTGTTGGGAGATGCTAGAATGTACAAGATTGGGTATACAACAGAAAGATTTTTTCTTTTTCATTTAGTACCCCATATAAAAACCCCAGTCAATAAGGTCTTGCAAAGACCTTGAGAATTCCAATGTAGAGTCACCCGTAAGTTTAACATATGTATCAGGATCGTTTAATTGTTTCATGGCTACCCCAATAAACTGGTCCCTATTCATCAAAGGTACTATGCCACTCTTATTTGTCAGTCAAGGTATTCTGTAACCCGGGTTACCTCCAACTCCCCCACACCATCCTAACAACACAGTAATCATCCTGAACATCAGAATACGTTCTCATGTCATCTATGGAGAGTTCTGTAAGTCAGAAAGGAAGACTCTGTGTGCCTTGCTTCTGTTATACAATGCCCTTTCCTCATCATTAAAGGGACACTATAGTCACCACAACAACTTTTTTTGACACCTAAAAATTTTGATAAATCAAGAACAATATAAGATAAAATTATATAAGTCTCAGATTTGTCAACCTCTATTATAATGCTAAAGTGCAGAAGTTCAAGATAAAGGAACATGGCAAACTAATTGGCATTGAATCACTTGACATAGAATGATCCACATGGCTAGTAAGTTGGGTCATTAATATTCAAAGGGACACTTTTGTAACCAAACCAACTTTAGCTTAATGAAGCAGTTTTGGTGTATAGATCATGCCCCTGCAGTCCCACTGCTAAATTCTCTGCCACTTATGAGTTATATCACTTTGTTTATACAGCGCTAGCCACACCTCATTGCATGTGACTAGCACAGTCTTCTTAAACACTCCCTGTAAAGAGACATCTAATATTTATATTCCTTCATTGCAAATTCTGTTTAATTAAGAATTTCTTATCTCCTGCCCGTTAATAGCTTGCTAGACCTTACAGGAGCCTCCTGTATGTGATTAAAGTTGAATTTACAAAGTAGGAGATAAAACCTTTTAAAATTAAGTTAACATGTGATTGAAAATGAAACCATTTTTTTCATGCAGGCTGTGTCAGTCACAGGCAGGGGAGGTGTGGCCAGGGCTGCATGGACAGAAACAATGTGAATCAACTCCTAAATGACAGAAAACTGAACAGTGAGTCTATAGAGGCATGATCTATACACAAAAACTGCTTCATTAAGCCATTAAGCCAACATTGTTTTGGTGACTATAGGCCCTTTAAGTTTAATGGTATAAATGCAGCTTGTAACGGAGCTTGCTGTACCCCTGCTGGGTACCTCCACCAAGGACCGCTTCCTAGCATGGAACAGGGGACAAACAGCAGCACTTCCACCCACAGTCGCTGTGGCTTGACTGAAGTCCTGGAACTGCTCCCTCCTGGAGCCGAATAGGGAACTCGCTTTATCCACCCCCAGGCACTGGGTGACACTCAGTCCTGGGAGCTCTAGTTCTTACTAAGGACTTTCTCCGTTGAATAATCCACACTGGAACAAGCTGGAGTAGTGATTAGCCCTTTCCCCTCCCAGTAACGACACATAGTTCTGGGAGTACAAGCTGGAAAGCTTGCTGAGGTACCCCCTGCTCCGAGAGGTAGGGGACCTCATCAACTGGGCCTGTGAAGACCCCCACTTGGCAGGTGGAGATGGGCTGTTGGGCAGCCGGCCTAAAGGGCTGTTGGGCAGCCGGCCCAGATCCCCAAACACAGCCAGAAGTGCCAGGAGGGAGGACAGTCGGCCCTACTTCTCAGCGGCAGGATACCTTACAGGGAGAAGGGATAATTGGTGCCCCTCCCCAGCGGCAGCCGGAGATCCCAGAAGAGAAGACAGCTGGTCCCTTTCCCCAGCCACAGTGGGAGCTCATGGGACAGAGCCGGGCACCAGAGATGCACAGGTCAAGTGCTTGGTTGTGGGTGGGCTGCCCAACTAACTCAGGTACCGACCGGCAGCAGGTCAGGTACCTGGTTAGTCTTACCTTGGGGGGGGAAGATATGTGGCAAAAGTAACCTCGCCACGGGCTCTTGGAGGAACCTGCTGGCAAGCTTCTTGCCAAAAGACCATGGGCCCTTTAAAAACGTATGTGATTTATGTACTTGTGTACTCCAGAAAGAGAGACCGACCATTAGCCCTAATTCCCTGGAACTGTTTTGGGCATAGGACCATGTGCACGGTCGGTCAAATCTATGACTTCCATGGAAATCCCGAACCCCTGAACCGATCTGGGTGATTATTGGATATGTTGGTCAACTAGATCGGGGCTTTCAGGGGATGTGACTTTTGTGGGGTTTCCATGTGTTTTTGGGGGTGTTTTCTGTACCTGGAGATAATTAAGTTTAGTACAGTTCCTGACTCAATTATCTCTCAGGCACAGGGGAGGGATTATCCTATTTTGTGTGGAAGAGTCCTGGACCTGAGAGCCAATGTCATTAAAGTCATAGTCACCTCACAGGTCCAGTGGGGAATGCCCCTGGAATATGTTAGAGTAAACCCCTTGCATGGGGACCTGCATATAAGGCCAGTTGTGGCTGCCATTAAACAAGTTTCTCTTCACCCTCAACATAGAGCCTCGTCTTATGTGTGGAGGGTACAGCTATATTCACTCTGGGGATTGCTATAATCACCTTACTCCCTTGGATTACAACACCTGCTCTTGTAAGAGCATCCTGCTTTACTCTCTGGACTAGGATAGGTTTACCCACTGGAAGCTGGATCCTGGTCTTGGGTCCAGGGTGGATGGAGGACAGCGAGACCCCAACCAGGCTGTAACCCTGGCTGTGGTGTTTACGGTGGTTATGGTGTCAGGTGGAGTGCTTAGGAGTACTCGGTGTTGCTAGGAAGCAGTGATTGGCAGATGAACCCAGTCGCGGTGCCAGGCGGTCCGCCACACAGCTCATCCCAATGGCAATTAGTGTTTTGTATTTTTAAATTTGTGAAAAATTCTTTATTTTTGCAATGATAGAAATTGCAATATATCTGCAGTATAGAGGCTTGTCCAAAAGCCATAACATGTTTCATACATCATTATCTCAGTGATACAGAATGGAAAAGTTATTTTGTTAAGACATATATTTTGTTGGTAATGGTAATTGGCTTGGTTGCAATCCATCAAGGCTTTTACATTTTCATAAAAACAGGAAATCAGTAAAGAAACACAAATAACTTAAAAAATTAACATAACAGAGCAGTGTTACTGATATAATTTTGAATGGTGTAAATTGGAAGCCTCATCGTTAACCCCGCTTCGCTACCACTCCCGCAGCAGGGGACGGAGAGCTGCATTGCCCACCTATTGGCCCCAGCGCACCCCCGAGAGTCCACCAGTCAGGGCTCCTTTATGAGCTGTGATCCCAGCCAGAGTTCCCCCAAGTGGCAAGCTCCAGCTGAGCCCACTTTTCTTTCCTTCCTGTTTCATCATTATTCTCTTTCCCCTTTCCCTTCCCTCTCTCCTTTTTCAAAGCATCATTTTGTTTTTTACAACATAGCTATGAATACATTTTCAGGCAGTAAAGTTGTAACGGAGGTCGGTAGGATCCCATTGAAACATGTCACCTTCTATAGCAAAAGCAATATCTGCATTCAACCTTGGTCATGTTAAAAGAAGCATGTGATGGCCAGGTCAAAAATAGGAATAAGTAAGTGAAAATTAAATCAATAAATAACTAAATAAATGGTAGAGGATTTGCTAGGGAAGAGCTGATGATACCTCTATTGCATTGGACAGTGGGTATAAGGTGCCAGCTGGGCATATTCTAACGTGTTTCTTAATTATGTGAAGATGCGTCTAAGGCATGAACACTGCACTCCCATCGCCCTACAAATGACATGTCCCTGCCCTCCCACGTATCTATATATGTTAATGCCAGGAATGGCAGATATTACAATATATATCAAAGACAAGTACAGTTGTCCTGACAAAGGGAGCAGAGGCACCCCTACTGAGATGACACAAAGATCGGCCTATAGAGAGCGTGTGTAAAAAAAACCCAGTGTATTGGAGCTATTGACACCAGGTATAGTACTCTCACATGGGTGAGGTACATTTCCCTGTGTTGGGATGTGGCTCATAGACTTTAGACAGAATCAACGTTAGCCACGTTACAAAACTAATTAAAGTTTAACCAAAAACTTGATAGAAAACAAGACTTTTTCAAAGTCAATAACTATATACAATTACTGGTCCACTGAACATCCACGCCCCCCAAGAACAATAAATGGAGTTATGGATGAGTAGCACCGGGCACCCAAAGTGTCCCGCTCGCCACCACCTCGGCCGAGAACCATGCCGTGTACTCCAAAGTTGCTCTAATACCATTTCCATGTGAGGACATTTTTTTTTACCAAAAGTTCCTTGTTGGTTAGGGTATAAAGCCAATCCATTTTAAAAAGGAATTTGAGTTTGGTATACAATAAAGTAAGTGGTGGAGTACCCGGCTGGTTCCAAACCTGAAGAATGGTCTTGTGGCCCACCGTCTATTAGGCACAGGGTCACCAGAAATGGGTATCAATAATAGGAAACTGGGATTTAATGGTAAGGGCGTCATATTGTTGTTAGTTAAGTATTGCGCAACCTCTTTCCAGAAGGTCTGAATCAGAGGGCACTCCCACAGGCAGTGATACATATCCGCTTTGGTGTGGGTGCCTTTAAAACAGGTAGAGGAGTCCTTCCTTGCCATGAGAAGAAGTCTATGTGGGGTACAATATGCGTAATGTGTGGTTTTCAGGAACATATCTCGAATAAGAAACCATGTTTCCTTGTTTATGTTTTGATCACAACTTGTACAACTGGCTCAGTCCTTAAGGGGTTAATAGTCAAAATGGAACTCAATTACTGTTTGCCACGTGAGTGATATACTCTCTGGTTGTATTATGCAACCACTATAAGTTAAATTGCACTCTTTGACAGGAAAACAAAAAATAGAAAAAAGCTATTTCCTTGTTCTGTATCATATTTCCATCAGTGAAGGATGAAAATCCTGCCCAAACATAATGATAAATAGTAGTAGTCAAACCGGCACAGTCACTTCCCACCCTCCCCTGTAACATTGGTATTTCATACAGATAGAATTTTACTAAAATTTCAAATCAATCTGATATACTGAGACAACGTTTCTATGTTTACCTGTGCCTTTTTTCATCAGTTGTCAGAAGCATGAGGAATGCTGCTTGCAGGTCCAGCACAGAGACTTCTCAATTAGAAGCCTCTGATTGGAGAATTCCACATCACAGACTGAAATTATGTAAAGGAAAAAGGGGAGGGCTTGCCAAAGGCCGCAGAACGCAGGTCTGCAGCTTTTGAAAGCAGTGTTTTTTGTTTTTTTTTTACATACCACCCCAAAGAAAATACGCGGACAAAAATACATGCTCATTTTCTTTCGAAATATATCTATTAAATAGTTTAAGATATGAGAATGCCAGATGGAGTGTTACTTTTATGACACAAATATTTATTTATTTATTTATAAAATATTTTACCGGGAAAGATACATTGAGATTTCTCTCATTTCAAGTATGTCCTGGGTCCACAAATCATTGCATTGTTACATTAGGGTACAATAAAATACAAAAACAATATTAATACACAATATATACAAAATTTAACATAGAACAGGTAGGAAATATAAAATCAACTATATACTAAGTAAGTGTCAGTTTTGACACACCAATTGTATTTATATGGGTATTTTTATGCTAGGGACACCATTTTCCCATATCACAGTCACTAGTTATGCTTTTTTTTTTTTTTTTAGATAAGTCTAACTTGCAATAAAAAGTGGCAAGAGAGTCGCAATGCATGTTTTTTTCGTATAGTTAGCTCTGGTACTCTGCCTTAATACCTTTGATCATTATTATTTTTAATAGAACATTTATTAAACATAAGCCCATGGTTTTAATCTGACCCAGAGGTTTTTTTTGGTGCTGTCTTCAGTATAACATAGTCATTCTGACACCTCTATCTGCACAGGTCGGAGGACTTTTCCATAAAGGTGATATTTACAATCTCCCCATTGACACTAGGGGTACAAACAGATGTGTGCATATTCAGACAGAATGTTGTGTTTAATTTTTCATCATTTATGTTAAACTTACTTTTCACATGAAAACACTGTTTCATATACAGATTATTGGGAAAGTATCTGTCAAACTATTGCTTAAATGCTGACATTTGACGGATTGAAAAAAAATGTCACATCTCCCCAGCTATAATGTTGTATATGAACATAAAATCAACAAATACATTTTTATTCATATAAATATATATAAAAATTATCTCCCCATTGTACCCAGTGACCCCGGAACCTTTATCCCGCCATACCCAGGAGTCTCAGCCGGTAAAATCACGGGATAAACCCTAACTATTATACTGTACCCCCCGTCATCGTGTGACATTATACTATGTGACGTCTAGTGGCTATTTCCCTTGTACAGCTTCCGGTCAGTGTGCAGCAAGGCTGGGTTCCCCACTGACCGGAAGGCATTGCTGCAGCACCGGAAGTTTACATTCTGCACCGGAAGTGCACCTCAGCTCGACGCTCGAGAGCTTCCTGGATGAGGACAGCGGTGTGTGAGTTGTATGTATTAACATGTCGTATTCGGTTTTATTAAGAGCGGAAAGGAAACGTTCTAGCAGGCATTAATTAGTCAGATCTGTTTTATAAGACTTTAACCTGAAAGGTCCTGTGATCACCTCGTCCACGGAGAGCAGGGGGTATTTACTACAGTGGGACTCGCTGGGAGTTCAAAGTGAAGTTTAACTTAAAGGGACAGTATAGTCACCAGGCCCTTCAGATTATTGAAGTGGTTCTGGCGTCTATAGCCTGTCCCTGCAGGCTTTTACATGTAAACACAACCTTTACTGAGAAAGGACAGTGTTTACATTGCTGGCTCGTTAACATCTAGTGCCGGTCACTCAGAGGGCCACTAGGGGTGCTTTCTGGGATTCAGGGTCACCACACTCTGCATGGAGATGCTGAACATTCCCCATAGAGATGCATTGATTCGATGCACCTCTTTGAGGAGATGCTGATTGGGTAGGGTTTTGCCATACATGTGCAATAGCCTCCTAATGCTTTCCTATGAAAAAAAAAATGTGAATTGGCTGAGATCATCAAATCAGATTATCCGCGCTGCAGCATTGGAAAAAAAGGTTAGTACAGTCAAGATGAGGGCCCGCGACCTATATAGTGATTGTACCACATGAGGTTCAAGAATTTTTTTGTGTTCCTGTCACTATAGTGTTCCTTTAAATTTGAGAAATCAAAGTGATTTTCAGCTTTAAGTCAAAAGTAGCTAATGTGGAAGGATTGTTGAAATGTTCGTTTACAGCTATTTTGTCTTCGAATTTGAAATTCGCCTGGAAATCTCACTTTTGTAAATAACCCTGTGCAATAATTGTGCTGTTAAATGAGTCGTATAAGGATGCTCAGGGTAAACTTTTAGTTGAACATACAGACTTTTATTGGGCTTTTGCAGACATACAGCAGGCATGCTGTCGTTCGTCAGCAAGCAGGAACTGGCAGATAATGCTTTAATTTTTATAGTTATTATGATTGGTGTTAGTGGCAAGTGTTAAAAAAGCATGCATTTTTGACAAGTGATTGAATTACAACAAATATACTACACACTGTAAACTGAGAATTGTCAGGTATTCGAAGTGAATTTCATTTTGATAACACATTCCAGTTTGAATTCTAAACAATTTTCACTTCTGCGAATGTTAATTTTAGGCTTAAATAGTTAAATTGTTAATGTCAGGTTGAAATAGCAAATTTGGAAAAAGTCAGTAATTATAATTCGGACTAAAATTTGAATTCACTTATACTTTTTTTTTTTTTTTTTTTAGTAGGGAGAGGATAAAAAGGAGTAAAAAAAAAAAAAAGAATGGGCTAGTGACATAGAGAGACATGGAAACAACTAGTGATCTGTGGACCAAGTGGCATCTGTAGAGAGTAGTGATACGTAGAGGGCAAGTAACAAAGTAATACTCCATAACATAGATGCACCAGAAACAAGTATATCAAATGTACACTTGTGGGCAAGAAACCTTTTTATGTCTGAATCATTCAATATCAGGCGATCCAATTCACATTTATATTTCGTATTATTTTACTCCGTATACTTAACCCATTAAGGACACATGACATGTGTGACATGTCATGATCCCATTTATTCCAGAAGTTTGGTCCTTAAGGGGTTAAAGGGTTACTGCAACCACCATGACCACTTCAGTGACTTGAAGTGGTCATGATGGTA